>NC_083353.1:88902527-89221277 GCF_030254825.1 Meriones unguiculatus
ACTAAGGACCAATATTAGGAAAGTCTTGAGTCTAAACCCCTGTTCCTAAGAACAGGCCAAACTAATAGCTTAAAACGATTCTGGAATTTTCATTGCTCCTCACATTTGTTAGTTCCCGAGTACCAAGATGAATTTTGAATTTTTTTCAAGTATAGAAAAAAATACAAGCATTAAGGGAGACAAGTCTAGTTTTTAAATCTACCTTATAAAATATTCATGCTTACTTTTTTATGTTCATGTGTATGGGGCTGCATGTATGTCTGTGTACCACATGCATATGCCAGCCAGAGAGGGTGCTAGGTCCCTTGGGACTGGAGTTGTAGATGGTTGTGGGCTTCCATGTGGGTGCTGGGAATCAAACCCACATGTCTTCTAGAAGAGCAGCCAGTATTTGTAACCACTATGTCATCTCTCCAGTCCAAAATATGCATATTTGTGAGGCAGATCAATACATACTGACAGGGAGTGAAGCCCAAGATATGTTAGGATATATATATATATATTATACTATATTATATATATGTTATATAGTATATATAATATATAGTATATATAATTATACATTTATTATATGATATAGCATGATTGTAATATAATATATGGTATCTACTACATTTAATATATCATATTATATTATTACATATTATGTATAACATAACATGATGATATATAACATAAGGGGAGGGAGAGATATTTGTAATACAATGCTTATAGTTACAAAAAAAAAACTGTAGGCATAGAAAAAGTTCAAAACTAAGGGGCTTGAGAGGTGTATTGATTTCTTTTCTGCCACTGTGATAAAATATCATAAACAAAAGCAACTTATGGAATGATTTATTTTAGCCTGCAGTTCCAGATCTGGAGTCCATAGCTGTAGGAAGGCATGTCAGGCCACCAGAAGCAGGAAGCTAGCTGGTTACATTTTCATCCACACAGGAAGCAGAGAGAGAGAGAGAGAGAGAGAGAGAGAAGAGGCTAAAGACCCTCAAAACCTTCCTCTGATCACTTGTGTCCTCCAGCTAGGCTCTGCATCCTAAAGGTCCCATAGTTTCCCCATACAGCAGCCCCAGGAGGAAAGCAAGTGTTCAAATAAATGTATCTAAGAGCGACAGTTCTCTTCTGAACGCAGAGCCTGCTGCTCTTCCACAGGCCCTGAGTGCATAGCCAGCACCCGCACTGGGCAGGCTCACCAACACTTGTACCTCCAGTTCCTGGAGATTTGACACCTTCAGTCTGTGGCATACACACACTGAGCACACACACACATCTGCAGAAGCACACATACACAAAATTATTATTATTTTTTCTTGAAGAGAAAGCACTTCAAACTAATAATAACAGATTAACAAATGCTCTTCCCGATGAACAGCGCTTGCGGGATTACCCATGTTAAATGTGTTTCAAATGTTTTCTGCGAGTAGAGGATTTTTTCGGGTAATAAGAAGAGAATGTTTACGTGTTGCAGCTCTGCCTTTTTCTGTTTTTGCTTTTGACTGAGCAGTTTCCACAGAAGACACAGGTGACCCTGCGGCAGACCTGCTGTGTGTCCATTCTTGAGTCTTCTCCTGTGTGGAAGCCAAGACCTATCTCTGAAGGTTTTATATGTCATTCTGAGCAAATCAGGTTTTTCTGGTTTTTTTTTTTTTTTTTTTTTTTTTTTTTTTTGTGTGTGTGTGTGTGTGTGTGTTTGTTTTTTGTTTTGAGCAGGAAAGGAAGATTTTTCACATAGGTAACATGCTCAGAAACACTCATTTCGGTTTTCCTTACATTTCATTTTCAACCCAGCTCTCTCTAATAAACAGGGTAAGAAGTCAGAAACCGAAATGTTTTCATTTGAAGAGGCTTGTTTTTTGAAAATGAAGATGGATTACTCATTATCAAGCAGTCCATATTTTCAAACCTAAAATTTTAAAATCCTCATCAGTCATTGTCAGCGAAGCAATTAAATACCACATTTGCTCAATTTTAAGACCCCTATGGTAAGGCACAGCCATGGGCCGGTGTATCCTGACTAGTGTGTGCAAAGACCTGGGTCCAGCCCAAAGATGAAACAACAGAATAAAACAACATTTTATGTGTCACGAAGACAGAAAGAGGGCTGGAAAGATGGCTCAGAGATTAAGAGCACTGACTGTTCTTCCAAAGGTCCTGAGTTCAACTCCCAGCAACCACATGATGGCTCACAACCATTTATAATGAGGTCTGGTGCCCTCTTCTGGAGTGCAGGCAGAAAACTGTATAAATAATAAATAAATCTTTAAAAAGAAAGAAAACAAACCCCAACCAAACTCAAAACAAGTAACTCAAACCACGTGATGAATTGTATTTTCAGATTTATATATGTAAAAAATGTGTATCTTGGAATCAACAAAACACTGCAATATTAAAAGAATTTGTGACTTGCTTAATGTCCTTCGTGAAACGGAACATCTCAAAATGCCTCTTGTGTACCCCAAACATAAACACAAGCACTCGAAAACACGCTCAGTAGCACACCATCAGTTTATTGACCTACGTAAAAAAATAATAGGTCTCCACAAGTCAGAACAGGGAAAGTATATGCAAAAGGCTATTTTCAAGTCCAGAAGGCTATACAAATCTGCAAAAAGGAATAAGTTATTGGTTTTTTTTTTTTTTTTACTTGTGTCTTTTTTTTTTTTCAAAAATTTTTTTCCCAAACTTCATTTCTAATGATACAAAGGACGGAGGACCGGTTTATCAAATCAATTTTTTTTATGTATATATTACATGCTTTGGAATACAAGTAGAAAAATGTTCCAGAAAAGTTGTTGAGAAATGTCTCTATTCACAATATGAGCAAGAAACTCGTATAAAAGGGAGGGGAAGGGAGCACCTTTCGTGGGATTTTGAAGCGGAATAAAGAGACAAAAAAAAACCCAAGGCTGCTCTAAAAGCAAGCAAAACCTCATGAACAACAAATCTAGGCTAATTGGTTCCTCCGGGGCGGGGGGTATGAGGTAGTTTAATCCTCATAATTCAATCTCCTGCAGCTGGGAGTAAAGTTCTTTTCTGCCAATCTCGTTTCGTCACTTTGTAACTGGGATTTACTTCTGGAGTTGAGATCGTAGGCTTAACTTTCTACTGTTCACCACTTTAAGGCACGCGATTCATCTATGATGATGTGGGTTGGCTTTGTCCTCTGGGGTCCTGTCTGTTATCATCTCGAAACACTTTTTTTTTTCAGGCTCCTGGTTACACAGACTGTCCACCCTGAGCCCACCGTGTCGAGGTGGAGAGCCAGGGGGTCTTGAGCAGTCAGTATTGGGAAGCACAACAGGGATGGTAAGAACGTGTTCCAAGCAGGGCTGGCCAGTTGCTTCGTTCCCTCTAGTTGGCTACCATCGAGTTACAGTAACAGGGTACTACAGCAACCAGAATGACTAGAATCCATACGAGGGTGCTTATGAAAAACATCACTTGTAATGTCCTAACACATTTACACTCATTCAGAACTTCATGAAAATCTAACTCTTCTTCAAGTAAGTTTCCAATACTGTCTAAAAATTGTCCTCATCTCTTTGTAGAAACAGCATGTTTTCTGTCAGCTCATGAGTTCAAACCTTGTGGTGACGAAACACGATTCAGGAGCTTCTGGGTTCCCCCTCTCGGCATTCTGAACTGTGCTCTGAAATTTCCCGTCCTTCTTTCCAATGGGACAGACTCCCTGAACATGTCCCCAGGTTCGAGGCTTGCCTTTGACAGTTCTTCCTCCCTTCGTAAGAGCTCGCTGTGGGGCAGACTTCGGGATGGGTTAGTGCCTGGAGTTTGGAAGGCCAGACCTCATCCAGGGCTTTGTGGGGCTTTGTGTGTGATTCACTTTCAAACCACATAAGTCTTCTCTTCCCCCTTTGATGCCTTCAGTTTCTAAAGCCTTCTAGAAGACTTTTCAAGGCACGCTAGTGTGAGAACGCGCAGTGCATGGACAGGGGTCCAACTGCATTCAGACTAATGTTCCAGGCTTGGAGTCTTCGTGCCAAAAGAGTCTCTGCTCACTCTCCAGGTTGTCTTCCAGCTGGTTTCCATCTGTACCGTCCAGTGGAGTGGTCTCTGCATACTGTCTGTTGAAGGGAACCAGGAAAATTACCACCAGAAACGATTTCGCTCCCTCAGTACAAACTGTCCAACAGGTTAGAGGGAAGCACTGTTAAGAAAAAAATTCCCAGAACTTAAGACAGGAGGCAAAGAGTGCATATCTGCCTCACGGAACAGTGGAGCATTGTCTAGCAGGCACATAATAGATCGTCGGGTTCTAAGAAGAGTTCTACCTTTGTTTAACTTTCATTTACTATTGATTAGGGACCAAAAGGTATTAAGTTACATGTTAATTTAAAGGTGTTTGTCTGGAAGAAATAGACTTTCCAGCAGAAAGTGTTATGGGTCACAGGTTATTGCCCTGCTGGACACTGCCTGGCTTGGTGTATAATTTAACAGTTTTATCCCAGTACTCTCTTTCATTGTTTTGAATTCTCCTTGAAACAGCGTAACTAGTTTCCTTATTAATAACGATAATAAAAAGATGGATCTTTGACACGTTTACTTCTTAACTTGTTAAAGAATCACATTTTAACTTTTTTTTTAAAGTGTCTTTTTGATAACTCTTCACATTAAAAGAATAGACTATGTGCTTTTCTCAGGGGCAAGAAAAATACTTAAAAGTTGGCAGGGATACTTTGGAATATATATCGTATCTTGAGGGTTTATGGGCCAAATATAAATTGTCAATGGCCCAGGAAATGACAGGATAGAGGCATTTTGGTCTGAACACTGCCAGAAAAAAGAAAAGAAACAGTCATATTTGGATGGTATATTCAAACAAGCACAGCTTATTATACAAACAGTTCAGTTAAGATCTTTAACAGCAGGTTAAAAGGTTGTTAGACAGTTAGTACACTTCTATCTAATTCAATTCCAAAGTCTTTTAGTAAAGCTGAGTAAGGAGTCTTTGAAAGGAGAGCTTGGGGAGTAAATACTATATAAATTCAGGAGTTTTAGTGTTTTCAGGAAACGTCAAAGCAAAGTCAGATTTCACACCCTCACACGGCAGCCATGGGGGGGGGCGGGACGGCGACAGTCCTGCCGTAGAGAAGCAACAGGCAGAGCGCGCTGTACTTACTACCGCTGGCTACACTGAGCAAGACAGAGCTTAATACTGATCTCACTTCTGGAGTCACAGCCATCCTCTGCGACAGAGGGCCTCGAATGTGCCTAGTGGTGGGGAAAGTTAGAAGGGAACAGGAGAGGGAGAGGAAGACAGGAGGTGGGAGAAGACAAGTTCATCTGAAAACTGGAGCACAGAGCACAGACCTGCCTCTCGTGAGACACTCCTAGCACAAGAGGCTTGTGCCTGTCTGCTTCCGGGAGCTCGCTCACCAATACTAAGCCTACCAACCCATACTGAGGAAAAAGTTGCCAATAAAAACTCCTAGCTTTCTGAAAATAGCACTGAGCTTATATATTTATTCACTCATGTGTTGCTGAGCGTTTTAAGTCTTTAGTGTGGACCAGCTAGATTTTTTCTTGTACATCATGAAATTAACTCTGTCTCTTAGAGCAGTCACCAGCGTAACTAATACATTATTAATTGAACAAAATCGGGTTCACCATGACATGTCCACAGGTGTATGTGTGCTGTCCCTGATGTTAAAAAAAATCTTGTGTTTTGTTGGTTGGTTTGCTTTTTCCTTTTTTTTTTTTTTGAGACAGGGTCTCACTTGACCCCAGACTGAGTTTAAACCCACGTAACTGAGGTTGTTCCGAGTTTGTCTTAGCCACTCAAGGGCATGACCCACCACAGCAGCTTTACGAACATGTTTCCATAAGAATGTATCATGGAATTCCTAAGGTGAATTTCTGAAGCTTTATTGTTTATTGAAGATTATTGTTGCATTTGGCTTGTTAATAACTTGAATTAAATTAAAATGATCAAATTGTATCATGGTTGTTCCCCCCCCTTTAAATCCCACTCAAGACAGACTGAAATATGAGCTTCTATCATCTCTGTGACACACACATTGCCCATTCATCTGAAAAGCAGGAACATAAAAAAACACATTCTTCACTGGGCAGTTGTGCAAGCCTTTAATCCCAGCACTGGGGAGGCAGAGGCAGGTGGATCTCCGAGTTCGAGGCCACCTTGGTCTACAGAGTGAGTACCAGGACAGCTAGGGATACACAGAGAAACCCTGTTTTGAAAAACCAAAAGCCAAAATAAAACGAAACAAAACCAAAAAACCCCAAACTCCAAAACTAAGCTAACTAACCCCCCACTCAAAAAACAAAACAAACAAACAAACAAACAAAACAAAAAACAAAACAAAACAAAACAAAAAACCCCCCCCAAAACCTATAATAACCCATACTTCTCAGTTTTAAGTTCTAATCCTCCTTTGGGGATGAATCCTGAGGAAGTGGTCTGTAATGCAGACAGACACATTGCACAGTATCACTAATAAAAAGGGGACATAATTAATTGTTCAACAACTAGGGTGCTTTTAACTAAAGCACTATAAATTTAGTAATTAGTTATATATGTAAGGTTTAAAAATTTAATCATAGCCACATAAAAGGAAGTGCACACCTTTAATCCCAGCACTTGAGAGGTAGAGGCAGGCAGATCTCTGAGTTTGAGCCCAGCCGGGTCTACATGGTGAGTTCCAGGACAGCCTGGGCTACACAGAAAAACCCTTTCTTGAAAAACCAAACCAACCAAACAAAAAATTTAACTACATAGGAATGTATTTTGTGATATTAAATTTTTAGAATGAGATGAATAGTTTCATACATAATATGAAAAGAAAAACTGTTTACTGTGTCATTATTTGTATTAGAGTGGACAGAGGAAAATGGAGAAATGTGTCAAATGTTCATATCGCTGTCTCTGGTTGGTGAGATTATGGCTCCATTTGTTATCTTTTCTAGTTCTTTATTATTTTCCATATTTTTCCCACAATGAGTGCCCGTGAGAACACACCCAACACACTACAATGGAGCTTTAAATAGCTTCTGATTTCCTGCACATTTTTATGCTCCCTCTGACGTCAGCTTTCTCCATTCAACCATCTTTGTCTGACTGAAATACACAGGCAGATTTGGTGAAAACGGATTGTCTTCTTAGGATGGTTAGCAAGTTTCTGGATTCAATGAAAGTGGCGTTAAAGATACTGAAATTGGCAGAAAGGAAAGAAATACTGCCAATGTGATGAGAGCTGTGTTGAAGGGGTTCAACTTAAATTTGGGGCCGCACATTTTGTATCTTGTGGCAAACTCATTTTTAAGCATTATTCACTTATATCCCAGCCCACTGATGCCCTGTGAGGTACAGTTTTGCCCAAAGCCTATTTTGAGCACACCCTTTGTTGAGCTGAGACAATTGGCCTAATATTTTAAGCCAAGAAAAACGCTAGTGGAATGTGGGGAAGGAAAACAAGGACTGGCAGATTGAATACTTCCAATTAGCTTAGAACACCAGCTGCCTCTGCAGGGAGCTGCTAGCCTGCCTGGTTCACCAGCACAGACACTTTACAAGTGGTTGTCTCTGTAGTTTCCTTCACCGGAAGCAGCGATGGGACTTAAAACATTAAGATAAACAAAACAAAACAAAACACAACCAAAAAACAAAAAGAACCCAGAAAATGCCTGTCTTCATAGCACCATGAATAAAGCTAATGCCTCCTCTGCAGAAGAATTGAAAACCATGTCATTCTAAGTCTGTGATTGTTTTTTTTTTTATTATTATTATCATCTATTTTGTGCATTTTAGTAGACCTGAGATGATACGATGACCATTCATTCTATCCACCTGCCTGTATCATCTGTGCCAGGGGAGTTAGTCAGATGTCCAGCCGGAAAGAACTATGCTTCCTTAGAGTCGCGCTATAACTTGCCGTGCTGGTGTGTTCCCTTGACTGTTTACAAGGAACTACTTTCAAAGACAAATAGGACAGCTGGCTGTGTCCACAAAAGACAGCAAGTGGCGAGATCCGGCTGGCCAACTGTTGGCTGGACTTTGGTACAAAGAGCTTTGCTGGGGGGGAAGAGATTTTTTTTTTCTTTCTGTACTTTTTCTCTTTTTCAGAAAAGACCTAACTGGACATTATCCACAATACACTTTTAAGTACACCCTTAAAACAGAAGAAAAAGAGAAGCCCAGCTTTGGACTGGGGCCTCAACGGATGCAGGGTAAGGACAGGGCTGAATTTGGTTTAGCTCGACGGGGCTCAGAAAACTTTAAAAGTCCTGCTGTACTTTTGTTTTTGCTGGCCTTGTGGTATTTGTCTTCAGAGTACGACACAGACGCAGCTAAGATGCAGAATAATGAGCATGGCCATTTTCCAGTGAAACATTTACTGAACGAGGCGGCAGTTAAGGTTTGGCCTGTGGGCTCTCGTTTACCACCACTTCAGACTGCAATGCAGGAGCTGTGCATCCTTCAAAGAGGACCACGCTCCTCAAATCTGGTCAGTACTGTCTCACCTGCTTGGAGAAGGCAAGGGATTGTAGATGCTGCCATAGTAGCTGGTGTAGGGAGAGTGTACTGGATTTTCGTATTCAGACAGCCCCATGGATAACTGGGTCCTCCAGTTCCCGGAAGCATTTGTGGAAGACACTAGAAATAAGAGTGAGGAGAGAGAAAAAACATTAGCTGAAATAGTCCAAGTGAAATATGTTCAGGTTGCTTTACAGTGTGTAGAGCAGAGACATGAGAGGCCCTGGTTTAGGTTTGTATTTGCCATTGCTGGAGACAGATCCAAGCCTTGCCCCTGTTCTATTCCTGAGACAAACCCCTATTTGAGCCAGAATTTTCAGTCAGTTCAATTTGTTGGCTTAATAGCTAGCTGAGTGACTTGGGCAAATAGCTTATCCTTTTTAAGCTCCATTTTCCTTATATGTGGAGAGGTTAATGACATAGATATATTCCATGTGGCTACAACACCAGGACTAAAAGTAATTATGGACATCTTTAGCCCAGTGCAGAATAAAGACTCACAGCGTGCTTAAGCATTATTGGTAACAGGAGTTAGTCCAAAGGAAAGACAAAAACATATTCAATTATACATATTTTCAAGCAGCCCAGAAGGAAAAGGGAGAGGATTTCCATGAAGGGAGAGGATCTTGACCCCCGGCCTTCAGATATCTGAGCAGATGGCACTTGAGAATAAGGAGGTCTGTGGAGGCCACACGTCCAGCCAGGTGACCTGCTGAGACTTGACTGCTAAAGGAAATACAGGCCACTTGGCAAGACAAGGACATTTTCTGTCGCTGAATGAAAGGTGATGGGGGTGGGTGGAGAAGCTAGCAGGAGGAGGAAGGGACTAGTTTTGCAGAAGGGTGGAACCAGGAGAGGACAAGGGCATAATTTAGAAGCAGAGCCCAACTGAAGGCATGTCACTGGGTTTCTGCTCTCTTCTTTGTAAAACCAGTCCTGCTCCACACCCAGGTTGAAGAGTATCCAAGTCTCATACAGACAGTCCTGGTCATGGTTCTTCCTGCTCCCCATGTTCTGTTCCTGGCCACTGACCTCTTTCCATACCCACATGCAATCACCACAGACAGACACACATGAAAATGCATCTGTGGCCATAATGCCACTCGATTTTCACTAACAGATATAGGATCACAGTATCTTTCCAAGACTGAGCACCAAGTGAAGATTCTGAAGCTTGGCGGGGTGGGGTTGGGGGGTCAGACTGTTGGAGCTGGGACAGAAGCCCTACTCTGTCACCCGCTAGGCTAAGAGATTGGCAGAGTAATCCAAACTCTCTAAACCAGAGTCACCTTAACTGTGAAATAAGAATAACCACAAACCTAACTACAGGGCTGATCTGACAGCACTGCCCCTCGTATTCAAAGGGCACCCTGGCACAGAGAGCTGCCAAGAAAAGGTGGCTACCATCACTGCTGAAACTGAGTCACCACAAAGAGTTCAGGTGGTGCAAAATCTGACTAACTAGAAACAGGAAATACAGCTCTCCACGGGAATGATTCGTGCCTGTAGAGATACAGCTCTAAAGCTATAACATGCGGCAGGAACATTCCAGAAGGGATTTCCGGGAGCCTTGTTCTCATCCACGTAATTCTTTATGAAGGATGCTCTTAGCCAGGTGTGGTAGGGCAGGCATGGGAGAGGCCTTGTGAGTTTGAGGCTAGCTCAGGACACACCATAAGATCCTATCTTTAAACGCCAAGGTGGTGGTAGGGTTTGGGGTGAGGAGGAATGCTTTTGGTGGTACAGTCAGCAGAGCTGATACCAGGTCTGAATCAGGGAGTATTACCTCCGTTTTCACCCTTGCCCTAGATACAAAGTCAACAGCCATGGCAGTGGAGGGTTTTAAATCACAGCTGTTTTCCCCCAGGCATTCCCCAAGCCCAGTGCAACCAAAAGCCATCCACAAGAATTTCCAGACCCCTGTTTGCTTTTATCCTTAGAGAGCTCTGTCCAGGTGTTCCCTGTGACAGCTTCTCATGCTTCACCCTGAACTTTCAGAGCAACACAGGTGTCCTCTAGATGAACGCCATAAACCCTAAGAAATACTGATAGGAGCCACTTTATGTGTTAGATGTGGTCAGAGGTGGGATAATGCTAGCAGAGGTCCAAAGTCCTAAAATAGGGGCAAAATGGAACCCATGCAGAAGTCGCCATGGCAATGTCTCCTGTCAGCAAACTTATGAATCATAAAGGTGCAGTTCACCCTGACTGTTCCACAGACTTGGAAATTCCCACACATGTATAAGGGAGGCAGCAAAACTCAGGACCCAGGTTTTTGTGTAGTTTAAGAATTCATTCATTTCTTCAAATCTGAAACTTACTTAATTTTCATACATTCCTTCAGCTGCTGACTAGACCCTGAGCTCATGGAAGCCAGACATTGCTTCAGGACTGAGCTTTCACAGTGGTGGGCAGACCTACCCTCGGCTCCTACTTTCTACTTAAATTACTTAGAATAGGTTAGAGTGTGTATCACGTGCTCTGCAAATGCGAGCAGAGAGAGTTAGAAAGGGAATGCTTTTGATGATCAAAATTATCTACAGAAATTCCTGGGGGTTTTGGTAATGATGGTGGACATGGAATCAGGTTTGCAAGAACTCCAGGCAAATACCACTGAGCTATGATCCCAATCTCCCAAATTCCTTACATTAACAATTCAGTAGAATATAGTGAGATAAGATAAGCGAAGTAGGTAGAGAGATACTTAGCAAATATCAGCTTCTATCAGAATTCCTGCAAGCCTTCTCCAGGCAGGTACATGACTATTCAACCTTTAGATTTATCACATCTTGGCCAATGCCTTCTGCTAACCTTATGTGTTTCTTTATTCTTTCAAATTGTCAAACTCCAATGATGAGAATGCATTTAAAAGGTGTGGTTGTCAGCCTAAGACCCAGACAGCACAAAGCTTGTGAAAACACCACCACAGGACCACACATAGACCAGGTGCTCACCAAGTGTGTGCTAGGCTGGATTCTACAAATGGCATCATCAGAATCTTACTCTCTGTGAAAGCTCCAGAGCACTGTTCACGGTGGCTGTTGACCGAATGGCCACCACTCTTAATGACCTTGGGGACCAGTCTCGCGAGCCTACACAGGAGTGGTTTGGGGTGGGTTAGGAGTGTGATACACTGGTGGCCCCAAGGGTGATGTGCCTCCCTGGGCATCTTACCTGAAGAGTAGGAAGACGCCCGACTGCTTGGAGAACAGGGCACCTGCAGCCCAGCATAGCCCAGGCACCTCTGTGGGCCTCTGTCCGAGTCAAAGCTAGTCTGTGGGCTGTGCCCCTGATCCTTTTGCCCAGAAGCCCTCTGGTACCAGCCACGCAGGTGCTCAGCAACTAAGGCCTTGTGGATGTTTTTGGTGATGTGCTCCGATTTCACGGCAGCCTTCCTTGGCAGCCGGAGGGTTGCATAAGGGTTATGGGGTACTCGGTCTACCTCGTCTTCGTGGAAAGACCTGCTGTAGTCCCTCTGGCGGTCGTATCCATAGTGAGCCGAGGATCGGTAGGTAGGATTGACGCTGTACTGTCCCTCAGTGTCATTCTCATAGACATAGCCGCCACTATAATACAGGTCACACTCGGCAGATGGTGGGTATCCGGTGATATAGTAACCAGAAGGAGGCGGGTCCTGACCCTTTGAGTAGACACCGTTCCTCAAAGTATCCTTTTGTGCTAGGTTGGGCATGCTTCCTGAGTTGGAAGTGGAAACACTGTGTTTCTTGGACCTTCTTCTCCCCCTGGCTCGGGTGTCCAGAGTCTGGGTGGTGTAGTAAGGGCCAGCGGCGGGGGTCACACAGTAATACTCGGAGCTTGACTGGCTGGTGTACGAAGACCCGTCGTCCAGGATCTCGGTGCTGCTGCTTCTTTGGGATTTGGAAAGGGTGAAGAATGGCTTGTCGCTGTCCATCTCAGAGAGCAGGTGGTGGGACTGGGACTCCAGGCTTCCGCTCCGCTGGCGGCAGTGCTGAGATGAAGGGTCGGGCCTGAGAGAGGAGAAGGGGAGATGAGTACAAGAGAAGGATCCAAGGAAGGAAAAAAAGAACCCTAGGCCGAGGACAGAGGGGATGACTTGCTCCATAGTAGGGTGTTTGCTGTGAGCACGGGAGCTTGGGTTCAATACAGCAGAACCCACGTTAAAAAGGCAGGCATGGTGCCTGTAAACCCAACACCAGGGCTTGCTGAAGCTTGCTGGCCAGCCAGGCTAGCCAAATTGGTTCAATGGGAGACCTTACCTCAAAAGATAAGGTGGAGAGTTGATTGAGGAAGGTACCCCATGTTGACTTCTGGTCTCTCTCTCTCTCTCTCTCTCTCTCTCTCTCTCTCTCTCTCACACACACACACACACACTCACACGAACATATAGGAACACACACAATGCAGAGAAAAGAAGACACTGAGTGGATTCATAGCTTTTAAATTCAATCGGACTTTGCAGGTTTCTAAGTTGGACTACACCTGTTACTTCATGCACTGGGTCACACGGAAGTTCATTATCACAGTCCAAATAAGGGAAAAATCAGTTCTGTTGATTGTGCGTGTCATATGCTTCCTTGAGACTAGGGAGGATATTTATGACATCCTGCATTAAAGCTAGAAGATGCCCTATGCCTCACTTAGTGTTAGATTATATAAGAGGAGAGGACAGGCAAAGTTGAGTAGGGCCTGGGCCTAAGTCAGAGATGCTGGCGCTGAGCCATGGCATGGCTGTCTAGTCATCCGCTGTAAGAGTTAGGGCAAGATATTTTACCTCTCTCAGTTTTGCTTCTGTGTTTGCAAAATGAGATAAAAATGGTACCTAATACACACTTCGTAACAGGCTTGCTGTGGGTACTAACTAAAGTAGCAAGAGTAAAGAATTTACGGGGCTGAGGATATAACTCAGTTCATAGTACTTGTCTAGCATGTGTGAAGCCCTGGGTTTGGACCTTGGCACCACATTAACCAGGTATAGAGGTGGACTTCTGTAATCCATCACTGAGGTGGTGGAGGCAGGAGCATGAGTAGTGAGTTTAAGGTCAACCTGGACTATATGAAGTGAAACAAGATAAAACATTTAGCACAGAACTCCGCAAAAACACCACCGCAATTATTCTCATCCTTGCCAATGAAAGGTAATACCTAGCTGGGGAAATTAAAATACTAAAAATCCAATATATACCTGGAGGAACCAATCTTTGCCGACAAATTAGAAGTTTGTAAGTTAGCAGGAAATGGGCCAGAACGAGTCAGGGCTACCGCTACAGAAAGTCACTTTAAATGACTTAGAAGTGCAACCAAAGCGAGGCAAACACTCAAGCCAAACCGGCGGGGCCAAAGCTGTGGAAATGAAGCTCTTACTCCAGGTGGCTGCTGCTATAGGCGGTCCGGGTCAGGACTGGCGTGGTGGGCATGCTCCGCCCTCCCTGGGGCCGCCTCTCCAGGGTTTTGTAAGGGCTGCTGTGGGTGGACAGCATTTCTCTGCGAGCAAAAAGAACCAAAGAAAGGATGAGTCTCCCGATACTTCCTGTACATTGATATGAGACTTACTGGAAAAGAGATGGAAGGAGAACGTAGGAGAAGGAAGAAGGAGTGTCTCTAAAGCACCCGTGGTCTGACTCTCTGGGGCCACGCCCACAGCCGATAAGAGGATGCTCAATAGGATAGATGGGGGGTCGGAGGGGGGCAACCAGAGTGAGGCTCTGCAAACACTTCGTCTATGGAGTCTGGTAGTAGATATTTGGGGCTTCAACACGTACACAGTACAGAAGAGGGTGGGTGTGGCCTCATTCTAACAAATGGCCATATTCCAACAAATTAATGCAGTTCTCCGACATCACCAAATAGTATTGCTTTTGACCCATTCCCTCCAATTTCTTAAAAGTTGTTTGTTTTTGTTTTGTTTTGTTTTGTTTTGAGTTCATGGTGGCAGAGTCTGTCGAGCCCACAGGGGGTTATCGGCTGGTACTCATATGATTAGCACACACAGATCCTGGCACCAGCTCTCCAGTGCCCAGAAGGAAACTCCCTGAACCACTGTCTACTTCCCGTGAATGTAAGCACAGTGCATTATAGCTCAGAAGTACAAAAATAAACATGTAGGTATCCATAATATGAGACCACACACACAATAGGAAAAGTTTTTCATATGTTTTTTCCAAAGTGATATACTTACAAATATTTACATTTTTAACAAGAGACCTTCCTTTTGTATGTTTAGGATTTACTTAAAAATTAAAATTGCATGTAACATTTTCATATTGTATAATATCTGTTTATACTGTCTTCTTATTTTATTGGTAATTAATTAATTTATATTTTAGTTTTAGTAGTGAGGACATAATCTCTTTTGGCGGCCTTGGCTGGCCTTCAGGCTAGTCTCAAACTTGCTGGAATCCTTCTCTAGCCTCCTGATGCTATGCTGCATACATCACTGCTCAAAGCTCTCACCTAGACTGCCTGGTGTCCAGGAACTGTTCGTTGATGGAGGATTTTCTGAAGTGGATCCGTTCAATACCGAGAGACTTGGGGGGTAGAATTCTTGGAGAATGAGGTACTGAACTTGGTCGCTGCCCAGCAAGAGTGAAGGAGTCATTGGCTAAAATGAATCAAGGAGGAAATGAATAAGGATGAGGAAATGAGTAAATGAACAGCTTGTCAATTTTTCACACAAAACATTTTTTTTTAGACCAGATGAAGAAAGGTTCTTCTCAAGACAATATTGGCAGGGTTATGTAGTAGAAACACACACATTCTGTAAAATTAAGTTTTATAACTGGCAGTTAGGAAAATAATACCGAGGTCTGAACCAATTTTTCTCAACTCTCAGTGACTACTCTGAGCAGGAAAATCATGCAGGTGATGGTGATGGTGATGGTGTCACTTTCAAAAACTTCTATTAAAGAAAATCTTCAAGTTGCCAAGTGTGGCAGTACCCACCTTTAAGCCCAGTACTTGGGAGGCAGATGGGATTCTGGGAGTTTGAGGCTAGCCTGGTCTACATAGTGAGTTCCAGACTAGCCAAAATTACACTGTGAGACCATGTCTAAAAAGAAAGGAAGGAAAAAGGAGGGGAAGGCAGGAAAGCCCAGTTTGCAAAAGGCCAAGCCAATATGCCAGATGTTTTTTGTTCCTCTTTGAAGACCTTAGGCCTCTGAGGCCATCGGCTCATCCCACGGGGGATGGGCTGTGTTGTTGCAGAGGTGGTATGTTCGGCATTAACCTGTGCCTTTTCAAAAAAATAGGCGGCAAGTGTGTTGGACTGCAGCTCAAAGAAGGATCCTGAGGTCCTGAGATTTGATTTTATTTACCATCAAACTCAGAGAAAGAGCAGTGGGGTTGGGAGGTGAGGGGTGGGGGTGGGGGCAGGTTCAGGGCAGTGGCTTCCCGGAATTTTTCAAATCCTATCAGACAGATAGCCAATCAACTGATTAGGTATAAAGAAGTACAAGGAAGGAATCAGCCCCCTGACAGGAAACACATTTTGTCCCAGAACACACTGAACTATATTGGCCACTGGGACACATATTGCTTACTTACAGGAAGTGGCAAAAATGACATGAAGTTTAACTCATAAAATGTGCCTTTCTTCCTAGGGAAAATAGAATCAGTTCCCACCTCTCCAAGAAAATCAGTGGTATGCAAAGCGGACACTCTAGTTTCCTGGTTTGGTGCTGGGTTCCAGATAAGTAAAACATCACCACTGGAAATCCGCTTGGTGGAGGACTGTGTAGCTTACACAGTTCTAGTCTTTTATTTAAACTACAAAGTTTAAATAAAGAAAAAGAAAAAAAGGACTTTAACACCCTTACAGACAGACGTACTCATGCGATGGATTTCTGATTGGGTGGACCTATGTTTAACATGCTAGCCTGCATAGATGACAGTAATAGATCCCCAACGACTTGTATAAATAGTTGTAGTTTTGTCTATTCTGCACAAAAGAGAAACAAGCTGGCTTTCCTTTGTTTTTGTGGCTGCTCTTTGTTAGACAGAGTGTTAGGGCTAGAACTCATTTTGTAGCAAAGGGAGGCCTTGAACTCGTGCAGCGTCTTACCTCTGCCTTCCAAGTACTGGGACCTGGGTTATTTGGTGTTGGGGATCAAACCTTGGACATCGTGCACGTTAAGCCTTATTATTAAGAGTGCTCACTGCTTTTTTTGGAAGACTTGAATTCAGTTCCTAGCACCGATGCCAGGAAGGCTCACAAAATGGCCTGTAACTCCAGCTTTGGGGCATCCAGCCCTTTTGGGTACCCACTCACATACGGTCTACACACACACACACACACAGACACACAGGAATAAAAATAAAAATAAATCTGAAAAATGATCTTCATACTTCAGAGTATCTAATATTTTTAAATTGAAAACAGCAGAAAAAGAGCAGCCACTTACGATCATCATAGGTAGTGGTGTCCGACAAAGAGCTACTTTCAGATGGAATTATGTCTTCTGTGAATAAAAATAGCCTGCCTTTAGTATAATTGCGCATTTAAACAATTAGAGTGAGTTCAGCAAAGCAATTTTCAGTGAAGTGCATTTTATTTTTCATTTAGATAAATGTAAGCAATTACAGTGCATTAAGAATAATTAGCTGTTGTCGGAATAATTTACGTTCTACTGGAGATAAAAACAAAAAGAACGAAAACCACCTGACCTATTGTATAGACGTTATGATTGATTTGTCATTTCTTGGAAACCAGAGGGGAGACTGATTACTCCTGGTCTCCCCAAGAATAACAAATCTGGGGGTGCCCCATAGTTCTCTTGTATACTGTGAATACTGCCTCTATTATTTGTAATTCCTAATATGCTGTGAATGCTGCATAAATAGTTGTTATGTTGTTTATCAAATAATGAGTTTAATACAAAGATGATTTTTCCTCAAATATTTTGCCCTGACGCTGGCTGTATCTATAGAGGCAGAATTTGAGTATAGAAGGATTGACTACTTCTTTTTCTTCTCCTCCTCCTCCTCCTCCTCCTCCTCCTCCTCCTCCTCCTCCTCCTTCTCCTTTACTTTCTCAATCTCATCTCCTCTCTTTCTGGAGACATGGACTTACATGGAAGCCCAGGCTGTTCCTGAACTCTCTATATAACTAATGACAACCTTCTATGTCCCAAGTGCTAGGATTACAGGCATACATCATCCTCTCTGGTTTTATAGGTGCTAGGGACTTAACCCAGGGCTTCATGTAATGCTGGGCAATACCAACTGTGCTACATCTTCAGCTCCCGGCTATATCACTTAGGATAGGATGACTAGCCACAGAGTCTGGGTTGTAAACTAGTTTGCAATGTTTCCTATACCTTGAAAGGAAACCACATTCCATATATGTCCTAAAAAGCCCCTTTTTGCACTCTAAAAACCCTAAAGCAGCACTCTTACCCTCGACTCTGACAAGCCCAAAATGCCCACAAATATCAAATACTTCTACAGTGCAAAATTGCGTCTCCTTAAGAAGCTCTGAATTGGAAGACTTGGGTTTAAATCTTGTTTTTGTCATTTATCATCTGCCGGAGCTTGGGCCAGTTGCGTCATCTCAGTGAGGATCTTTCGGCTCAGCTCTGCAGTGGGGATGACAATGGTGCCCGTTGCACAGAGCTGAGCTGAGCTATTTGATTAACAACGTGCAGACCTTAGCCACCTCCAGGCACGCAACGCATGCTAGAGAAATACCAGCTAAGCACATGTGTTAGTCTTCTCACTCATACTTGGCCGTCTGAATGGAAATGGCAGCCATAATGCTTTGAGCATCTCTGGTGCTCCTTTGGTAAAAAGAGCTGCCTCGGACGTGTTGATATGATTTTTGCAAATCACTCTGTATTCAGCGCCGGCTGTTTTGGTAGCAGGTTCTAGCCATTCCGATGTAAGTTTTAAAGTCATTATGGAGGAACTGTCTTCATTCAAACTCAAATGCTAATCTTTATCAGAGCCAGGCAGACCGGACCCTCTTAATTAGACACAGAGTGGAACTTGAAGGCGGGGTGCCAGGAGAGTCAGCTGCCGTGTACACTTACAAAAACATCTCACCAATATATGCCCAGCCAATGGCACCATCTGCTGCCCAAATGTCAGCCACCAAAGAGGAGGAGAACACTTGGGTCTAGCACAGCTTGCGGGTGAATTGGCTGTGACAAATGGCCATGAACATTTAGCACACTGTTCATCCCCCCCATGTCTGGAGGCAAAGGACGCAACTGCCATCAAACCAACTGGACCACACATTTAAATTCTTCAGCTGTAGAGGACGAACATTTGTGTGTTAGCTGTATATTCCCAAAAGTCATGTCTCAGCTTTATGAGTCAAAGGCCCTAAGCCTGCTCTGTTCTAAACCCAGTTACTGCAGCTTATCAAATATGATTACTTCACCTTCTAGTGAAAATGTCAGGTACCGATAATGATTGTCACATGTCATCCTCTGGAGGAACGACCTCATTTTCTCAGGTGTTAACACATAAGGGTTGGGGGGTAAGGGGCTTGGGTTTAAGGAAACACCATCACATTTCAGTCATGATTTAGTCTAAAGACCACATTAGTATTTACATACGGTCAATTAGACTTTAAATTGGTGTAATAAAGACTTCCCCATTTGTTTTGTTGTTTTTTTTTGTTTTTGTTTTTGGTTTTTTTTTTCTGACTCTGAACTTCACAGATACATGATGTTGAGAACCTTAGAAACTGAAGAGAAGCAGGGTGCTTGCCACTCCACGGCTGTTAGCGTTTTCAAATCGTTCCTTATCAGTCATCCTCTGTGCAGCTTTAAACAAAGTCAGGATTACCTTGTGGTTATAATCTCATCTCTCATCTTTCCCCATTCCATGTTATCATTTACCATGTGCCTACTCTGAAACACTCTCTTGAAATGGACTAACCGTAAGACTTCTTCCCTAACCACACACATGCAAGGATGGGGCTCTAAGAAAATGCTGGGTCTGCCGCATCCAAACATCTTGCAGAAATGACTGTATCTAAAGCTCAGCACTCTTCACAGCCGTCACCACGGAAAGTATCTGGGGAAGTGACATCAGTCGAGTTACAGGAGAGCCTGTTTTATCAAGAGCCAGCATCCTTGTGAACCTTCATCCTGAAAGTTCACGCCCCCTCACGCAGAACCGCAACGGTGAGCCTGCCACCGAACAGCGAGTTCACATGCCTTTGACACTGAAAATTCAACTGCTCTTACCCTGGCAGCTTCGGATGCTGTCCTGACTGTCACCAAGTGAACGAGCGAGGAGCCCCACATCCCAGGAGGAGACCCGAGAACAGGGCCCGCCAACAGCTCCCGCTTACTAACCTGGTAGGGTAACTGCGGCTTTCTGGCTGGGCTTCTTCCCACACCGGATCCGGTACTCGTTTATGGAATTTTCAATCTCCTGCAGTCTTTTCACAGCATCTGTGTAATCTTGCTTTCGCTTTTTCTTCACGGTTTTACAAAGGTCTGGCTCACTGGCAAGTTTCTTTGCAGCTTCAACCAGCTTTTGCTGTATCAGGAAATTGCTCTCTAGTTCTTGTAAGGCTGGATCCTGCATTTAGACAATGACATTGCTTTATTTTAAAAAATATGCACAATCACTCTCTTGCATTACTTCTGGATGATAATGAAGGATTCTTGTATATTCCTGGATAACACACCCTTTGGGATGGAAACCGTCCACATTTTAATAATGTAGGCACCCTGAGATACTCTCCACGAAGACAAGACCTCTCTCACCCATCTTCACTTCACCATCTCATAGCCCAACCTCTTTTCCTCTCTAAGGAGGAAAATGACTTCGCATTCATCCACTTGGCTGGCTTGAGACCAGTTTTCAGAAAGAGAGTCTTCACCTGTGACTCACATGTGCAGAATGTTACTTTCCTATAGAGAGCAATCGAGCCACGTCATGTGGGTCTGACTGCTCTTTCTGGTTGTTCCTGGTAGCATGACTGAATATACTACTCACAAATAATCTTTTAATACTTTAGTTTGCTGAATTCGTAAGAGGGGGAAAAAAGTACTTTACAAAAGCGTGCTGGAGATTAAACTACACGCCATGTGCTGCTTAGGTCAGAGCTGCATGCACAGGCATGCACTCAGCAAATATCAAAACTCGATTATTATGAATGGAAGCGGAGATAGTCACATCCCTGTAAGAATCATGGGGTGGGTCCTAATGGTATAATTGTGTGTGATATGCAATCATGCAAGCACACATTCTGTTGGCTATCAAATCCTTCAACTTAATTATCCCGAATGCTGTATGTTATCTCACTTAATCCTTCAGAAGGGAGTTCCACCATTGTTTTCGCTTTACAGATAAACTGAAACTTTAGGGGGATGAAACTGCTCGCTGAAGGCTACTTGGTTTTAAGTGAAAGGATCGGAAGCTAAAATTCAATCCTAATCTCTGTGTTACTATTTATAACTTATGCACAGGGCTGATTTGATGCTCTCCGTGACTCAGGGAACAAAACAGTAAGAAACTCAATTCTGCTCAGAGGGTGCAGGGAAGAAAGAGTGCAATTTGGTCTACTCTATCCACTTCCATGGCTCTGAGAAGCACCTAGAACATGCCTGGGAACCTAAGGCACAGGAGGGGGACACTAACAGATGGCTCAGCGCCATACCTCCTCAGCAGGCAGTAAGTTGTCATCCAACTTGAAAGAGGTCCCCACTCGCCTCCTGACCTGAGGGGGTTTCTCGCCAGCGTTCAGTGGGTACTCCTTTGGCATTCTGCCCGTGAGCTCCTATGAAACAGGACAGGGTCAAGGGTACATAGCAGCCACCGACCACAGCCACCCAACCCAAGTGCCCAGCAAGGCCAAGGCCACTCACAGCCTCACGTAGACAGATCTTCTTCAGCTCCTCAACTTTTTTCAGGAGTTTTTCCTGCAACAGTTTCTCCTTCTTCTTGAGCTCCAGGATCTTCTCCCGCTTTTGCTCCTCCATGCCTTCTGAGTCCTGGGAACCTGGAGTGGGGGCAGGGCAGGGAGGTTCACACAAGGGACTGTTTCCTTCCTTGCTTGAGTGAGGGACAAAGGGCTGGAGAGGAAAGCTGCTCCCAAATGCTGGTTTTATTTCTTTTCTCCTTGTTTCTGAACATAATGAAAGGAAACCAGGGAACATTTCACATGCTTCTGGGCATCAGAGAGAGCCTGGTAAGAAAATGTCTCTGCATTTTGTGGCTCAGCCATTTTGGAAGACACAATTAAATGCTTTGTAGTTCAGGCACACACAAGGAGAAATTGCATTTTTTTTGGTTTTTTTTGTTTGTTTTTTGTTTTTTAAGAGTGAAAAGAAGATGGTCTCTAAGATGGTCCCACTCAGTACTTCTTTAGAAAGCAAAAAAGCAAGGCAATGGAACATTGCATGCAAAGGAACTACTCCCCCCCACTCCTATATCCCCACCCCCACTTCTTCAGACCCACAAGCTGAGAGGGTTTTAGTTAAGACAAGTCAATTTAATGATGTCACACAGGCATAGTGATAAGAGACTCCAGAATTCCCACAAAGGAAAGGACTGGGCCCAGTGATTACAGCTCATGAACTAGGCACTTGCAACTGTGCTTATATAGAATTTTACAGTCTGTGGAGAACCAGTGACATCAACACATAGCAGGAAAGTAAACATCTTTCAAGACAACCTTCAGCACTTAGTATCTTTGCATGGCTGTATAAATAACGGTACAAATGGCGGGGCATTGGGAGGCAGAGGCAGGGCCAGGCAGATATCTCTGAGTTTGAGGCCAGCCAGGTCTATGAGCCCATATCTCCAAATAAATAAATAAATTTAAAATGTTATTGGAAGCTGTTGTATACTGTTGCTTCCTCCCCCCCCAAAAAAAAAAGATGCATTTGGAAATTATTTATACCAAGCATGCAAAAAAGAAAAAGGGAAAAGAAAAGAGAGGGAAAAGGTGTCTTATACTTTCTTGAACCAGGAAATACCTGAGGATATCAGACTGCCATTGCTCGCCATGATAAACTGGCTTTTTGCCTCCAGAGTCACCAGCTTGGAGACCCTCTGCGTCCCAGTCTCCGTTAAATCCATTGCGATGTCGTCTAAACTTCTGGCTGAAGGAATTTTTGCCTGTGAAGCGAATAACATTGAAATAGAGTTAGCACAACCAGATCTTTAAATCAATACAATGATTAAGTTACTACTCGAACAAGATGTCAACACAGGGCAATTGAAGTCTTTAAAGTGGCACTTTAGAAACAGAGAACTTTAGTTTTTTTTTTCAGTAAGTATTAAGGATTCAGTCCCTAACTTTCAGATGAAACCAGCAATGTCACCACTGTAAGAGCATGTGTATGCCAAACCTCATAATATGGGAAATATATATATATTTATATTATATATATATTATAAATATATATAATATATATATATAATATATATATATAAATATTTATATTATATATATATTATAAATATATATATATTTCCATCTCTTTAATATGTGAAAAACTGAAACAGTTGGTAGCAAAGCTTAAAACTTTTTTTGTTTGTTTGTTTATATGGTTTCTGAGAAAATTCATTTTAGAACACAGGGGAAAAGGACTGGACTTTGTCCATAAAGGAACACCCCAGTTACTCACTTTGCTCTGCTTCCGGTCCAGGTAGAACTGATGCTGGCTAATGGCCATTACCCAGATGGACTTGATGAGAGAAGAGTTTGCATACCAGGTTTGTACAAACAGGCCACTCTGTCCAAAGGTTCTTCTAGACACCGAAATCCTAAAACACAAAGAAAACCACGAGTGTTTTCACCCCTGGGCCAGCAGCACACGGCGTGCACCCAGCAGGTACTGCTGTCATGTTAACAGCTTCCTTCCGTCTCTCAGCTGCACAGACTTCACCTGACAGGGGCTGAGGTTCTGGTGCTGTGTAAAACCAATCAGACCCAAGCAATCTCTGAATAAATTCCGACACGCTGAAATCCAGATAAGGAAGTTAGCCAAATGAGAAGCTGTACAAAAAACATCTGGTCAGAAACCACAGAAGTGGGACTACCACAAGTGGTGAAAGATGAGAGCAATCATTTAATGACAGCCACGAGGCCTGCAGAAAGCGCACCTGCCCAAGGCGAAGAGGGAGACTGAGGTAGATGCAGCCTGCAGGAGATGAACTTGGTGATAACTGACTGAAGAGGTGCAAGGCTCGAAGCGGTCCAGACTGCTGCTTGTACACCAGGTAAAAAGAGGAAAGGCAGGCGAGGAGGAGAGTCACAGTAGTGAGAGGCAAGACAACACAGGGAGGAGGGAGCCGGATGGGAAGGGCAAAGGGCAACAGGGCAGAAGGGCATGGGATGTGTGTGTGTGTGTGTGTGTGTGTGTGTGTGTGTGTGTGTGTGTGTGGTGCACTAATGTTCTTAGTAGGAACTGACTAATCTCCTTGGGTCATCTTTTTGTGACAGCAGTTTCCTGCTGTCCCTCTGACCTCCAAACACTATCTAGGCTCGAAAAGACTAACCGCTAAAGGGTACTTCTTGAGCACTCAGAGAACCTACATCCTGACCTCCATTCACGTGAATAACTTTGACGACTGTGTTGTTTTCTTTTTTTGATGACTAAGGAATGCTCAAAATAAAAATAAGCAAAGCACTAGAATAGAGAATTCTCCTAAGAAGTTAAGCAGTCAATAAACCACTGCAAAGAGGCTCTGGCCATGGTTAGTCCCAAAGGAAAACGCTGCCCAAACAATCATGGCTATTTCATAGTACCACAGTGGCTTTAGAACACACACCACAGATCCTGGTACACTGGCCAGCTCCTGCAGTTGGCCTCACATCCATGAAATTGGATCACATCCAGCACAAATTGGACTCAGAAGGTATTTAAAAAAAAAAAAGTATATGAATTGGGTAGAGGGGTGGGTTGAGAAAGTGTCATGGGGGGAATGGTGAAGAAAATGAGCAAAACACATTGTATATGTGTATATGACGTTCTCAAAAAATTAATAAACATGTTTAAAAATACACACACACACACAAACACTAGAGAGAATATGCCGACACTGGAACCCAATACACGGCTGGTAGAAATGTAAAGTGCTTTGGAAATGTCTGACAGTTACCCTAAAGGTTAAATACACTCACTCTTTGACCCCAGTGACTCCACTAGGAGGTAAACCTCCAAGAGAAATAAAAGCAAATATGAAAAGCTATGGACATGCACCTGTGGCCTCACCATTCACACAAAACTCCCATCTTTACCTTCTTGGGTCGTGCACCTCCACAGCAAATTTCTTCTCACGGAAATACAGGTTTTCCAGCTGCTTCCATTGAAATAACTGAAAGAAATTAAGAAGATCACATAGCTTTCACTCCTCTTTCTTTTTACCAAGTCCCCAAGTCAGCCTCCTAACCAAACGATTGCAAGTTCCAGCAGAGATACACAGACGTCAACCACGAATAGGTGAGTTATCAGTTTTGTGCAAATCAACTATAACCCGAAACCATTTTGTTCCCTCGTGTTTACCTAGGAAACTTCACCTCACCAGTAAATCCTGAACAACAAAACGGAGAGTCTGCACAACACGCATTCAGTTTTTCCCCTGACTCAAAGGTCTGACAGGAAACCTGCATTCATTACCGTAAAGCACAGAGCTTCTGCTTAAAGAGGTAGACCTCAAGCTTAAATGGAAAGCTACTAGAGGAGAGGTTTCCATAAAGATCAGAGGTAATATTTCAATTGGCGTGCAAAGTGAAAGTAAAAGAGTTTCCCAGGCTGAGGTGAGTCGAAGCAAAGGCAGCTTCTCACCTAGCCCATTCTAAGTGGTGCAAGCGAGTGCCAGGAATCCGCTGGGTGTTGGGGTGGGGGCTAAAAGCTGACTCCAGATGTGGTCAGAGCTCCCAGCCTCTCTCTGCCTTTATCCTGCTGCCTTTCTGACCCGGACTCAGGAATGATTTGTCATTTACACAGAGAAACAAACTTTGTTGGAAATGTGTCTTCACACACTAAATAATATGATCAAACTCTGCATTTGACAGGAGTGAGTGTGCCTGGCTGTTAAGTTTTGGACCGATGCAGGTTTTACAAGCTCTCATCTTGGACGGGGTGGTCCTCCTCTCCAACCTCATCCATTGCTAGGGTCTGCCTCCACCTTAAAGTGATACTCAAAGCGTCTCAGAACACGCTCAGGGGTCTAATTAGGAGGGGCTGCTCTGCAGCACTCAGTGAGCGAACACATCTCCTGAAGAACAGAAGCTTTTCACAAACGCCGGCCCCCAGAGCGATGGGGCTGAGCTGTAGGTTTGTACGGGGACGCAGCGTTCACGCTGGACCCTGGAACAGCACCACAGACCCGGCTAGCACCCAGGACACCCTGCGGTCTGCCACTGTCCCACTCACCAGTCTCAAAGGATCAGCAAACACTTGGGGCTACGTACCAATGTCCTACGGTGTCTGTGGAGCTGGGGTCGTCATTTCCTTCAATCGAGAAGTCCCCCCAGACGGGGCAGAAACGTGAGAGAAAGCCCCGGGAGCCTGCCTGCCTCCCTACCCCGACGGTAGCTCCCGGTACCTTCTGAACCGAGTTTCATAAGACACTTAGGTGTAGCTCGGTTTCACAAAAGCGAGCCTCCCACGGCTGACACACCACTGACATCAGCCGCTCTGCCGAGGGCCACCTCCCCAGCACACTCTTTCCCGTAGGGAGAGGGGAGCCAGGGTTCTCTCCCGCAGATCTTTCTCAGAAAGGACTTCTCAAACGGGGCAGCCCGGACTCGCAGGCACTGCCTGGGAGGTGAGCCGACTTTGAATCCAGGCACGAACTTCCCCCGAGGCTGTTTGAGGAAAACCTTTTTTTTTTTTTTTTTTTTTTTTTTTTACTCACTGGCCCTCGAACAGGTTCGACAGGAAGAGTCAGGAGGCAGCCTGGCTGTGTTTTCCTCGGAGTCCATTCCCACACACAGAAAACCAGGGCTCCGCTGGAAACCTGATCTCGGAGAGCGGCCACCTCCCCCCACTCTTATCACTTACAAATGGGAAGGGCTGGCCTGACTCCATTCAGCCCGCCCAGAGCGGAGAGCCAGGGGGCGCCCCGCACCGGAGAAACCCTCCTCTAAAAAACCCGAGGGCTTCGCTTTTTACAGAGAATCGGAAATAATCACAGGGCAGCCGGATTTGCCAAAGAAGTGATGGGAGTCAGGCAGAGCTTCTGAGTGCCAGAGGAGCTCCCTCCTCCCCCGAAATCTTAAAAGTTTATGCAATAGGTGCTTTTAGATACGCGCCCGGGACAGTAGGAGAGGGGCTCGCAGTGGCACAAACTGAGCTTGACAGTGTGGGACTCTGGGTAGAAATGTCCAGCGAGTAAGCGAGGCAGGAAACTTCAGGGATGAAGTCAAACCGACAGAATTTGGTTTTGCCTAATTTCTCTCTCTCTCTCTCTCTCTCTCTCTCTCTCTCTCTCTCTCTCTCTCGCTCTCTCTTTCCAGAAGCCAGTCCTCAACGTGCAGTTCTCAGATTCAAATTAAAATATATTTCAAAGTGAAAATAATAACTCATTTCTCAAAATTATGAGAAAGCTGATGTAGCATGAACGCCAGGCTGTCTGTTCAGAGCCCGGATCTCGGGTCATCTGGGGAATCCTTTAGAAATTCCATGTGACTATCTGATGTGATCCTATCAACGTTTACAGTTGCTACAAATCCTTTTTCATTGTAGCTGCGCCTGATCTGGCTGGTGGTTAGATCTAAGATAGTTTTGTTTGATAGGTCTTTTCTTGACATGTGTACCATCACTGTTCCATTACCGCTTTTCAATTGTTTTTGAGTGCTTGCTTTCAGGTGGTAGGACGAGGCTCTGAAAGCGCCAACGGAGAGAGGGGGAGGCCGTTTAAGGGTGCACAAATGCGTGCCACCTAACAGACTCCAGCTATGGATTTTTAGCCAGGATGCAGGCTCTTCTCTTGCCCCAATGCATAGCGCAAAGAGTAAACCAGAGGCAGAGGCTCCCTCCGTCCAAACTCATGTGGAGACTTCAGACCAATGAAAAGGGGAAAGAGGAATTGGTTAGGGAAATATCCAAGGCAACCTACTTGGTTTGAAACTCTTCCTTCAGGTAGTAGCCTGTGAAAAATAAAAGGACTCTTTATCTCTGGGAAATGAAGAAGGTGCCAAGGGAATTCTGAATGTGAGAGATGATTCAGGCTCAAAGGAGGCAAAATGGAAGCAGTTTGTACACTTTCAGAGTTTACTACTACCGGGACAGTTGTCAGGCATGGCATGTGTCGAGTTAAGACGGTAAAGGATTGTGTGTGCATGTGTGAATTACAAACATATTTGTAATTTTCCTATTAAGCCAGAAAAATTAAAAAAAAAAACTACCCAAGTCAAAATCCTAATCATGAAGACTTTAAAGAAAGAGAAAGACAAGAAGAGGAGGTGAAAACAAAGGTGATTTGTTTTCAGTAGGGTTCAGAACATGGAAAGGACAAGTTTACTAAAGCCGTCTTGAGTTAGTGCTCATTATTGATGCGCACTTAGTAGAAGCCATGCGGTCGAGAATCTGTTGTTTTTAGAACTGATGCTGCTGGTTGCATAAGGGAGATAGCTGAAGGGTGAAAGTAAGACTGTTAACTGGGTCTCCCAGATGTCTCTCTGCTCTAGAGTCCTTTGCAATGATTAGTTGTCCCCTTTGGAACCGACAGGAGGAAGCAGATGTCAGATAGTTGGCGGCAACCTTGGGTTACTTTGATATTGCAAAAATAAATAAATAAATAAATCAGGGAAAGGAGGGGGAGCATAAATAATGTCAATGGAGATATAATCAAGAAATCACAGTAGGAAGACATATCTCGAAGCCATTAATTATCTTCAAGGAAGGAAGGGTCAAGAATTTGAACACCAAGGTGGAAAGGCATAGTGGCATCAAATACTGTTTTGAAAATGAAAATATGTAAAATAATGTATACATATGATGTTTTCATCCTATTTAGTCATGAAGAAAGCTGAAGGCTTTAGGGGAAAAAGTGCCACATTATTATATATTATTCAAAGAAAGGAGTGTCTTAAATATTGAAGGCATTTTGTTGAAATCGACAGTTGCTGTTCAGTTAGATCCCACTCATTTATAAACTCTTGAAAAACTAGATGAAATTACCCTGCCACACCTCTATGTGAATTAGGGCTGGAGATGAATCAGCCCTGGCTGTTTTTCCAGAGGACCTGAGTTCAGTTCCCAGTCCACAGAGAGCAGCTCACAACTGTAATTCTAGTTCCATGTGGCCTGACCTCTTTTGACTTCCACGGGCAAACAGGCACACATGTGGTACACAGATGTACATGCAAGCAAAAGTCTCTCACACACAAAATTAAATAAATAAAATCTTAAAAACAAAACAGATTGATATTAAAAAAAAAAAGAGAGAGAGTAGGAATCCTGAAGGACTTTAGGAAATAGATCTGATGTATACCAGTAGATTTTTGACTCATTTCTTCTTAATGACAGTATTTTGTTGCTGTTAGTCATGGCGCTGGCTATCCTGGAAATCATCATGTAGACCAGGCTGGCCTTGAACTCAGAGAGATTTACCTGTTTCTGCCCCCAAGTGCTGGGAGTAAAGGCCTGCACCACCATGCCTGGCTCGACAGTATTTTTGGAACAGCTCTCTGAGAAAGGCTCTGTGCTTATTGCTGAGTAGTTAGCAGGTCCCATCCCTCACGGCAGGCACACACGGAACCATCCAGGCCCTCTACATTTATGAGCATATTTCCTACTCAGAGCTGTGCTCATCAGCGGGATGCTTACCTCTCCTAAGCCTCGGTTTCCTCTTCTGCTACATGGACCAATGATGCCTGTCCCCAAAAGGTTATCCAAATACACGTTTATGTTTATAGGGTCCTTGGCCCAGAGCCTGACTTGGAATATACATCAGTGAGTAGTTGAGCTAATGTGTTGTGAAGAGCTTGCTACACAGTTGGCTAATTGTTCCTAAATGGACGACTGCCACTTAAGAGCAGAAACAGAGCTGGCAATAGCAATCTGGCTCCACATTTGTCTTTCCACGGAGGAAAACAGCTCAGTTATTCTGTTGACAAAGCTGTGTCATCAGGCCTCCTGTTTTGAGACTCTCCATTTCGATGACCACACTGGTCTGGGTGTGCGGATCTCTTGGGTGGTTTCCTGGTGTGTCCTATAGGGAGGAAATCTGTTCCTCTGTCCAGCACCTGGAGGTCACAGAGGAGCAAAGGGACAGAGGGGTGGGGCATCTGCCTGCCCTGCAGACAGACTGGACAGCAAGCTCCCTCCTGTCTGGAGTAGGCAGGAAGAAGCAATGTACCACAACAAGCAGAGGAATGCGGGAGAACCTGCTGCCTAGGGTTGGGGACGTAGCTTGAGGGTCATAAGACCCCCACCCTCCAGGGGGTCACTTTGGACAGAAAGGATCCAGTTCTCTTTTAAGTCGTGACAAACCTCAAGTAAAGGTCACCCAGGTGTGACAGAAAGGTAGGGTAGGAAAAGGTGTCACAGGAGTTGGGACTTTTCACTGCTCTTGTAAGGGTAGGTTAATCATTTAACTGTAAATTCAAACAGAAATGACTAAATTCAGGATAGTCACAGCCAAGGTACATCAAACAATGAGTCACTGGGGGAGGGTGATCCCCCAGTGTGATGTGAGGCACAATAAACCAGGCATCAACAGCTTCTTCTAAAGGTTACTCCTGGCGAATAAAGATGCTGCTAATGCCTTCTGGGATACCCCAAAACACGTGCAGTCTTTCCTGACAACAAGACTTGGAAGCACTATCTTGAGCTGAGTCTCCTCCAGGAGAAAAAGGCTCACAGAAGTGTGACTGGCCAGGACACCCAGTCAGCAGGAACGGATTGGGGATTCACAGGCAACCGTGGTCAGGCTCCCAGACCCCAGCACAGCACCACAGCACATCATTTCTTTTCCCAGTCAGGGAGGAATCTATAGGGACATTTGTTGTTTTTAACAGGAGAAGGGGGAGGAGAAGAGGAGAGGAGGAGAGAAGGAAAGGGGAGAGTCATAGTCACTATGCTTCAGATTAAAAGGAACAGAGGAGGCAATGATGGCAGCTATTTTGTCGAACAGGACTGAGTCCCTTCTTGAATTGGGGTTTGATTTCACAGCCGAGGCCAGTCTGACATTCATGCTGATCCTCCTGCCTCAGCTTCCCAAGTGCCGGGATTATAGATGCGCCCTGTGACTGGCATATCCCTCAGCTTCGCTTACCAGTGGTTTGCAGCTCATGGTAACTGAGCTATTCCTGCCTACACTCCAACTCCAGGCCATCTGGGGACGGGAGGGGACTTGGGTGCTCATCACACGGGAAGGGAGGCTGCTGCCAGGACATAGCAGACACTGTGTCCTGTCCTACTATGCACAGGACAGTCCCATGCCTCAAAGAAATAGTGATCTGGGTGGGGTGGAGAAATGCTGATGGGGGGGAGGCAGTAGCTTGTGCTGAAGAGGTCCTGCCTAAGAGTATCAGCTGTGGTGAAACTACTTTCATAAGAGATCCCAACAGAGCGCACGCAGAGTCTGAAAATTATTTTCTTCAGGTGTGATCTCATAGCCGCATGTACACAAAATGTCACACCTCGCCGGCAATCAGCTAAACATGTTGGCTATTTTGCAAATAAGTTTAGATGAAAAATTTCTGGGTATTTAAAAAAAAAAAGTGTCACATGCAATCTGAACAGCTAAAATACTATTGTTTCGCCCAAGATTCCCCTGTGGCCAAGTCTCTGACCTCCTAGGGTTGATGGACTGGCTTCCTTCCTGTTAGTACTTGCACGGGGGCACATGGATCTGTGTGTCAGACAAGCCGTCCTGGTACGGTACTGTTCCCAGGTGTTGCCACAGACGGCACAGTACTCTCTGTCTCCATCCACATCTCTGTGGCCATCACTGTTTCTTCCTCTCCCTTCCCCCATCCCTCTCTCTGTGACAGGGGCTCCTTATTTCTCAGTCTGACTTTAGAATTGCTCTGATTCTAAAAATGACTTTGAATTTCTGGTTTTCATGCCTCTCCTTCCTGACCACCGGGATCAGGTGTGCTCCACTATGTCAGGCTTATGCAGTACGGGGCATCAAACTTCGGACCTTCATACATGGAAGGAGAACAACCTGACAACTCCAGGCGAGCACCTGAACTACAACTTCAACTCTACATGTCATTTTTCTTTGCCCATGAACAATTCTACCACTGGTCATAGCTAGTAAGAGGGTAGCAGGTGGGTATGTGAGGGTTCCCCCTACAGAGCCATTTCTTCCTCTGCAGAGAAGCCCTGTCATTCCTCTACAGAATTTTCTTATTTTTGAAAGTGTGGTCAGTGGTCTCCTTTAAACATTCGCCCTCCTTCCTTCCCATGAGCCACCACGTACTTTGCAAGCATCTCATCACCCAGACCTCAGCTTAAATGTCACTTTTCTCAGGGAAGCCTTCCCTCAACACACCAAATGTCCCTCTCCATCCCACGTTTGTCCCCTCCATCTCAACAGTTTCTACCAGAGGCAATTTTACAATTACATGATTTCTTTGCTTAGTTGTTTCTTACCAAGCATCTCTCTAGAATAGTTTCAGCAAAACAAATAGGTTAGCAGACACAACTCACCTCCTCCAGAGTATATTTTTACATTTCTTTTTGGTAACAAAACAACTTGAGTTTTAGCTTTGGCCACAGCCTGTCAGCATCAAGACAATACTTCCCAGCCTCCCTTGCAATGAGATGGGGACTTCCTGCAGGACAAAGGGCTTGCTCTGGAATGCTGTTCACCTTCTTCAACAATGCTCAATTGAACCTCGGAAAGTTCTCCTGACAGAGTTACATACCCTCATTGTGATTAAGCACAGAGGCAAAGAGAGATGTCACACTCTGCAGCAAAGTATGGAGTAAAGGGGGACACCTTCCCTCCTTCAGCCCACTGGGCACCTACAGCCCTGTGAGAGAAGAGTGAAGACAGGATTCTCTGAACTCAACAGATGAGAACACGAGGGCACAGAGAGGCCAGGTGTCAGTTCGAAGAGTTCCAGCTGGTCAGTGGTGAGCAGAACAGGTTCTGGTTTCAAATCCGTGTTCTAGGATTGGCAGTGTCCTCCCACTGGCTCTGCAGGTTCTAACAACCAGATTGATTATTGGTGTGGCTGAAGCTTAATTACAGACTTTCCGAACAGGATGGACTGGTCTCCTGGCCATGTTTTGTAAGCCAGCGTTTCTCCTCCAGACCAACAGTATGTGCTGTATTGATAGAGAGAGGGACTGGACCGCACACGCTCGCTCTCCTGGTCTCCCAGCATTAACCCTACTCTGGGACGGGGGACCTTATATGGGGCCCATGGCAACCGACTGGCAAGGGAAAGAGCAAGAAGTTGAAACAGTCAAGATGTCTGTGACTAGAAAAACAACTAAGCTCCTGCCTTTCAGTAAAGGAATGAGCCTAGTGCTGCCACCACAAGCAAACAGAAGGATTTTGTGTGTGTGTTGCTTAACACATCTGCCTCCAGGCACGAGGGGATTCCAACAGTTAAAAAAAAAATCAGTTAAACCGATGGTGTTCACCACAAGGCTCTCTTATCATGCTGTAATGTAAAAAGATGCTAATCTTGAAAGGCGCTTTCTCAGGGCAGTCTAGATGATGCCTTGAATAGCAGTGCCATGTCAGTCTTCCATCTCTGCTCTCCTACGGCTGTCTTCCCAGGGGATGTCCTTGCTGTAGGGCCAGAGTTAAGTCATAACACTCTCTCTCTCTCTCTCTCTCTCTCTCTCTCTCTCTAACACCTTATTCAGCCACTGATGTGCTGTCCAGTACCTTGTGAAAGACACTTTTTTTTTTCTCTCTCTCAAAATGCTAGGTGAGCAATTAGAAATTGAACCCCAGCCTCACACAAACAAGGCATGGTGGTGCACTCTTGTAATCCCAGTTGGAAGCAGGAAGATCAAGAGTTCAAGGTTTCTTGGCTACCCACACAGCAAGTTCAAGGCATATGCTATACCTGAGATACCTGAGAACCAGTCTTAAAGTCATTATTTTTCTTTTCATATGTAGCACATCTTCATGCATTATTGTTAAAAATCAAGCAGAGAAGGGTTTACAAGTACATGAAGATAGGAACTCCTAATACACCAGGGCTGCTTTATAGCAAGGTTGGGTCCTTCTCTGTCAGTAACCCAAAAATATTTCCCATGCTCTCTTTAATTGTCTGCCTCCCTCATGCCCAAGCTGAGGCGTTACCTGTTATCAGGTGATAGTTATTTATCAGGCACGGGGCAGAATATAATCTCATTTAGTTCTCACACCCTCACAAGTAGCTAGTGGGATCATGGTTGTGCAAATGAGGAACATGCTTTTAAAGAGAGATTAAAACTGCACCCAGGATCACCCAGAAAATAAGGGTTGGGAATATAGCCCAGTGACGGAGTTCTCACTTACCCTGCCAGAGGCCCTGGACTGGATGGCAAACTACACACAGATATCTACACAAACTTACCCAAATTCATGCACAGAACCAAGGTCACAGAGAAAAGACACATCAGGGCCAGGGTTGAGGATGTTCCCCCAACTCCTTGCCTGCATCATGGTGTTTCACGATAGAAGAACACTTGTTGCTGCCTCGTACTCCCCAACCCCTAGATTGGCAAAAAGCTAAAGCTAGAATAAATGAAGAGTGCTTGCTAGTGTTGTGGTAATAAAATAAACATGGTCCCCAACATCTAGAGGCAATAATTAACAGATATCTAGAAATGCCGGCAGGTCTTAAACAACAGCTTTTGAAAACAGCCTTTCGGCATCAGTCTCTAATTCTTGGTCCATCTCCCTCCTGGTTTGCTTTTTACTCCATCAAGACAGACACATGGCTCAGGAGACCCAGCATCCTGCCTGAGGCTGCCCCTACAGCTTGTGTTCCACTAATTTGCAAGCATGACCTGAATTCTTTCGGGGCCACTGGAGAACTTGCTGCATGCCCAGATGCTGAAGCATGAGCTTTCTTTTGTGCCGGTGCTCACAACCCTTTAAACCATGCATTCTTTTAACATGTGCAAGCTGGCCAGGAGAGAGCCTTGCAGAACACGCTCCTGCCCCAAGCTCAAATCAAGAGGCTACAGAAAGCAGTAAGTCTGAGGAAGCAAGATCCACCGTCAGATTTCAACAAACGGAAGCAGGAAGCAAACCACAGCACAGAGTAGGCACCTGAAATGATGGAGAAGGGGAGGGCAAGGGACCGATAGCACAAGGAGGGATTAAGCATCCTGCCAGAAGTGAGTGGCAGCCCTTGAAAATGAAAGCGGAAAACTGCACAGGAAGTGGCTCCTGACCCTCGTCTAGACTCTGGAATGAGCAAGCCAGCCTGATTGTGATCGGTGTGAAGCAATGTGTACCGATTTTTATGAAGCTGTGAATGCACAACAAGGGTTGTGAGTCATGAGCGCTAGAGAGGAAATTAAACTCAGTATTTGCTATGCGGATCTGACTCACCATTACTTGGGGAGAAAAATCTGATTGCTTGTTTTTTGTTTTTTGTTATGCACTGCAAACACAGATTAAGGAAAGGGGAGAGAGAAGCCCAAGAGTGGGAGGGGCTGCAATGGAGGAATGCTGAGATTGTTGTTTTTTTTTTTTAAAGAAACATTTCCATGTTGTGAGAATTTCTCACTTATCAAACTACACTGGTTGATTATAAGTTGGTTTGTGAGTTGGCTTAAGTTCTACTTTGCACATAAGTTTAGTAAAATCGAGCAGGACTCTTGTGTGTTCTTTACTGAAAAGGTAAAATTCAGGACAGAGTGATGAGCAAAAACATAGTAATACAGGCGAGCTATTCCTTAAGAAAACATGACAGGCTACAGCTTGGCTGGCGCTCTTTATTGTGCTCTGTACCCTGAGCTCTCTGCCCCACCCACAGAAACTGTAATGTCCGTCAAAAGAGAATTGGTAGTTAGTTAGGTGTGGTGGCTCACACCTGTAATCCCAGAACTGGGTGGAGGATGGACCGGACGATCGTGAGAGAGAATCTGTTAAAAAGATTATGCATGTCCACACAATGGAATGCTAGGTGGCTTTTCAAAGTGGCAAGAGGGCTGGGGATTGCGGCGATTGCCTGGCTTTTGCAAGGCCCTGGGATTTGATCCCCATCATTCCTTATTCCAGTGGATGTTGCTCACAGGGTTGACAGAAACTACAAGTCGTGTGACCAGCATAGGAGGACACGGTGGTTAAATGCTGCTTTATTGTTTTTGTTGCTAATTCTCTAATAAGCAGCCTTAATGCCCAACTAGTCTGGTCCAGCAGATCTGGATGAGCATGGGAAGGGGAGCCGTGGTCTGTCCAACACAAGCTTCCATATTATCTGTGTTAATGTCACAGCCATGGAGTGGGAACAAGGAAGGTGTTCGACTGTCATAACCTAAGGAAGATTGTGAGCATTGAAGGATGACAGAAGGAGTCTCCGAAGACACAGTGTGTGGTTGTTCCCGGGGATGCTTTACGAAGAACACGGCAAGAGATAGGTGGACATGCAGGAGTTATTTTAGACTGTGATGCTGGGTTGAGATAGGGAATGTCGGTTGACCATGGATTGTTACTCAGAGGCCACTGCTCCACTCCTACAGCCTGCAGGGATGACAGCAGAGCCTGGTAGCAAAGCCACCCAGGACAGGGTGAGTGGGTCTTTATCTCACTGTAAACAAGGAGACCGATGGCCACTGGATGGTGATCTCTACAGATTCACCAGTTCGTAACAGGTGACATTGTACACCTGTGCACTTACACTTGAGGTGAGAGGAGAAGCTTCTTGATCAAGGCCTCCCCCACCCCATTTTTAATATTTCTGGAGACAGGGCCAACTCACAACTTCTGATTCTCTTACCTCTGCCTCTCGAATACTAGGAGTACAATGACATAATGATAAATTGTGACTTATGTAGCTTTGGAAAACCCAAATCTGATAGATTCTGGCACTTTAAACCATTATGTTTTTTTTTTTTTTTTCTTTTCAGAAAGCACATATGTCTGCTATAAAGACAGAGGGAAAAAAAAAAGATAAGCAAAATAATTGTGATTGTAGAGAGGTTGCTTATAACCATTTTATTGAGAAATAATCACCACACACACACACACACACACACACACACACACACACACACAAAACCTCTGGATTTAAACCAAAGTGTAGGAGCTGTGAACCATGCTGTGGCTAGCTTTGCAGCCGAACCTCAGAGCTTGCCTCGGAACAGGCAGCCAGGTACGGCCAGGTGTGGTGGCACACACACGTAATCCTAGCACTCAGGAGGTGGAGGCACAAGGATCAGTTCGTGGCACATGAGAACCCATCTCAACAAACAAATGAAAAGTTGGCTCATTGTGGAACTCTCTAGACTGTGCACAGATGAGTTCTTTTTAATAGTTACATTCCTTATAAGTAGCCTCTGTAGCACTGCTCACTTAGCAAAGTTCACTATGGGCGAGTGCCCAAGGTGCCCCTGAAAGTTCTAGGACACTGACGGATGCCCTGAGTGTCTGCATCGGTTCACCCTCAGGTTCACACTTACTTTCCGAGGCTTCACCTTGTCTTGTAAATCATACTGGCCGATTCCTTTGTAGCTGATCCCAAGCCACCATGGAAGTCCCTGCTTATCCTAAAAGGTAGAAAATACATGAGACTCGTGAGCTAAATGTTATGTTCTTCTAGACGGAAAACTCTATTAAGCAATTTCTTTCCTTAACCAGTACCAACAAGCCAAAATAAATCTGCCCTGGCAAACAGAACCCATACTGAAAAACTCAGCTTGTTAAAATATCTTCTTAGGGTCCCTTCAAACAATACATGCACAGAAAAAGCCAATGCTGTTATTATCATGCAAAGGACTGAAGCCTTACTGTTCTGAGTAAATCGTTGGAGAGAATAAAATAAAAAAATTGAATTCAACCAAGAACTAATCCAGCACAAAGTTAGTTATGATTTTTTAAATAGACTCTTTGTTCTCTTAGTTAAACAGCCGTCTACAAAGGCTGGGACATTTCCAAGGGATTACCAGGAGAAAACAGAGGTTCCAAGCCCCGATGTTTGTCACACAATGAACAATGAACAGGGGAGAGACAAGAATACCTTTTGGGAAGCTGGGCAACTACACAACAGCATGAATAATCAGTCTGAGGTACACATGAGAGTGGATATATCTGATATTCTATTATAAATATAGCATGCGTCTAAATTTGTTTATTGGGTTTTCTTTCCCCCAATAAAAGAATGCACTGACAGAGGAAAAGAAGACTTGAGGCTTAGGCTTGTGTGTATATGAAAAGCAGAATCAGTGAGAATTAAGATTAAATCAGTGTACATTTTTTAGCACAGGTGTCCTCAGTATGAAAGTGTGTATCATCTGATTTCCCCACATCTGCAAGGGCCAAGATGTCAACATTGTCATGACATCAAAAGTCACTGAAGAGCTAATCGGTTATAAAGTTATGCTTCTCTCAAACAAAACTCTCTTCATCTATGCTTCATCCTTTATCATCAAAATATGTCCTAGCTGCACCCTTCCTGCTGATCAAGATAAGAAGACAAAGCACATTGAGGAGGGCATGATACTGCAAATTCTGCAAAATTTTTAGCATTTCACATAAACACTGAAGACTGGTGTGACTGTCACACAGAGGGGTGAGCAAACGAGAGCTGGGAGCATTCAAGTATGACCTAGAACTTCAGGTGAAACTCAGTGGTATAGTGTGGACTCAGCATGCCCTGGTTCCTAAGTTCAATACCCAACATGCAAGGGGAGCAGGGATAGAGGAAAGGAAGGAAGGAGAGGGGAGGGAGAAAGGAGAGAAAGAGGGAGGGAAATAGAGAGAGAGGGAGGGAGGGAAGAAGAGAGAGAATGAGATTATCAGCTAAGAGAGAATACACCTGGGAAAGCACTTGAATGTAGCTTTTTGCAAAAATAATCTGTGTTACAATTTGTTAAAAATGATAATAGACTTAAAACATTTAAGATAACAATTCTATTTAAAACGCTGACATTTGGGGGCTGGAGGGATGGTCTTCCAAAGGACCTAGCGCCCACATGGTATCTTACAACCATCCGTTACTCAGGTTTCAGGGAATCTGATGCCTCTTCTGGCTTCTCTGGGCACTGTAAGCATTTAGCACACAGGCATACGCGCAGGCAGACACACAGAAATAAAATAGTTTAAAAGATAATTAGAAACACTACAAATTCTAGACACAGTTCGCATACACATTTAGGTGCTGTTTTAGACAGCTGGTGCTGCTCAGTGACTCGCACAGCTTGGTGGGCATTGTGGAAAACTTTGGAATACGAGAAGTACCTACCTTCACTGCATAGTAATGAACTCCATAGGTTGGCAGGGCTTCTACTATTTTCATATACCTAAGGAAAATAAGCATATATCATCAACTCATCAAAACAGTAAAAGGGCCCTTGGGGAAAGGCTGATGCCAGGAAATACAATTTGCTACTACTTTCCTCCTTTAACCATGTCTAAGATTGTTGGCTCAAGTAGAAACAGAATAATAAACCATTTTAGGGAGTAATGTGGTTCGTACCTTATGCAAAGGTCAGGGGCTTTCTGACAAAGTACATAAAGTGAAGGTTTCTACAACTTAACAAATAGATTGTATTAACACTGCAAATTTTTTAAAAAGATTTATTTATGTGCTTACTTACCTTTGTTTGTTTGTTTGTTTGTTTGAGACAGGGTTTCTTTGCTTAGCCCTGGCTGTCCTGAACCTTGCCCTGTAGACCAGGCTGTTTTGGAACTCAGAGTGCTGTGATAAAAAGCATGTGCCACTAGGCCTGGCCTGTTTATACATATGGTATTTTGTATGGGTGTACATCTGCACACCAGAAGAGGCCATCAGAATACATAGGACTACAATCATGGAAGGTCGTGAGCTATTATGTGGGTGCTCAGAATTGAACTCAGGACCTCTGGAAGAACAGTCAGTTCTCTTGACAATTGAGCAATCTTTCCAGTCCCACATTGCAAATAATTTTTTTTAAAGGCAAACACTTAATACACAAACAGTAAGAATCAACTTTTAGGCCAGGTATGGTGGCACATGTCACTGCTTCTATATTTGTTCAAGAAGGTACTCTGTAACTATAAGAAATGGGCTGAACTATGTAAAAATTCTTTGTCCCCAATGAACTGAAGTCCCTATTTAATTTGAGGGTACTTTTTCGTCCTCCTCAAAAAAAAAAAAAGTTTTTATTTATTATTTGAGACTTTAATACATTTTGATCATAGTCATTCTAATTAGAAAGGATTTTTTTTAATGGTACCATGAAGATTAACTTCTTTGGACAGTAAAATCACTAACTTGGCAAATTTTTGGTAATTGCTCTATACGCAAAGAAATATAAAAGGTATGATGAGCTAGGTGGATGTGCGCCAAGATTAAGCAGTGATTAAGATGCACAAGCTCGGAGCGGGGATTTAAACTCCACAGACGAGTGCTAACCAAGTTAAACAGTCTGTGTTTGTAACCATGCAACAAGGACCAAGAGAGGTTAAAAAAAAAAAGCTTTGTTCCACCCATCAGCCCAGGAAACAAGTTCAATGAGAAGAACTATCAAGGCTTCAACCTTAGAACTGGCAGCTTCTACCGTCTGCCTGGAGCACCACAGGTGTGTTATGAAAATGAGATTCCCATGAAGAAGTAAGACTGTGAAGAAGACTGTGTCCCTACCAAGGGACACGCGACATGGGTCCTTGTCTTGCTTCTCACATGACCTAGGCCACTCCCGGCAGTGGCATATTCATTCTTTTAACGTTACGGCCCTGCAAGGTGGCCAAACCAGGCCACGGAGAAAGGGGATCCAGACAGTCCTTGAGGAGACCTGATAGGCTAGGGCCAGATAATAGGGGAGGAGGTCCTCCCTTATCAGTGGACTAGGGGAGGGACATGGTGGGGTGAAAGAGGGAGGGAGGGTGGGGCTGGGAATGATGAGGGAGGAGGCTGCAGCCAGGATACAAAGTGAATAAATTGTAATAAATAATAATAACAAAGAAAAAAATTTTTTTTTAAAAGTTACGACCCTGAAGAGTTACTCTACAGCTCCTGGAACAATGATCTTGGAAGTTTGTTGTATCAAATGAAGAGTTCTTAATACATCAGTGGTAACTCTACACAGTCAAAGAAGGCAGCAGAAACTGGGTGTGGTGGCATGTCTAGTCCCAGCTATTGGGAGACAGGTGGAGCCGGAATTCAAAGCTAACCATAGCTGTTTAGTGAGTTCAGGGTCAGCCTGTCTACATGAGACTGACTTTCATCTATCTGTCTATCTATCTATCTATCTATCTATCTATCTATCTATCTATCTATCTATCATTATCTCATTATCTATCTCTCATCTATTTATTTGTATAGTTTTATGTCAACTTGACACATGCTAAAGTCATCTGAGAACAGGGAACCTCAATTAAGAAAAATATATCCATAAGACTGGGTTATAGACAAGCCTGTAGAAGATTTTTTTTTTTTAATTAATGACTGACCAGGATGGGCCCAGTCCATTGTGGGTGGTGCCAATCCTGGGCTGGTGGTCCTGGGTTCTATAAGAAAACAGGCTGTGCAAGTCATGGAGAACAGGTAAGCAGCATCCCTCCATGGCTTGTGCATCAGCTCCTGCCTCCAGGTTCCTCCTGCTTGAGCTCCTGACCCGATTACCTTTGGTGACAAACTACGATGTAGAAGTGTAAGCTGAATAAAACCTTTCCTCTCAAAGTTGCTTTGGTCATGGTGTTTTGTCATAGCAATAGAAACCCAAAAAGATACCATCTACTATCTATCTATCTATCTATCTATCTATCTATCTATCTATCTATCTAACTATCTATAATCTTCCTTTCTTCCTACCTACCTACAAACCTACCTAACTGTCTCTAAGTAATGACTATGGTTTATTCTTAGGAGGAGGAGGAGGAAAAGGAGGAGGGAAAGAAGAAGAAGAAGAAGAAGAAGAAGAAGAAGAAGAAGAAGAAGAAGAAGAAGAAGAAGAAGAAGGAGAAGAAGAAGAAGAAGGAGAAGAAGGAGAAGAAGAAGAAGAAGAAGAAGAAGAAGAAGAAGAAGAAGAAGAAGAAGAAGAAGAAGAAGAAGAAGAAGGAGAAGAAGGAGAAGAAGGAGAAGAAGGAGAAGAAGAAGAAGAAGAAGAAGAAGAGGAAAAAGAAGAAGAAGAAGAAGAAGGAGAAGAAGAAGGAGAAGAAGAAGAAGAAGAAGAAGAAGAAGAAGAAGAAGAAGAAGAAGAAGAAGAAGAAGAAGAAGAAGAAGAGGAAACTCTATCAACAAGTGGAGTTCATGGCCATGGAAGTCATGAACTCCACTTGCTGGTGGAGTTTCTTCTACCAGAGTCACAAACTGAGACTCTGGGAAGTTCCATTTTCTCTTTGAGAATGTTGGAAAATATGGCACCATCACGCCTGAACTCAAAGCTAAGCTACCTTACCTATGCCCAGGATAATAGTTCTTGCCATCATCACCCTCACGATTCCCTAGGTAGCCAACCTTCCCCTCTCCGTTACCTGCCTCCCAATGGGAAACATCTGAGCTAGAAGCACCCATGTATGGAATCACCAAGATGTTTTCTTTAAAACAATATCTAGGCAAGAAGAACAATTATACTTACTGGACCACAGCTTGACCCCGAGTCAGACCTTTGATTTTCAAATAATGTTCAATCACCCTGTCCTCGCTGAAAAACAGGAAAATAATCATGGTGACATGTGATTTTCTGACGTCCAGATTTCATTTCTGCATTCTCAGGTAGCCACCGCAAACCTGGGAAGAACGTCCTTGCTTGGGAGGCAAAGCGGCATCCTCTGCTGCTACCGTAGGGCCCTCACTCCTGAACTCAGCACGTGACTACTCCCACTGTGAGCTTTAACTTTTCATATAATTACAGAATTTGTACTCGTGTTTTTTAAAATGCCATTTACTAGGAAAGAAAACAAGATAAATTTCTCAAATGGAAAACTCATATTCTAGACACACCGTAATCTGGAGTTGGGGTAACATACTTGAGGCAATTTTGAGCCCAAGACCTATTCTCATGGTGTTGATTAAAAAAGGAGATGTAGCTCAGCTGGCAGAGTGCTTGCCTAGCATACACAAAGCTCTGCATTCAATCCCCAGAACCACATAAACCAGGCATAGTGGCCCAAGCCTGTAATCCCAGCACTTGGGAGATAAAAGCAAAAAATAAAAATAAAAAAATAAAGTATTTTAAGAGAATTAAACCTGCTTTGAGTCTGACTACAATCTGAAGTCTTCTTGTTATCGCTGTTTTGGACACAGTAAGAGCAGCGACTATGGTGAAGTTTCAGCCTTTCTTCAGACCCCACTGTGTCCTACACTTCAGCTGGCCCTTCCAGTCACACCCCAGATGCGATCCCTGAGAGTACAGGCGTCTCTCTGAGACCAACCATCACCCAATCCACCATGCCCCCCCTCCACTCCCCAGCACCCATTTTAAAAAAACTTTCATTGAACAGTGATTTGTTCAGAAGGTTCCAGAGTCAGAATGCAAAGTAGGCTCTGTATCTAATTTCGCTGTGTATTTATTTGGGAAATGTATTCCAGCTTTCATATTTTAAAGCTATCAAAATAGCATGTTTTATGATCTTTATTTCATAATTTTTGTGTGTGCAAAGGAAGGCCCCTTCACAGTTTGGAGACTAAAACCATGGAGACTATATTTACAAGGAATACAACTAATGTGAAAGAACACAAGCGATTTTCTCAGTGTTCACTGGAGACCATGACCTCAGCACAGGGCTGTCTTGGCTTACCAGTAAGCCAGTGAGGGATGTTCCTGAAGAGTTTTGGTTGGAAAGACTGGCAGGGTCTTCAAGTCTTTCCTGGCATTCTCATCACTAGAAAGAAACACAATGCATTAATATCAGACTATCACCTGAAGAGACATCCAATCAGGTTCCCCGAGGAAGAGACCCAAATAGTTATCGGAAAACCTTGATCCCTGTCACCCACTAGAGACCGCCGTCAAATGAGACAACCATATACTATATTTTGACATCTCTAATACTTTCCGTAAGCATGAATTTCATTACATAAGGTGAATGAGATGGCATGTTTCCCATATTTTATTTTTACATAGCACCTTTGTATTTCATTACACACCTTTCCATGTTCTGGTAGCATCACCCTCATCCTCTCTAGGAGCTCCTAACATTCATCGCGCTGGCACGCCAGTTGCCATAGAACCACTCACAGAACATTTACAAGTTCTTCCATATAGACAGCCCACATTAAAATGGTTTACACAGACATTGTAGTCCCTCTTCTGCTATTTCCCAGTCACCTCTGAAATACAACAGACAAAGCCAACCAGCTTTGGAAGGTCTCTGCAGAAATTTCTGGAATATAAGAGGATGGGAGAATACGTTTCTGATAAACTCAGGGGAATCCACACACCACCCACAGTGAACTAAAATATACATGTATACAGTTCGGGCATTCTCTAATTATAACGCTGACAAATTCTATATAAAATGGACAAATTCCAGTGGTCAGGAGAAAGCTGTGGTCTTTGTAGAGAGCATGTAATACGAGGTAATGAGAGCTTGTCATGGGCTGTATGAGAGGAAAGATTCTCTAGCTGCCCCGAGTATTCAAGGAGGGAGTAAACATGTTTCTAGAAGGTCTGTTAGCTTCTTGGAAACATCCGTGAAAAGGTGGCTCGCAGCTGCGAGAGTCCTGGTGTCCTCCAAACCAAGTCATGTTAACACTTCCTCTTTCCAACTCCCGCATCTCTTTCCACTAGCTAAACCTTGTGAAAAGGCTAAGTAGAAGGCACTATACAGTACATTTAGGGCATTATTCTCCATGTGTTCCTGGATAAGGTGCGGGGTTCAGAGACACTGACTCCCTTGCTATCTGTTCGTGGCTACTGTGGAGAAGAGAAATGCCCTAGGAGTCAGCCTGTTTGGCTCCTAAGGACTGGTTCTTAACCACTGTGTTCTCCCAGGTGTCTTCCCAAGGCTCTCCTAGACCGTCCTAGAATGCTGAGGTGAGCATTCTCAACTCTGCAAAGGCATGGCCCCTTATACCCTGTGATGGCTATTCTTGTTTGTCACCTTGATGGGACTTAGAAACACCATGGAAACACACATCTGGATGTGTATATCAGAGCACTTGCAGGAAAGTTTAAATGGAGCAAAAGCCCACTTTGAGAGTTTCACTATCCCATGGGCTGACATCATGGACTGATAAAGGGGGAAAAGCCAGCTGATCACATCATTCACCTCTCTTTGCTTCCTGACTATGGATAGAACGCAACTAGCTGCCTCATACTCCTGCTGTTATGACTTCACTGCCATGCCTTCCCCACCATGATGGACTGTATCCCTGTAAACTGTGAGCCTAAATAAACCTTCTCTTCCTTAAGTTATTTCTTGTCTGGCATTTGGTCACAGCAATGAGAAAGGTGACTAATACACACCCTTCTCCCAGGCGCAAAGAAAAATGCTGGCAAGTTTTAAAACTTACCATTTCAGGCATTTTCAAATTAACTTCCTATATTAGTACCTTTTCTGTGGCTGTGATAAAACACCATGACCAAGGCAACTTATAGACAGAAGGGTTTACTTTGAGCTCACGGTTCCAGAGACATGAGTCTATCACCGTGATGGGAGAGGAGCATGGTAGTGAGCAGCAGAGGTGACAGCTGAAGCAGAAGCAGAGAGCTCACATCTGGAACTGAATGTAGGAAGCAGAACTCAAAATGGCAAGAGTCTTGAAATAGTAATGCTCTCCCCTGGTGACATACTTCCTGTAGCAAGGCCACACCTCTTAAGCCACTCCAAACAGAAACCAACTGGGAACCAAGTATTCAAATACCTGGACTCTAGGTAACATCTCATTAAAACCACCACACTTTGCATTATAACTGAAGCGTATGAACCTCTTTGTGGAGGACCAAGAGCAAATTTCCTTTCAAATCGTTCATCTAACCCTCGGAGACCAAGTACACATCCATATAATGGAAGGGATCCAAAAGAAAAAGAGAAGAAACAACAACAAGCTGGGGATCAAAACGCGGCCTCCATTCGATCAGTGCGGCTTACACCTATCGTTAGGCATTAGATAGCGCTCACTTTTATGACTTTGTCAGTTGAAAAGCTTTTCCTTTGTTTTTCCGGTTTTACCTATTCTAGAGATTTCTTCAGAGATCAGCTTTGTACAGACGGTTGACTTAGCCCATTGCATTTCAGAGGGGAATAGGGAGAGAGCAGAAGAGTGACAGCAATGTCCATGTAAATCGTTTCACTGCCAGATGTCTAGGCTGAAGAACTTGAAGTGGGCTCCACTAACACTCAATGTGTTTTCCTAAGAGGAGTGCTGGGGTGAAAGGCTCAGCTTTCTTAATCACTACAGGAAATAAAAAGTCTCTTGGCTCCCATTCTTACTTAAGAATAACTCTCTCTACTCACTTGGAATCTGAGAGGTAGGACTTAATCAAATTGACAATCTTGGGAAACTGGTTTGTGCTTCTAGAAAATCAAAATATACTACAGTCCAATGTATTCATATTAAAGGTCAACTGTCAACTACTAGGACTGATACTTATTTTCTTAATAATTTTATACTCTGTCCTTTAAAGCTCTCTGGCGCTCTCTCTCTCTCTCTCTCTCTCTCTCTCTCTCTCTCTCTCTCTCCTTCCTCCTCTCCCTTCTCCTCTTCCCCTCCCCTCTATCTTTCTGTGTCTCTCTGTTTGCTGACTTTGAAGACCAGGGTCTTGCTATATAGTTCAAGCTGGTCTCAAGTTCATGATCCTCCGGCCTCTGACTTTTCAATACTGTAGTATCAGGCAGGAGTCACCACACCAGGCTAGGACAGTACTTTTTGCTGCCACTCATCACCAATAACACATGTATAATGCTGTATTTCAGATCCAGGCGAACCACAGGGCATGTTCCAAGAACCCATGTTCCAAGCTCAGCATCTAGGATAGCTTTGCTTTTACAGTTAATTTTGTGGCAATGAGACTTCAGTAGCCTGAAAGTCATTTCTCATAAATTTATTTATTCATTTTCAGTAAGTGAAAAATGCATGTGTAACATGGAGAACTTATAAAAATGAATAGGGCCAGAGAGACAGTTCAGTAGTCAAGAGCACTTGCTCTTGTGGGGGACCTGGGTTCAACTGTGAGCACACAGAAGCTCACAATCACCTGTAATTCTAGTTCCAGCGAATCTGACCCCCTTTTCTGAAGGCAGCGGACACTGCATACATGTGATGCGCACACATACATGAAGGCAAAACACTCACACATAAATAAATATATTTTTCTAAAAATTATAAACATGCAGTCAAGACAAAAGAGGGAAGACAAAAGGGGGAAGAAAGCAAAGGAGACATTATATCCACTATTCCACCCAATAAACTCACTGATGAGAGTTAGTACGAATGGACATTCCGGTTCTTTTAAGATAGCTTTGGTCCCAGGTCCCACCCAATGCAAGTATCTTGAGCACTTAGCTCATCATGCATGACTGCCCAACGTAAGCACACATAGTGTCCGGCACCTACACAGAGAAACAGCTCTATATTTCAAATGATAAATATGGCCTGTAAGAATTCCCAAAGATAAATTTTGGTCTTGGAGATGTCACTCTGCTAAAATCTCTTAAGAATTATGTTTTTTTCAAGAATGATTTCTATTCTAGACAGCCAGAACCTATTGCAGTCATAAAATAGGATATTTATTTACCTTTCATTGTAAAGTGTGGTGTTATTTACCTAGAAATGCTGGCTGAATAAATCAATAAATTTCCAAAGGTTAATCATCCCAAACAATGATTAGTCACCCATTAAGAGCCTCCTACTGTACTAATCTATCATCAAGGGACAGTTAATATAGACACGTTAATAGGAAAGCAGCATGGGGATTATTTCAAAGAATTCCAGTTAGTTTAAAGAGGAGCGAGCAGGATCTGGAGAGATAGTTCATCCATTAAGAACACACTGCTTTTACAGAGTACCTGAGTTGGGTCCTGGTACCCATCTGGGGTGACTCACAACCACCTGTAACCCCAACTCCAGGGAATCCAACACCCTCTTCTGAACTCCACCAATACCAGCACTCACATGTACACAACCCACACAGACACACAGATAAACACATAAGTAAAAAAATATATTGTATCTCTTTTTTTTTTTCCTCAGAGAGGAGCCAACAATTGCACCCATGGAACAGATTGAAACTATTAAAAACTGAGCCTGTGCCAAACACAGACCGACTTTTCCTGGTCATTATGCTGTAAACAATACATAACCATGACCTACATAGCACTTTCACTGTAGTAAGCATAATCCATCAAGAATAAACAGGCATGTGTGTGGGTTACATGCAAATACTAGACTACTTTATATAAGGGACCTGAGCGTCTCTGGATTTTAGCAGAAAGGGAGGGAGGTCTTGGAACCAGTTCCTCATGGGTGTCAACACTCTACACTCTGCCTCAGAAGAAGAGATGGATGATGGTGGGGGTGGAGGGTGGGGGCGTTTAAGGTGGTGATTTTATTTATATGGTGCTGTAAAGGAGCATATGTGACTATGCATCTGACTGGATCTGTAGAACTATACACTTGTCTATGGACTTTTATCACAAATACATAACCATGACTTACATAGCACTTTCATTCTGTACGATATTACTATTAGGTATTACAAGGAGTTGTGGGTAGGAAGGAGTGAACTACAAGCTCAGCACTGACTGCTCAATTTGCCTTTCAGTTTAAAGCTCTAAAGAGTCTATTAAGAATAAAAAGAAGAGGGAGACCTCCTTTAGATTTTATTTTCTCACCCTGAGATAGGGTTTCTTAGACAGAGTTTCTCTGTGTAGCCCTGGTTGTCCTGGAACTCACTCTGTAGGCCAGGTTGGCTTCGAACTCAGAGATTCACCTGCTTCTGCTTTCTGACTGCTGGAATTAAAGGCATGTGCCACCACATCCGGCTAGATCAGTGGTTTTTGATTGGGGTGATTTTGCCCCTCAGGAGATGAGAGCACTGTAGCCTTCTTAACAGTCACAATTAAGGATGGAGCTGTTGCTGGTATGTTTTAGATAGAGGGCAGAACACTGTTCTACAGAGCACAGTGCAGTTCCCAGCTGCGAAGAGCTGTCCCACTCCACTGTCAACAGAGACAAGCTTAAGAAACCCTGAATTAGGACATTACCAAAAAATCTGAGCTTTCTGGGTGCATAGCTCAGAGATAGAGTACCCATCTGGTGTGTTGTGTGTGTGTGTGTGTGTGTGTGTGTGTGTGTGTGTGTCGTCTTGGGTATCACTACAAAATAGCTTTCCTCCCAACAATGTAGGTGTGTGGTACAAGCCTTTAGTCAGGGACCTAGTGGGAAGAGGATCAGAAGTTTGGTAGGAGTGAGTTCAAGGTCAGCCTGGGCTACATAAGATGCTACCTCAAAACAAAATGAAACAAAACAAACAACAACAAAAGAAAACGAAGCAAAGAGGAGGAAGAAGAGGAGGTAGAAAGAAGCAGAGAAGGAGGAAGAGGAGGAAAAAAAGGAGGAGGAGAAGGAGGAGGAGGAGGAAGCTGCCACGACAGATTTCAGGGATGGTGACACATGCCTGTATTCCTGGTAGCAGGAAGGCTGAAACTCTGAGGAAGTTCCGAAGTTTGGGGCCAGCCTAAGTTACACAGCAATTTCCAGGCCCAAGTCCACCTAGACTATGCAACAAGACCTGGTCTTAAATAATAACAAAATACAGGAAAGAAAAGACTTCGGAGAATTCTACCCTACTACTTTTGGAAGCCTATCTTTTACACATAAAGGCTTTATTTCCTCATGCCTGTCCAGCTATAAACACTGGAGATCTTAGCTACAAATATGTAATGTGAGCCACACAAGGAGACAGGTCCTAGAAAATCACGTAGGTGTTGGGGTGGTAGCATTTGAAGGCTGAAACAGGAAGATCGTGAGCTTGGGTCAAACCTAGCCTACGCAGTGGGACTTCTCCAAAAAGCTAACCCTGAAGAATAGCAAGACAAAAAAGCTTGAGACACTGTGGCATGATGGGAAATAAAGGGGACCTAAAGCAAAAAGATAAGCCCAGATGCTCTTTGATTTACCCATCCTAACTTGAAAATATCCAAACTCAGCCAAGCATGGTGGTGCATGCCTTTAATCCCAGAACTCTGGGAGGCAGAGACAGGTGGATCTCTGTGAGTTTGAGGTCAGCCTGGTCTACTGGGTGAGTATCAGGGCTGTGTCTCAAAAAACCAAAAAAGGAAGGAAGGAAGGAAGGAAGGAAGGAAGGAAGGAAGGAAGGAAGGAAGGAAGGAAGGAAGGAAGGAAGAAGAAAAATTCAAAACTTTATTCACTATACTTAACACACCAAAAACCACATCTTGGTCCACAACCTTACACATTCGTAAAACATCCCAGACTAGGGAAAGAGCTCAACGGCTTTGCTGTGAAATCAGGAGAACCTGAGTTTGCTCCCCAGAACCCACATAATAAAGCTGGGCACGGATAGAGCTTATTGGATGACCTAACAGGAACAAGAGAACAGAGATGTCTGTTGACTCCCCATCAGGGAACTGAAACCCGGGCATGGGAGGAGATGAGAGAGGGAGGAAGGGAGGGGACAAGGGTGGGGCTACAGCTGGGATATAAAGTGAATAAACTGTAATAAATAAAAAAATTAGACTAAAAAAAAAAAGGCTGGGCACAGTGGTAGATGTCACAGGGCTGGAAAGGCTGAAACAAGCAGATCCCTCCCTGGCCAGCCAACCTGGCCTATTTGGTGAGCTACAGGCCAGGGAGGGAGCCTGTCTCAAGTGCCTGGGAGTGATACATAGGGTGAGCTCTGGCCTTTATGTGCACATTCACACACACACACACACAAACACACACACACTGCATTAACTTACACCTGACAAAATTACCTGAGATTACTAAAGTATAGACTGTGCTGTCAAATTTATTAAAACAATTCTTCGGCAATGCCTATCACAGGGCTGAGTAGAAACTGCAGCCTTGGATACACATGAAGGGCTAAGGATTTTAATCTCACTTCTGGCTACCTTGCCATCCCTGAGGTGGCCCAACTTGGGGTATCACCACATCGTGATAAAGAATGAAGAGCCCAATCTCTCCCACAGGCAGAAGCTGAAATCCTCTCCCTTCCCTGGTTAATCCAATTGGCCCATGTTTAACTGTGTGCTAGGAGCAAGCGTGGCTGGGATATATGTTTTTCATTGTGTGCAGCCCCAACATGAAATTCTAATGGTATGACAGCGAGACCGGATACTGGGGGAAAGAGATCATATCTGCCAATTTCAGAGAGCAAATTTTTGATAAATAAAGTTGCATGACAATCGTCTTTAAAAACAAACAAGCAAGTGAACAAATAAAAATGTCTATTTCTACGGTTTTATGTGAAATATCTGAATTTAACTTCGTAACTGCCCAGCAGATCTAATACGCCAGCATATTATTATTGTTCATCTGTAGTCTATCACCGTGTGTATATGTGTGTGCACGTGTGTGCCTTCTCAGCTTAACTTGGCTTCCAGCTTAAGATAAATAATTATCAGTATAAACTGTTGGTAGTGTAGAGCGAAGGAGCCACGTAAATAATTTACACAAGCATGGAATCAGGACCATCTCAAGGAACACACACATTCCCCGGAGGGAACATAGACTCGTTTCTTGGCATCTGAATGGCGTTCCTTTCTCCAGTTTCAAACTGGTGTGCTGTGCAGACTGCTCTTTGTGGCATTGTGGTCTCACGTCCCTACGCAAACTTAGCACAGGACACTTCCTGAGACTCATCACAGATCCAGAGGACCGCCAAGAGCTTCGGCATTTAACGTCAATGACAAAAGCCCATGGAAGAATCAAAGAAGGACAGAGGCGGACAGCCTGGCAGATAAATGAGGTCAGCCCTCATTTATCTGCAGCAAAAGAGAAACCCAAACGGCCACGAGACAGAAGAAAAATGTAAGATACAAATGTCCGCATCCAATAATAGGGGCTGAGAATGTAACTCAGCTAGCACAATGCTTGCCTGGCACGTATGAACCCTGAGTTTGGTGGCTGGCGTTGCATAGAGTGGGGGTGACAGCGCATGCATGCTCGTCCTAGCGTGCTAGTGGTAGAGGCCAGGAGTGTCAGCTGTTCAAAGTCACTCCTGGTTACATAATGAGTTCCCGGACAGCCTAGACAGACATTCACACCCCCACCCCGATGTCTCCGCTAGGAAGTACGATAAAACTGCAGTCTATTCATGTAATGGCATAGCGCTTAGCAAAGAAAATAGACTTATAAAACATGGATGCACCCGATTAATCTTGAACAAATAAACAACACAGCCTGGTGCTCTGGTGAATTCCTATAATCCCAACACTCCAGAAGTTGTCACAGGCAGATTCTAAGTTCAAGGCCAGCCTGGACTACATACGGAGACCCTGTCTCAACAACAATAGCAAAAGTACAATTCCATATACAGAAGGTCCAAAGCAAGCAAAAGGAAACCAGACAGAATGTGAATGGCTCTGAGAACAGACGGGGGCATTGTATTGGCGTGGGATGTGTGTGTGTGTGGGGGGGTTGTGTGACACAGTGGTGGTGACAGGAGAGTCCTAGGGGCTGGTGGGTCTGTGGATGTGCAGTTTCTAAGCTCTTCTGTACACAGCCTGTGCCCTTAACACACCCCTCAGTGTAATAATGCACAACAAATCCTGTCAAGCATGGTCAGCAAGCGGAGGAAGAGTTGTGAAAGGACAGCTACCGTTTATAACAGGAGCGCTCTGCTACTAAAGCTACAGGGTGGAACCACAGAACGAGAGGAGAATCCGGCAGTGGATTCCAGAGGGTTAATTCTGATCGTGTTCAGAATTTAGGGCCAAACAGGATTTCACGTCCGAGTGCACCACAGTGGCTGAGCGATTATTTGTTTGGCCTCCTGGGGACTTTGCCTGGGAGCCTGGAACCCAGTGAAGCCAGGGAGCTTGCAGGGGCAGCCAGGGCTGCACAGCAGAGGGCTCCTCCCGATGGATGCCCAGGCAGCACTGTTTATAGGAACCGGGATCAACCTCTGAGTGCAGACGGAGAGGGCTTGAGAGCAGCTGTGGAGTTGGGGAGACCTGGGATGTCTCTGCCTCTCACTGGCAATAAATCCACTCACCCCGGCAAGACATTCCTGACCTGGATGGGGATGGATGTGTGATGACAAGGATGTACTTGACCAGAGCTGTCACAAGGGACAGCTTTCCCAAGGTCCCAGTTAGACAGACAGCTCAGAAATCCACACTCCTTGCTTCTCTGTGACTGCACCGACAGGCTTTTCTCTGTCATTTCAGGGGGAGTCTGAAAGAACAGACTTGGAGGCCAGCAAGATGGCTCATCAGGAACTATAGGGTCGAGAACTCCTCTGACATCCACAAGTATACTATGCCTTGTGTGCACCTATGTACCCATACCCATACACAGAAAATAAATCAAATGTTTTATATATATATATATATTAAAAGATAGGCTTACGTTTTATCTGACTGCCCAATCTGAGCCGTTCTGACCCTCCACTGAAGTCACCCTTCAAGTAACGATCTCTCTGCTTATTCCCAGCTTCTTTTCCTGGCCTGTAGGTTTCTCATCTTTGACCTCAGAAAGCCCCGTTGGAATGAGACATCCCCAATCTTTATTTGAGGAAGCCACACGGTTGGCAAAACCAAAGCCGCCCTCTCGCGTGTGCTGAAGCACATGTGTGGGTAAGCCACCCAGCAGCAACTGGGAGCACCTGCTGGTGGCAAGCAGGAAGCTTGCTCAAGGCGGCGGCCAGCCACCTGCCGTTGGACAGGACTCCGGCGTGGAAGGGAGTGCCTGCAATTAACAGTCTGCACTTGTTAGCATAGAACAATCCTTGCCGCGTGTGCTTGGTGTGTCGGAAAGCCTGGGTTTCTAGGGCAGCTGGAAGAAAACAAAACAGGGCTGGGCGCCTCGCTCCTTTGGCAGAGCGCTCGCCTAACGCGCACGAAGTGTACTGCTCAGTCTCCAGCACTGTACGAACCAGGTGTGGAAAGCGGGAGGGGCAGAGGTTCAAAGTCATCCCAAGCAATGTGGTGAACAAAGCCATCCCAGGAGACAAGAGACCCCCCCAAATAAAAATAATAGGAAAATGAGACTAAGCAAAGACATTTGACTTTGTCTATCAATAGCATAGTGCTAAGTCCAAAGGCCAAGGTACATAAAAGAGGGAAAGTTTAAATTCAAGGACCAAGCAGGCATGCTTCATGTCACAAAGTTAACTTGGGCGCTGGTGAGATGGCTCAGTGGTTTAGAAGGATTCTTGCTCTTTTAGAGAACCAGAGCTCAGTTTCCAGCACTCATGTTGGGTGGCTTAAACTACCTGCAATCCCAGCTCTAGGGGATTCAGCTCCCTGTTGGGCAGACAGAATGCTGCTGCTTATCTAAAATCCTGTTTCCTGGGTGGCAGTGTGGTTCAGTGGTAGTGTGCTGGCCTAGCAGGTAGGAGGCCTTGGGCTCGATTCCCAACCCTGCAAGATAAGTAAATAAATAAATTCCCATTTCTGTCAGTAATCTGTGGAATTTGACCTTCAGTAGTGTGGTAAACTTAGCTTATTATCTAACTGCCTGACTTGCAACTGACTCATCCTTCTCTCTCTTTCTCTCTTCCTTAGATAAGGCCTCGTACATCCCAGGTTGGCACCGACTCGCTATGATGACCTTGAACTTCTGATCTGAAAGTCTCCACCGATGCCCTCCCACTCCTAGCATGACAGGCATGGGCCACTAAAGCCAGTTTTGGCAGGTTAGAAGTCAAGCCCAGGATTTCACCAGATGCGAGGCAAGCCTCTACCAACTGAGCCACAGCCTCAGACCTGCTCAGGAATATCTGATTACTACCTCCTAGAGAAAAGGGTAGTAAAGGTGCTGAACCCACAACACTTTTCGCTAGGTAGGTCTGACCGACCCTCTCTCAGGATGCTGGGCATCAGTGGCAAGCTGCAGGGTCTGGTCAGGTATGAAGCCAGCACAGTAAACAGCCAGCACTGGGTTGTTCGCTCATGACACCCTAAAGGTTACACATACTACATGTAATAATAAATAGACATAGTGGCCCTCTCCTGTTTTGGGGAGATCTTTTTGTACACTGTGCAAAGACTTGTCTTTATGTTACTCAAATGCTGATTTCTGTTCCAACAGAGAGATGAGTACAAGCCAGACTTTGGCACTGTTATTCTTATGGCGGCATCACATTTTGTAAACACTCCATCCAACACCTTCTGATCCATTTAATAAAGAGCTGAACAGCCAAGAGCAAAAGCAGGAGGGAATAGGGCAGAAAACAGGAACTCTGGGAAAGAATCTGAAAAATCACCAGCCGGACACAGGGAAAGAAACAATGCTGGAACTGAGAGGTAACAAGCCACATGGCAGAATAAAGATTAATATAAAGGGCCTAATTTAAGTTAAGAGCTAGCTGGGGAATAAGCCGAAGCTAAGGTCCAAGCTTCTAAAATTAATTAAAAGTCTCCATGTCATAATTTGGGAGCTGGTGGTTCAAAGAAAGTCCTACTTTACTCCTATAATACCAGTACTCTGGAGGCTGAGGCAGGTGGGCTATGAGTTCAAGGCCAGTCTGGGCTATTTAGTAAGACTCTGTCTCAGGCAAAAATAAACAAAAAATTTTGAGTTTTATTTGTTTTGTTTTTAAAAAGATTTGTAAGCTACCGGATGGATCCCGGGAGCCAAACCCAGTCCTCTGCAAGAGCAGCAAATGCTCTTAACCCCTGAGCCATCTCTCCAGCCTCAACTTGTAATTTTTAACTTACAGTAGTTTTATCAGGACATAACCCCACCCTCAGCCTAAAAGCAAAATCGCCGATCTGTCAGACACTCAGGCTCTTAGGATGGAGATGTGGTTCAGTTGGTAGAATGCTTGTGTGGTATGCATGAGAGCCTGGGATCCATCCCAACACTGCTTGAACCAGGTATAGTGACACACACCTGAAATCTCAACTCTTTGGAGTCAGGGACAAGCTGATCAAAAGCTCAAAGCCACTATTGGCTACAGGCTGAGTCAGAGCCCCAGGTGATCTACATGAGACCCTGTCTCAAACAAACAAACCAAAAACTAATTCAGGTTCTCGGGCTCCATTCAAAACCCACCAAATCACAAAGGCCACCAAACTGTATCTATCAAGCAGACTAGAAACCAGTGCAATGGAGTAAACACAACACAAAACAGGTTGTGTGGGCAGTGATGGGAAGCACCTATTTGACGTGAGAGAAGTGGCCAGGAAGGCTGACTTGGGCTTTTAGGTGCCCAGAACAGAGGAGCAGTTTCAAGAGGCTCTGGGTAGCCTAGCAATGATACAGCATGGTGCCATCACTCATCCCCTAAAGCAATTCTAGAGGACAATGGCCCACGGTCACTGGGTGCCAAAAGCTCAGACCGAACCTTCGGTCTGCATTCATGTCATACGCATTATCATCTCCATTTCACAGACAGGAAAACTTGGAGTTAAAGGTCAAGTAAGGTAAACTCACAATAGACACAGCACAGCTGTGATTCCACACACGTGCTTTAGCAACGTGGTGTCACCTCTCCTAGCATCCTCCAGGAGGGGACAGAAAACGAGGAAGGGACAGGACAGACACGGGGAAGACAGATCTTTTTAGCAAGAGGCTTCAGATTCCCTTATTCTGGTGGCCTCGGATGAATTCCATCAGAATGTGGTGTTTCTTGGGTGGTGACCCCCTGCTTTTAAACCTAGATTAAACAGGATTAATTAAAACTGGATTAACTGCATGAAGGACTTGAATATAGACAACAAGACATAATGTGTTATCCTTGTATCCATTGGTATTTCTTGAACCAAATCAAACCACACTGCAGTCTGTATGTCTTTCACTAGCAAAATACACCAAATACAGTCAACTTTTGCTTTTTGACAGGGGGATGGGTGTCCTCATGTAGCCCAGGCTGACCTAAAATCTGTTCCGTATCTGAGGCTGGCCTTGAATTCATGATCCTCCTGCCTCCATCACCCTGTGCTGAGATTACATGCATGTATAATTATGGCCAGCTCCAAATTCGGTTTTTTGAAAAATGTGCTTAAATATGTGACAAAGCCAGATCACAGTGAATTTCAATGTAATTTAAAATGGAGTGTAAACTCAGCCAAGCAGCCCGGCTTCTCATAGGCATCTCCTCAGGTGTTCCTGGTACCCACCTTTTACCCTGACACACCCTCACAAAAGTACTTGGGGTAACGTTCCTACCCTCACGACCTATTTCTGTTACCATTCTGGGAACTAGGCGTGGGAGAGGATGAAGACTGTAGGAAGCAAGCTCATTAGGGGTCAATCCCGAACAAGGACAGCCAGCCTTCTGTGTAGCCGAGGATAACCTTCAACTTCAAATCTTCTTGCCTCTACCTCCCAGGTACTGGGATTCCTGGCTTAAGTCACCATACCCAGTTTATGGGGTGCTGGGGAGTGAACCCAGAGCTTCAACATAGCTATATCCTGATATATTCCTAGCCTAAAAAAGATAGGACCCTTGTCTTCCCCTCAGCAGCCCCCCAGGGTCAGAACTCAAGATTTTGCACACCACAGGCCGCACTATAACACTAAGCTACACTCCTAGATTCTAATACCACTTTGATTGCAAGTCTCACTGCATCACCCTGGCTGTCCTGGAACTTACTATGTAGACCAGGCTGGCTTTGAACTCACAGAGATCTGCCTGCCTCTGCCTCCCCAGTTCTGGGATTAAAGGCATGTGCCACTACACCCGACATCATTTCTGATTAATTACTGTAACCAGTTTAGAAAACTGCTTATAGATTAGAAAGTTTCGTCTCCAGCTAAAAGAACAGGCTGTCTTCATCTTCTACCTGTATAGGCCAAAAATTTAAAGAGCACAGTTCCAGTCAGCCAGGTAAGTAGGCAGAACTCATTGGTTCCAGCTCCTGACCTGACAGATTAAAAAGAGGTTTAGCCTTGTTTGAAGGCTTAGCAGGGCCCCACAGTAACTAGTATCAGGTCCGAGAGAGTTTGATCTTGGAGACTTGGAACTCAGCCACCAGTTGGAAAGAGGAGGCCAGAGTTACAAAGAGGGGAAGATGAGGTAGGGAGGGGCTGGGAAAAACCCAGTGGCTGGACAAAAGGGGACCTTTGTTCCCTCCTAAGTTAATGGAGTCTCACCATTCTCGGAGTTCTCTTTCCACTCCAGTTAATCACTCCTGGGTCATCCATTAAACCAAATCAGGTGGTCGCTGTTTGCAGAGGACAAAACTGAAGTAGCCACTGGGTGCAACTCTGCTGAGGCTAGGTTCCCTTTCATCTCCACTAGGTTCCCTTTCATCTCCTTCACTGGACTTCAGGCGTGAACATTCGTTCCTAGGCTGCTTCTAGTCTCCAGCTTCCTGGGTCTCTCAGCTGCGCTCCAGAGAACAACTGAAGAGAAAAATCCAATCAGCTTCCAAGGATTCTAACCCTGGACACTTGCTTCCTCAAGGAACGTTCAGAACTGAGTTCATGTGAATTTGTTTATTTTTTTTGTCTTCATACCACCCAAATGGGTGCTATTTCTAATTCACTGATAAGTAAATTGAAGCTTGAGGTGTACTCCTGTCTCTTCCCTGTTCCACCAGAGCAGACACAAGGGCAACGAAAGGATACCTTGAAAAATGACCAAAAGACCAGACAGCCAACCTTATGCCTGTTATTTGTACCAGAAAGGTTTGGGATTTAGACCCAAAAAAATCTTATTTTTAAGATTTATTGATTTATTATGTATACAGTATTCTGCATGCCTGTATGACTGCATGCCAGAAGAGGGTACCAAATCTCACTATAAATGGTTGTGAGCCATCATGTGGTAGCTGGGAACTGAACTCACGACCACTGGAAGATCAACTAATGCTCTAACCTCTGAGCCATCTCTCTATTCCAAGGTTTGGGATTTAGACCTAGATTTAGGGCTAGGGATGAGGCTCAGTTTGTAGTAGAGTTCTTGCCTAGTGTCTCAGTGTCTCTATTGCTGTGAAGAGATCCCATGGTCATGGCAACTCTTATAAAAGAAAACATTTAATAGGGGCTGGGTTATAGTTCTGAGGTTTAGTCCATTATCATCATGGCAGGAAGCATGGTAGTTCTTCACTGGCAGGCAGGAGGAAGAGAGAGCGACAATGGGCCTGGCTGGAACTTCTGAAATCTCAGAACCCAACCCCAGTGACACACTTCCTCTAACAATACCACGCCCCTTAACAGTGCCACTCCCTGTGCGCCTATGGGGGCCATTTTCATTCAAATCACCACACCTCACAAACAGCAAGTCCTGAGTTCAATCCCCAGTGCTGCATAAACTAAATTTGGTGATACAGACCTGTAATCTAAGGATTCTTATAAGGACTCTTGAGGTAGAGGGAGGAAGACCAAAAAGTCAAAGTCATAACACTTAGCTACATAGAAAGTTCCAGGCTAGCTTGGGAGCCATGAAACTCTGTCTCAAAAACAAAACCTCTGGGCTCTATAGTTAAGAGTGCTGGCTGCTTTTCCTGAGGACCTGGGTTCAATTCCCAGTACCCACATGGAGGCTCGCAGTTTTGGGGTGTTGCAGGCACTAGGCACATTTACCTACTTTCTGATCTCTGCCGGCACCAGTCCAGGCACACTCACGGCACACAGACATATATGCAAGCAAACACTCATGCACATTAAAAAAATAAAATAAAATAAAATAAAAAACTTTAATGAGAGAATACAAAACAAAACAAGGGGGCTGGACAGATGACTCAGAGGTTAAGAGTATTGACTGCTCTTCCAGGAGTCCAGAGCTCAATTCCCAGCAATCACATGGTTGCTCACAACCATCTACGTGATCTGGTGCCCTCTTTGGGCATGCTGGTGTACATTATAGATAAAGCACTCATATACATCAAATAAATAAATAGGTTAAAAGAAACACACGGTATCAAATTGGATTTGGTTCCAAGTCCTCTGCTCCTGGTTTTGTGGTCTTACATAAATTAACCTTTATAAGCCCAAGTTTCCAAATTAAAAAAAATTTTTTGAGACAAAAATCTCACTTTGAAGCCCTGGCTAGTCTGGAATTCACTATGTAGATCAGGCTGGCCTTGAACTCAGAGCCCTTCCTGCCTCTGCCTCTTGAGTACTGGGATTAATGCATGTGCCACCAGACCTAGCTTCCACATTCATTTTCAAAGGAGGGATGGTGACATGTTTGCATTGTTCTTGAGAATACTGTGACAGGTGTTAGGAAGTCCCCTGTTCAAGGGTCAGTAAATGTTTGCCTTCCTCTCCTGTCACAGCACCCCAGGTGAGACTCTACGCAATGCTTCATTGTATCATCACCTTCAGAGCAGGCTGCTAGGCGGAACGGTTATCATTATGTTTATTCTTATTTTACTTCCGTGTATTTATTTTGTGTCTCGTGGCGGGAGGGGGCACATCTGCCATGGCAAGGCTGTGGAGACCGGAGGACAACTTGCAGGAGCCTAGTTCTCTTCTTCTACTGCTTGGGTTCCAGAAATTAAACTCGTGTGATCAGTCGTGGTGGCAAGTGGCTTTACCGCTGTGTTACTGGCCTGGGAATTAGTATTGCCACTGTGGAGAAGGTCCAGGGAACGATCTACTGAGTGTTGCCAGAGTAGACACTGAGCACAGTCGCACTGAAATGCTCTTTGTTAGTGAACGGACATGCCAATCGAACGTGGCCTTCTACGTTTCTATCTGCTAAATCTGGTAACCGGAAGGGTCTGTAGTAAACCACTTCTGTGTGGGAAGCAGTTGAGAACTGGTGGGACAGAATCTCAGGGCCCGAGACAGGGATGGACCCGTGGCCTGGACACTCAACGTCACAGTCCCATACGTTGTTGGTGTCACAATGCTTCCTCTCTCGGCCTTCTGGAAAAGACAAGTCCTGATGCAGGACATCTGCTACTGTTCTAGAGAGCTCTGTCAGTCAGCTGGAGCCCCTCTGACATTACATTTCCTTCCGGGGCCTAACTCATAAGGTTGCAGGCTGGACTGGGACCAACTGTCAACTTTTCTTTTTTTTTAAGTCTAAAGAATTTCGATTAAGAATGAAACTGTGATGAGAGATTTCTCTAAAAATGATCTAGCTTGCTGAAGACTCCTGTCATGTCTGCTTTCAACCATCAACTCAATGGCTGGCAAAATAATAATAATAATAATCTCTGTAAGGAATATTTAGGCCAAAAGGCAGTTTAACATAAAAATTTATAAATATTTTAAGTAAAAATATTTTAGCTCTCATCATATTGATAGGAACATAAGGAACCAGAGTCAACAGGGACCTTGGAGAGCTATTCATTCGTTAGTTACAGAATTTCAGCTTGTAAAATGGGGCTGCACATGGTAAACGGAGTTAACAGGGTTGACTTGTATTTATAAAATACAGAGATAGACGGGTGGAGAGATGGCTCAGCAATTGGGGCACTGACTGTTTTTCCAGATGACCTGGGTTCAACTCCCAGGGCCCGCATGGCAGCTCACAACTGTCTGCAACTCCAAGCCCTGATACCCTCACCTAGACATATGTACAGGGAAAACACCAGTAAAAGTGCGTAAAACTAAAAATAAATTATCTTTTAAAAACTCAGAGCTAGGAAACTGGTAGGCGGGAGAACAAGAATTCATACACACACTGTTTTCTCCAAAAGCATAAAAAGTGAGACTCTGGAAACTTCCTACTGGAAAAAGTCAAGATTCCGTACAGTCGACTGGAGGCCTGGAAGCTTTGTCACCTCTTCCTGCCTTGGGTGAGTCAGCCAACCCGGACGGCGCAGACAGGTGGATTGGCTGCATTAGCCATGTTGGTACAGCTGACTGCACGGGGTCGTGTCACAGGTCCCACCCTTCCTCCATGTGCCCAGAACCACACCAAAAGACATGCAAACACTCATCAGCAGGAATGCAGGCTGCCTGCCTCACCATGTCACCCATAGCTCCGGGGGTGGCTTGCCCTTTACAAGAACAAGTAGCTCATGTCCACCGCTCTCTATTGGCCCTGAAGGCTGCCCGGTCAGTGTCTGCAACGGCCACTGTCAGCACCACACTGAGCTTCACTCCAGCCTCACAGAGCTGTCACGAGTGCACTGGCCTGGTCCACTCTCCCAGAGAGAATCCCGCTGCATTAAGAGGACAGGATTGGTCTCCTTGGGCCTTCTGGTCTCTTAGTTGTATCTCACCCTTAAGATGGTTAAGATAACGTCTTGTGAGGTACAGAATATATAAGCCGCAAATCCCCGGATGCCACGCAGGACTGCGGTGAGCCACACGAAGCCCATGGAACACTCGCCAGTGTGTTGCTCAGACAGTAAATACCGCTGATGTGGCCCCTCTAGGAGAACTCAGACTGAAAACTTGGAGAAAATATGGGAAACTTGGTTTGACTTTTTTGTTTGACCCAGGGGCTCATGTAGCTCATGTTGGCTTCAAATTCACCATGTAGCCCAAGGTGACCTTGAACTTCTGATCCTCCTAATTCTCCCTCCCAGGATACACTAGCAGGGCTTTATTCAGTTTTATTTAGTACTAGGGACTGAACCCAGGGCCTCATGCATGTTTCCAAATGGGCAACATCTCTGGCCCCTTCGTTTAACCAAACATCACAAAGAATACATCACAAAGAATACACACGGGTGTTTTGCCGGCATGGATGTCTGTATACTGTATACCCACGGCACCCAGTGAGGGTGTTGGATCCCTAAGACCTGGGTTACAGACTATTGTTAGCTGCCATTTGAGTGCTGAGAATAGAGCCCACGTCCTCTGGAAGGGCTGCAAAGAGCTCGTAACCACTGAGCTGTGTCTCCAGCCTCAATAAAGTCTTATTAGTTCATGAGTTCTGCCTTGAAATAAGCCAGGAGTGTTCATTTCTGTCAATTTCCATCTTCACTCTGCTAGTGTGTGTTACAAGTTTGTGTTTTCTTTGAGACTCAAGGAAACCCCCTAATGCAGTTGCCTCATCCAGGGCTATAAAACTCAGTGTTCTTACCTGTAAAATGGGACAGCAATGATACCATTTTCATAGGGCTGCCGGGAGGGTAGAGGTAATAATGAAGCAGCCACACCAGGCTGCTATTACCTAGTCAATATTAATTGAGATAAACTGAGTTTCAGACAGGCTGGCTACCATATCTGTCCAGTGATCTGAAACCAAGTGGTTAAATTCCAAAGCTCTCGGGCATCACTAATATCCCTTGGCTCATGCAAGCCCTCAGTACAGGCCTGACCTGTGGGAGCTGCCTGGTTCCTGTTGTTTTCTCAAACTGGAGTAAAGAGCCTGGGGTCACTGTCTTTTACTTAGTTTCCCACTGCACACAGACACCCTAACCTGACATCCAGACACTGCTCTCTCCTTTCCCCCCCCCCGTTCCCACATTATTTTGTCACCAAAGAGGCTTTGCTCAAACTCTTCTTCCAGGATGCCCTTTAAGAATAAAAAGCCCCGCCCTTCTTATTTTGCTTCCTGCCAGGGATCCTTCAGGGTTCTTAAAATTAACGTTATCAGAGCCCAAAGGAAGCCCTGCTCTCAGAAAGTTCTTTAGGAGTGGAGTGGGGGCTTCCAGCGGCTTTAAATAGCTGACAGCCCACATTTCCAAGTCAGCCCTTGCACTGCAAAGATAACAAGTGCTTTGGTAACACAACACAGGCAAACAGAGAACCCCTTCGAGCTGACCCAGCCAGGCTTTATCACTGAGCCGCCAGCCACAAGTGAGTTTGGAAAGGCAAAGGGGTTTGGTTTTTAGTGTCCCGAAAGCTGAGTTACCAAGTAACTGTTAGGATGCTTTGGTTTGTAAGTGGAAAGTGAGTGACTTCAATTTTCACTTCACTGAGGAGTCAGAATGAGGGTCTGTCTGGTTAACACCTATGTTCAATGGGAAGGAAATATTCCCAGTTTATGGTGGTGCTATAAACCCCCCCCCAACCTATTTCCCATGGGAAAGGAACTTCTCTGGATGCAGAGAGCAATTAGCCAAGGGGGAAAATGGCTCAAGGGCCACTGCCACCAAGCTTCATGACATGTGAGCTGTGACTTGTATCCCCATAAATAAATAAACGTAAAAAAAAAAAAGTTTTTTAAAGAAATAAAAACTGTCTTCAGAAAACCCCATGAACCATGTCAGTTTTGTATATACATACATGTTCACCATGGCACTATTTACATAGGCAACAACTCACATTTGTAATGGGAAGGGCACATATGTCCATCAATTTGATGGACTAGGTAGATATGACAGCAATGCCTGCCGTCCCACCAAAGGAGAAGAAGGAAGAAGAAGAAGGAGAAGGAGAAGCCAGGAGGCCAGACAGAATAAGTTTAAAGGCGATTAAAAGCACAGTAACCACTGTACCACCTGAAGTGCAGTCAGAGCTGAATGTTGCAGATACCGCCCAGCTACCTTCACATATGTAATTCACAGCAGTCCTATAGGCTAGGCTGCCTTTCACTGCTGAGAAAACTGAGGCTTAGGGTGTCTGACACCAGCGTGGCCCTCAGAGTCAAGAGTGGTGAAGGGAGAGCAAGCATTCCATACTAGAAAAGCCGAAGCCATCATTAACTGACTTTATGACTGCCTATACAACCACAGACTTATGGATGAGCAAGATCATATGCATGTATGTGTATGCATACAAATGAAAGTAGGAGAGAGCGAGAAGAGGAATGGGATTAGAAGTAGAGGGATAAAGGGAAAGCACGATTTACTGCTGTGAAATGTCTTACAGAATCAATCCCTATATATAATGAATATACAACAATACACACATATACGCAAACATACACTCATGTGCATACATGCACACACACACAGGGACACACCATATGCTCTCAGCAAGAGGGAGGTGAGTAACTGAATGATGGTGTGTTAAGTGGAAACCCCTACACTATCACTCTGGATGGGGCAGGGTGAGGAGAGTGGATTATCCCTCAGGGGCTGGAAGCCGTCAAGCCTGGAAGGCATTATTTTATCAGCCCACTAGCGAGCACATTATTCAAAGACTTGGCTGGGAATGAGTACTAGGCGATGTGTAAATAATCTCCGGGTGAGGCTTAGAGAAGTGGAACACTGGCCTGGCGGACGCCAGGCTTTCAGTGGGTCATCGGCCTGGGCACTGCTTCCCATCAGAGGCCTCCCCTCCAGCTTTGACAATCCCCACTTGTTCACATAGGACCGCAGCGTAGAAGAGACAGCACGAAAGAGGGTGAATTCACATACGCTCTGCCGTTGTAAACCGTGAGGCACTTAGTCCCAGCATCACCGTAGCAGCAATGCAACTGCTAGGTCAAGGGTAGGAAGGGTGAGGCCCCTTCAGGGCAGCTGCGAAAGAAAGCCCCTATTAATCCCTTAACTAAGCAGCTGATGGATTTAATCTGTTTGTGCATACGTTAGAACCCCTTACACACAGAATCATTATACGCATAAAAAAAAAAAAGCACAAGCTAGCAAAGCTTTTTATAGCCTTCTTCATGTCAGTAACCAATGTGATACAATACTAGACCTCTGAGGATTGCTGATTATAATCTCCCCTCACTCTGCCCTCAAAAATTGTGAGAAAGTTTCATTCTTAGAGTCATTCACAAAATAGAATAGGCTTCTATGCCGAGGAAGAGGAGATCTGAGCCCCCCCTCCCCCCTCCCCGCCTCAATCTGCTTCCTTTTGATTTTTGAATCCATTATTATTTAAAATAACTCATTCCACAACTGGGGAGCCTCATTCTACATAGCACCATCAGAAAAGGAATCATTACCTGGTATAATCTCCCTTGCTTTCCTGAAATAAAAATAAAGACACGATCAATATGTATTTATGCTGAGCTCAATGAATGATTTATTCTTGGTTATTTACCCTCTCACAAAGTACAGAGCTTTCTGTTAAGAAAGGTACATAAGGAGCACTACCCCAGCCATTATTGATAAGAAAATACAAAAGTATACATGAGCTGCGTCTTGCTCTTAACAGAAGAGGCTAATATATAATATACATAAATATATATTATATATATTCCTCATGGGTATGTATGGAGCAGCACTGGTAATCACTTCTCTGTTGCATTTCTAAATCAAGGGATAAATACGTTTGCATCGAAATGCTCTACTTCTTAGACTATGACCCAGATAAATCAACACACTCTGTTTACTTTCTCTTTACTTTTTAAACAAGTTTCAGGAACCGACTTTGCTCTTCAGCTGCCAGTGCCTTTTCGAATTAAAGGGCTCTTCACACGACCTCAAGGAAAAGTGTACAAAAGTTGCTAAATTTAAATGAAAATTACAGCTGTTCTAACAACTGCTACCTCCCAAGTTCAAGTGACTGGGAGTCCTCTTCCAGGAATATGGTCTGAAATCCTTTCCCTTGGTTCAGTCTAAATTTCATTATGTCTTTTGAGAAACACTGTCACAGGCTAGTTCATGCAAATGATTTTAAAACAGAATTCAGCAGGTCACAGCTTTCACTGATAGACCATTTACGGGTTTGAAAACCCACCGGGTTGTGGCCCAATGCGAAAAGTTTCAGAGCTGCAGGCAGTTAGCAGGAATCTCAGAGACAAAAGGCAGCCGGTTAAGAGCAGCGAGTGGACGGACCCTTACCTGTAAAACCAGGGCTGCCAACTTGAAGACCGTCTCACTGTCTACTTCAATTTGCCCCTGTGGGTGGAAGAGGAAAACATCACTGAGCACACGTCTACCCTGGGCTGGAGCAAATGGCTGTGGAGCTGAAGAATCTGTCACAGCTTGGCACCTCCAGTTTACGATCAAATGCAGAGCATACCATTGCAAGGGAGGGGGGTGAGCAGGGAGACCTCAAGGAGGGGAGGGATAGGAAGAACCTGTGTGTGTGTGTGTGTGTGTGTGTGTGTGTGTGTGTGTGTGTGTGTGTGTTCATTGGGCAAGAAACTTTTGCTTAGAAAAGACAAGTCACTCTGAGGCTAAAAATTTAGACAATTTTCAGGTGAAGTATTTGAATAGTTTTTATTTCTATACATTTGTTTTTAAGCTCCACAGATTTTAAGATATTTGTTGTGCGTTTTCCTGAGGTAATTTTCCACATCCGAATCACAGCATGGTTACTTCAGCATACACGTGGTACAAACATTATTAAGACATAATTTCACTTCCTTCTCAGTAACATACTCTTGAGTGTTTGTTCCATCCTAGCTGAAATGTGACATCTTTAACACCAGGAGCAGTAAAGGCAAAGAAGACTAGAATTCTGCTGCAATGAAAGTTTGATGAGCTCAAATCCATCATTTTTCCATCCTTTAATTTCCTCATCAGGAGCCCAGGGAAATCTTGGGTCCCCACGGCTTGTTTTTGTCAGGAGGCATGCTTAAGTATGGATGACAAATATTTCGCACGCCTTCACACCTTTAGACATGTGGCTGTGTAAATGGCAGTCCGGTACCACGTAATACTGTAAGTCTGAGCTGGGATAGAGGAACTTTCAATCCAAAATTGAGAAGTGTATGAGCTTCTAAGGATTAACATGTACAGAAGCAATGCCCCATGCCTGTCCTTGTTTCATACCAGAGTCCTTTGAGCTTGTAAGTGCAGGGTTTAAAGGCCTGGGGATTGCCTGGTACTCTTTCTTCCTCACTTTTATCTGCTGGACCCGAGCATTTGTTAGTTAATCCAAGTCCTTCATTGGGAGTCACTGCATTGTATCCTAAACCAGCGCACAATAGATTTACAGGAGGCATTGGACTTGATGAGGACTTCTGGAAAGATTAAGTTCATCTCTTACTACTGACTTGTTTAGAGTTCTCAAACAAACAAACAAACAAACAAAACTACCAATGAGTCTTATAGAAGCCATAGAATGAATTAAATGAAAGGGAAACCAGAGCCAGTGAGACGGATCAGGAGGTAAGCAAGACTGATGATCTGAGTTCCATCCCTGGGACTAACAAGGTTAAGGAGAGAACCAGCTCCATAAAGTTGTTCTGACACAAGACCTCCCACCCCCACCCCTATTAAAACACACAAAAAACAAAAAAGAGGAGCAAAAGAAAAAAAGCCTAGGTATTACACTAGCAGTGTTAATTACTGGTTCCCTTACATTAGAAAATGAAAACCACTTAATTCACCCATCAACACACACTTGGGTCTTCCCTTCTGAAACCCAAGGCAGATGATCTGCTTCAAAGGCTTGTTTTAAGAGCTCACAGACCCCAAGCTTTGGAATTCAAAGCTCGCCTACAATCTCTAGGAACTGATTATAAAATCAAAGAGAAGCATGGCTGAGCTCAGGAATCAATGGCCCTCTGTCTTCCCAGCAAGACACTGGCTTTCTAATCCGAGAGGTGATGAGCAGTTAATCCACCAGGTGAGGAGGGTGTTGATTAGATTACATTTTAGGAAGGTCAAATTCCTTAAATTCAAACACAAAGGAACTCATGGAGAGGAAGGAGGAGAGGCTGAGAGGGCAACTTAAAAAAAAGAAAAAAAATCCCTGAGTTTTAAAATAGTCCAGAGTTGTCTTAGGGAAGAGAAAAGATGTATTATTATTATTATTATTATTATTATTATTATTATTATTGGAATATTATAAAAATCAAAGATGAAGAAAATAAACTGAAAATTCCTGCCAGCTCCCTAGATTCCTGTGGACTCCATTTGCCTCATCAGAACCTTACGTGAGTCATCTGAAAAACATTCTAGACACCACCTTTTTAATTTAGCAAATGGAAGCTCAGCAGACAGATTAAAAAAAAGATACCTAGAGCAGATATCCCTTTGGGAGCTGCCAAATAATTCTCCTCCTCGGAAGGGCCATTAAATATTAAAAATGCTGGAGGGAGGAAGTGAAGCAGTACCAGGCTCAGACTGCACTGGGCAGACATCAAACAGCAGCTTACCTTTCCTAGCTGATGTGGCCCAGACCCAGTTTCGGCCAAAGGTGGGGAGAGGGGGAGGAGGGATGTCTCAAACCCTTTTCCAGATAAGGAAGAAAACACTGCTTGGCCAAAGCCCCATTTTGTTTTCGAATTCTCACTCTCCACCTCACCTTATGCATATACCCTGTTATAGACACCTGATCAAACTGAGGCAAACTGATCACTGACTAATTCATGGAGTTCATTAAACAATGCACCACTCAAGAATTTGCCTAGTTCTCAGCCCTTTCATTTGGCAAAAGCCAAGGAAGACTTTTAAGAACTCTCGTTCTTCAACATTCACGAAGTATCAACACTGTTTTAAAACGGTAGACTGCCCAGGGCAGAAGATTTTTTTTTTTTAACCTCCAACTCTGGCAACAGAGGTAACCGGATACAGGGCAAGCTAACACTTGAGCCTCAGAGGGAGCTCCTTACAGAGAAAGGTGAGGACATCCTTCAGGGGGTTGCCATGACTGCCAGCAACAAACAAAGAGCCAGGGACAGGAGCCAGGTGATGGGCCGGAGCACACAGAGGTAAGCTGAGACAGTGTCCGGGCGCCACACGTCATGGCTCCTGGAGCTGCATCTGCAGTTCAACCACCAGGTCACCTGTGCCTCTCACTATGCTAATGAGGTAAATTCTAGGGGGTAGTCTTAGGACCAGACAGGGAACTGAAATGGGACCCAGTGGGTTCAGTTAGCACTGGACATTGGGGAGATGATTTGCAGCATCCAACCTCCTCACGTGTTGTGGCTGCAGACTTCATGTCCTGTGTTCTTCCCATTCTACTCTGCACAGCTCACCCAAGCAATCTGGGTTCAGGCAAGACTATGGAAAATGACTCAAAATGTTACCTACATTAATGATGAAATGATATGCTATCGACAAACACACTTTCTATAGGAGACCAGAAAATCGTTTCTGAGGACCCACTCTGTTCACTTTAGATGTATGCTGTATTTCATGGAAACTTATCCTGCAGTACAGCAATGCGGAGTAACAACCTGATCTGCTGTAAACTGACAAACTGCTGGGAGAGGTTTGCTTCCCAATCTACTGCTAATTATCTACTTTAAGAATAAGTTTATATTTTTAAAAAAATTGTACTGGGCAGGGTGTCACATGCCTGTATTCCCAGCACTCGGGTAGGCAGAGGCAGGCAGATCTCTGTGAGTGTGAGGTCAGCCTGGTCTGCAAAGTGAGCCCAGGACAGTCACGGCTACGTAGAGAAACCCTGTCTTGAAAAACCAAAAAATAAACAAACAAGAAACAAAAACAAAAAACAAAGAAAGAAAAGAAAAGAAATTGCTAAACACCAACAAAAAAATGAGCTGCAGCTCAATAGTAGAGCATTTCCCTAGTATGTGTGAAGTCCTAGGGTCAAACCTCAGCCCTGCTGAATAAATAAACAAATACCAAGTTGAAAGAGAAAATTACTGCTTTAAATTATTGCGATACTAATGGATTCAGGCAATAATATTTTTTGTTATTATTTTGTATTCATCGTTCTTGTCATGAGACTTGAGTGTTAGGCACACCAGGTCAACGCTGTGCCGCTGAGCTACATGCCCAGAGCCCTACATAATAATCTTCAAGACACACAATGGAAGTTCCACTGGAAGTGGACAGGGTAAGCACATCCTCACAGGGATGATGAGAATATTATCTTTTCATGCATCACTCATGAAGAAAAAAGGGGAAAATGGTGATCCTCTTCATAGGAGCACCAGAGAGCTCCCATCTCACCCAGTGACAAGGATACCAACATCAGAAAAGAATGCTACATGCCTTCTGATGTTGCGCACCTAGGACAGAAGAAAACACACACACACACACACACACACACACACACTCTAGTGTGCTGCGCCAGTAAGTACACATATTGTACAACTGCAACCCAAGGTTGGGAGTTGCTCCCAGTGACAGTGTTTCCTGATTTCTTTGAAGTAACATAATATTCTAACCATGGCTTGTTGCAAGCAACCAACATAACTTCACAGCACTTGGAGTTAAAAGACATGTGAGAACTGACTCCCAGGAGCTAGTCTAAGCGGTCTCCAGCATATCCTGATGTAGAATACCTGTCAAAAATAAATCGCACCATTAATCCTAGCACTCACGGAGCAGAGGCAGGTAGATCTCTGTGAGTCTGAGGCCACCTTAGTTGACACAGTGAGTTCCCAGACAGCCAGGGCTATATGAGATAAACAAACAAAAATCACTAGAATTAATAGAGAGGAACCATTCATGAAACACAAACAAACTGAGGGCCAGCCTAGAAATTATCCTGCCTACACTCATGCCACTGCAATGACTGTCTGAGAGATGGGGACCACAGGGTCACAGCAATTAAATGAAGTGTGTTATCCTGGAGCAGGAGGAAAGGAAAGGAGGGTGGGATGATGAAGTGTATACTCGGCAACAGCATGCATCCAGTGTTCTAAGTTAGATCACAGTAGCACAGCTTGGTAAAGTTTGTCCCTGATCTTGAGAAATATACAGTGGCATTCTTAAGGGTTAACTGCTACGATTTCTAGCTTACTCTTGAGAGGCTCAACTAAAAAGTACATACAGGACACGGAGAAAGTGTAAGTGTGGATGTTGTACACTGTTAAAAGCAGACACGGTTTGGTAAACACATACTGTTATGCTTTGTGATGTTCCTCCAACTCTTATAAGTTTGAAATTATCCCAGGTAAAGTTTTAAACTTTGGAAGAAGAAGGAGAAGGAGGAAGGAGAAGAGGAGGAGGTGGAGGAGGAGGAGGAGGAGGAGAAAGAGGCCCCATACACCAGTACTCAGTTATTTCTACTGCTGAGTGGGGCTGGACTTCCTAGTCTAATTGTAACTCAGGCGTTGCTAACAATGATGATGTAGATTCTGGGTAGGATGCTCCCAGTGTGATTTGCCCTTGAGTCAGCAAACCACAGTGAACAGATGTGACAAAGACATAAACAAACAGATGCACGCTGCTCCCTGGAGATTTCCCGGTTCTTCCTGAAGACACATGAACACAGAGAGATCTGCCTACTCAGAGATGAGCATGCTGTTATCCGCAAAGCCAGGCTGGTGATATGAACAAGCTCCATTCCTTTGCAGGGCCATTCTCCACAGGCAATGCTAGTTCCATTTTTCTAGAGATTACTATGCACACAGCAGGTCAGGCCATACACTACCACATCTGCCTACATCCTCTGAGTACATGAGAGAATACTTTCCTCCTTGTGATACATTGTTCATTCAGTCTTTTAGACCACAATATCTTAAACTGTGGGCTGTGACCCTGTATGGAGTTGTGTAATAGAAAATGGGGGTGATGAAGAAATCTGGCAACAGTGGAAGGTTTCCGAATGCACAATGACCAAAACATAATTCAGACTCAAATGTGTAATGAATCTGAGGTGATTGTGTCAGTGTTTGCTTGTGTTGACCACAGGATCATAGGACTTGACTGCAGCCTCGGGTCTATAGAACACAAACCATGTGACACCAATGAACACTGTCTGAAACACCTCAGCCTAGACCAGAGACAACTGGATATTACAAACTACAGCGCAGTTACTGAATATGTCATTGCTCTGCTCTTCTAACATAATAGCTTAATTACAGAAAACAAAGATTTCTAATATTTTCCTACCATCGTTCTTGAGGGTGTAATGACCAAATAGGTATATCTATGAATTACATTGGTAGGAATGTTTTGTTTTAAAATTGATGTTTGGTCATGGATGAGGAGTGGGATGAGGTGGAGGATGGGGAGGAGTGCTGTGAAATTCTGTGTTTTCACCATGACCTTGTTGCAGGAATCTTTCCGGAAAAATCACTCTGACACCAATGAGAGCAGAAGCGAAGAGATGTCAATGGTGGACTGAATGAAGCCAGAACAGCTCCTGAAAGGCTTCAATGACGGGTCTAATTGCTAGTCTCAGTTTACACTCTAAAACCACAAGTTGGGGTAGGAAAGCAAGTGAGATTTTATAGAAGGGTACACAGAGGCTAGCAGATTGTTAAGGGTAATGGCCCATTGTTTCAGCCATTCTTCCAGGTCATTCTGTTCAGTGGCCACTGAAGTCATGCTTGGCAAATAGGCAGTAGAAGTAGTGCTTTAAGTAAACCACTAAATAAACTAATAAATCAATATCTAACAATTGGTCTTTTCTACTTCATCATGGCCGCTGCATCATGAACTCACGGCAGCTGTGGTTTCTTGCACACGATCAAGCCAACAAGATCAGCCAACATTCTAGGAGGCAGAGTTAATCAGACTCATGCGTTGTTACAAAAGCAAAAATGCAAACAGACACAAGAGCAACAACAACAAAAGACAGGACGTTGTGGTGGTTTGAATGAGAAGGGCCCCCACGGGCTAATATTTGAATGCTTGGTTCTCAGGTGGTACACAGTTTAGGAAGGATTAAGAGTTGTAGCCTTGATGAAAGAGGTGTGTCACTAGGGGTGGGCTTTGAGCTTTCAAAAGCCCAGGCCGGGCCTAGCCTTTCTCTGCTTCCTGCTCTCACTACTGTTCCAGTCCTGTTGGGGAGCATCCAGAGAAAGTGAGGTGGGCGGAAATGAGGGTGGAACAGATCAAAATACAGTGTACGTACGTACGAAACTTGTCAAAGAATCAAAGATATTTGGAAACTGCCTTCTGAGAAGCAAGCATGATGATGGCAAAGCCCGCAACCCAGCCCTGGAAGAGGAAGCAAGAGGCTCAGCAGTTCAGGGCTATCCTAGGTTACGTAGCAAGTTTGAGACGAGTCAGCTAGCCTGGTCTAGAGGCCTCATCTGGAAACAGAAAAGGAAAGGAAAGAAAAGGGGCAGGCAAGCTGGCTGCGGGTAAAGTCACCCGTCGCCAAGCCTGAGGACCCACGTTTCTTCCGTGGAAACCACACGGTGGAAGGACAGAACTGACTTCCGCAAGTTATGCTCCAAGTACCCCACTCGTTGCACACATGCAGCACGCATAATACAACACACACATTTTTTTTTTTTAAAAGAAAGTTGCTGCTTGAGTTGCTGATCAGAGTTTGGTTTATTAAAAAACAAACAAATAAAATCATTCAATGGATTTGAACTTGGGGTTAGGTCAGAAATCCCAATAGTTTCTAAACTGACCCTGAACACACTTCTGCCATTTTGTTTGGCAAATTTGTACCAAGCTCCAATTCTCAGCAGTGATGATCAAAAACAAAACAAACAAACAAACAAAACAAAACAAAACCAAAAAAAAACCCCAAAAAATATCAGTCAGCAGTGTCAAATATTCAGCCAAGATTTAATTTTTTGTTCATGTAATGTTAACAAGTATATCCATCTCATCAATAGGCAAATTTGCTTTCATCTTTAAAAAAAAATGGTAAAATTACCTGTAATACCAAGGAATTGCTTTGAAATAAATGTATGTCAGTCTGGGATGTGTGAGCTTAGTTTATATTCTCTCAGTCAAGTAAAAATTTCTTAGGCAAAAAGGTGTCATGGGCAGAAAAAAAAAAATGAAGAACTGTATTTTAGATTGCAGGCCCAGGCCAACTTACTTCTCTGAGGACTGTCCCATCCAGATAGCATCCTAGGTCCTACTTACTGGGTTCGGACAGCATGCTTTCCCTAGTTGTGACAACTAAAGTTGTCCCCAGACGCTGCCAAATGTCCCCCAAGGGGACAAGAGTGCCCTTAGCTAAGGACTACTCTTCCAGATTGTCAATGTTTCATTATTCGGCTAATCCAGACTCACCAGAAACCCACATAATTGAGCCCTAGGAGTTATCCTAGATAAAACAGCTTTTGGGAAAAACTGCGGTTCAGCATTACTCCACTGGCTTCAGTTGAAAAATGATGCAGCAACACTCAGCCATCATTATTTTAATAACCCCAGGTGGTTATGGAGGACACTGCTGATTACATCATATAATAGCCCTTTATGAGGACCCATGGGAGAAGCTTCCGAGCCTCGGTACCCAGGCTGACCGCGTTCCCTCTTGCTTTGTTTAGATCTGCATTAACCCATGGTGAGCTGCGCACGAGACAAGATGCTGTCGTGCTGTGGTTCTTAAGACAAACTTAAGTTCATAATCGTGGACCGACTGCCTTGTATTTGCCAAACTAAATCTAGTTTTTCACGTTCCTCACAGCATCTAATTATTTCTACTTATTTTCTTACTTAAAGATAACTCCAATTTCATCCCCTTTAACAACTGCGATAGCTACAGCAAAATGAACAGGGTACAGGAGGATGCTTTCGCTCATTTTTGTCGGAGGTTTTCTTTTGTGGAGACAGGGTCTTAGTTTGTGATCTCCCCGCTTCCGTCTCTCGAATTCTGGGACTAAAGGTGTGCGCCATCCGTGCCCAGACAGCTAGAGGCACTGTCACGCGTCTGTTATCAGACACGCTCAGTAGCATTTTGATCTTCGGGAATGTATGGGTTTTTTGTTTGTTTGTTTGTTTTGTTTTTAGTCCATGACATCAAACTAGTAGAGTTCTCTTGGTAACTAAGAAAGCTTTCATTTATTCCTTTCATGGCGCTGGCCCGGAACTTCTAGGGTCTGTGCACATTGGGCAAGTACTCTGCGGCTAGGTTACACGTGCAGCCCCACGACGTAGAGCAGTGTGGCGCAATGCTGCAGCGCAGCCGCTCTCACCGCTACGCCTCTGCAGCTGCAGTCTATCGGCCACACTACATCCCCTTTCTATTCGGGAGGCTGCGTAGTTCCATTGCCGGACACACTTCAGTGGTCAGCCTTTGTCTCATTTGGGGTATGCACTGTGTCCTTCGGTCCCCTCTGCTTGGACTGCTCCCCTTCTGGCCTGTAATGTCAGATTGTACTAGGACCTATCTCCGGCTCTATCGCCCGCCCTAAGTGCGGGCTTTGGATGACTTACTTTTTCTAAAACTCAGTTCCTCACCCGTAAAATGGGAATAAGCATTAACTTCATGAATCTAGTTCTCTAGATTATTAAGTGAGGAGTGAAGGTAAATAAAGCATTGCTCAAAATGCTCAAAGAAAGCAGGGCGGTGGTGGTGCATGCCTTTAATCCCAGTTCCGGGACAGCCAGGGCTACACAGAGAAACCTTGTCTCAAAACAACAACAACAATAATAAAAAATCAGAACCAAACCAAAGCAAAACCAACCAACCAACCAACCAACCAACCAACCAACCAACAAAAGAGGGCTGTGAGATGTCTCAGCACCTTATACCATTTGCTTCCCAGACTGACAACCCAACTCTCATCTTTGGGAACCATACAGTAGGAGAGACCAATCTTTGCAAATTGTTCTCTGACCTCCACATGCGCACCTGGGCTTGTATGCCCCCCCCCCACACACAGTGTTTACACATAAAATAAATGAGCAAGTGTTATTTAAGAAACTAGGTGCTCCACATGGCTTAGTGGGCGAGGATGTTTGTCGCCAGGCCTCGGAACCTGATCCCCACACAGTAAGAGGAGAGAACCGAGTCCTGGAAGTTGCCCTTTGACCCCCACACATCCATGCATACACTGTGGCACATGACTGCCACACACCCTCCATACCAGACCACCCCCTGCTGACATAGACAAAATGAATAAATGCATATAATTTAAAAAAACTGCAAAGCCCCAAAACTCCCTTAATGCTGTTTTTCTGCACCTACACTTACAGTGTCAGTCTTTTGTTTGGTGTTCTCAGACAGGTCTTCTATAGCTTGGGCTGGCCTCCAACTTCCTACACAGCCAAGTGATCTTGAACTGCTGATCCTCCTGCCCCCATCTCCGCAGTGCTGGGATCACAGTCATGCCTCACTGAGCCCTGTCTTACAGCGTAACCTCCACATTTGTATGTGATAACTATTCACACCTTCTAATATATCACATACCTTGTGAGCCTTCTTTATTGCCTGCTGGACAGAATCATTAAGGACATGAATTTCTAGCTGTTTTGGCCACAGCCCTATCTTCAAGACCCAGAATACATCGTGGTAGATAGCAGGTGTTCAGTAATATTTGTAGATATGCACAGAAAAATGCCAAGGTGATGAGGGTCAAGAACACGCTTTCAATAAGAAGTTCTTGTACTTGGAGATTCATTGTACACTTGGTTTGCTTAATCTTTAGCTTAGAGTAAAAACAAAACAAAATCCCCAAGCTCATCTTTTTGAACTGTGAGGATATTAACCAGGTTATGCCTGTGAAAACCATGGGTGGAGGGTGTGAGTTGTGGTCTAGCCTCACAGACTGGAGACAGTATACACAGAAGTGTCAGATTCCAAAAAGACATTTACTCTTCTGGCCTCACGGGCCTCATATATAGTAAGAACACAAGAACACCTGGCCTTCACACCTCATGAACTTTGGAGGATGAAAATAAAAATGACAGAAAGATAATATGAAAAAGGGAAATGCATCATAAGAAAATAAGTGTGGAGTTTTTATGGGTGTGTGCCCTAATTGCTAAGACACAAGCAGCATGACCAGAGACAGCGTCTCAGAAACTTAATCACAGTGAAGATAGGAATGGGAGGGAGACGGAGGGGAAGAGGGATGGAGAGAAGGTGGGAGTGGCAGAGGGAGAATGGGAAAAGAAAGAAGGAGAGGGGGGAGCGATGGAGAAGAAGGGGAAGAGAGAGAGGAGAGATAGAGAGGAGAAAGGGAATGGGTGGGAGAGAGGAAGAAAGAGGAGGGTCAGAAAGGGAGGGAGAGGGATTGATGGGGGAGGGAGAGAAGAAGGGGGAGGGAGTGAATAAGTGCACAGCAGTCAGCTCTAGGAGAATAATGCAGATGAACTTGTGGATACAAAGGTGAACTAGCCAGACTATGCTTTCCCCAGGTGTAGCCCTGGCTGGTGTGTAAAATTTATTTTCCCTTGAAGGCAGATAGAGAACTTGAAAGTTTGTTCTTGGAATCAGCATCGAGTTCATTTAAAAAGAAACCAGATCCTATTCTCCAAGAAAAGGAAAAATGGCTGATTCCAAAGCCATGGCAACAAAAATCCAAGGAGAGCCTGGGCTCGTCACACTATGTCAGAAGGCAAAGAAGTGTGCCAATGGTGCCGACTGGGAGGGGGTGACATAGGCCTGTCATCTCAGCTCTGGGGTGACTAGAGATGGGCAAGAGGATCAGGAGTTAGTGTTCTGCCTGTTCTATGTAGGCAAAGCCTTTCTCAAAAAACAAGCAAGCAAGCAAACAAATAAACAAACAAACAAAAAAACAAAGTCAAACAAATACCAAGGGACACAGGATCCAACTTAGAGGGGATTCTGTTAGCCATAGTGGGAGGGAGGTGAGCCTCAAAATGAATGGCAGGACTAGACAGACACCGATTGAAAAAAAGAGGAGCCTATGAACACAGGTAGATTACTTAAAAATGTTTTAAGGGGTATTGATGGAGAAGCAGGAAAGGTTGTTCCTTAGAAGAAGGTTGCAGGTGTCAGGCTTCAAAATCGCCGTCGAAGGAGACTGCATTGTTGACTGACTTGGGAAAGGCCAGGATTCTAAACCTCCACTGACTGTGACCACAGTATTAACTGACTTGGGAAAGGCCACCCTGACAATACAAGAGGTTTGGCCAGCACTGTGGGGGAAGAGGACAAACAGACTGCAAGTATGGACTTCAGGTAATTGCTTATTACAAAGGGACAAGGTGGGGAAACCGAGTCAGTTTAACTCTAAGCAAGATGCACTGACACTGTTTGCCTCCTGTGAGACACACTGAAGGTCAGAACACCATTCCTGAAGTATCTTTATGGTGGGGACATCACCAGACCTGTGCTCCTCAGTCTTGGGTGTGTAGCAGAAGACTTGGGGATCTGAGAAAGGGTCCAGGGGCAGGCTCATTGAAGCAGGGCAAGTGTGCTTTTCTGTTTTCACCTGATTTCTAGATGATTCAGGGACACGCAGCCTGGTAGGTGTTTGAAAGTACAGAGTTAAAGTGAGGCATAGAGGAGAGGCATTTTCACAGGCAACCTGCCTGTTCTCTTCAAATGTGCTAGTGTAGTAAAAGCCAACGGAAGACTGAACCCCAGTCCTTGAGTGTAGTAGGGGCTGTGGGGTAAGGACATTATGTGATCCTAGATAGGACCTTGGGTCAGAAAACAGAAGAGTAAAAACAGTTAAAGACAAAACAAAATATTAGAACCAGAGAGATTTGATCCAGGGTCGTGGACCACACACCTAAGTGGCGGACTGTGGGTCATCGCACGAGAGATGTTTGCTTCACTCACTACTGCACATCCATCAGCTAGGTAGGTCCTGTCACCTACCTAAAGCATATTTCCAAGGTAACCACTTTTGAGTGAATTACTTTGTACGTTTGTGTACGTGTTCATGTGTGTGCATTCATGTGTTTCTGCACGTGCCTGTGGAGTTCAGAGGTCAACCTCAGAAAGTCTTCCTCAGGAATGCTGCCACCCTGCTTTCAAGGTGACTGTCTCTCACTAGGAGCCAAGGCTAGCCAATTACTAGGCTGACTGATGAGAGCGTCCCAAGAATACTGCTGTTTCTACTTCCCCATCCCTGAGATTACACACATGGACCACCAGGCCAGAGTATATATTTTTAAACATGTGTTCTAGGGATGCAACTCAGACTGAGCTATCCCTGCAGACTTCCTTCCATTTTTTTCTCTTTTACAGCATTATCATCATCGTCGTCATTATTATTTTACTTTTCAATGAAAACATAGTCAATCGCTTTCCCCCTCCCTCAAGTTTTTTAATGCTAAATTTCCTTTTCAGATTTATTTTATTTTTAGTTATCTGTATGTATGTGTGTTTGTGTGAAGCTGTGTGCACATGCCTGCAACTGCTGGAGGAGGCATGAGATCCTATAGACCTGGAATGGCCGGCAGTTGTGAGCCGCCTGATACCATCCCCAGGTTTTCTGAAAGAGCATTACCCACTCTTGACCTCTGAGACATCTCTCCAGCCCAAAGCTAAGTGTTTCATGACAGTGTCCTACAAGATGCACAGTGTCAGCAAGCTGTGTGTTCCCCTTTCCTCCGCTCTCGTGCCCCCCACCCCCAACCCCCAGTGAAGGGCCTACTGTACTTCCAGGGAGAGGAAGCTACCACCCGGTCAAATGGCAGACTGGCTCTACCATTCCACTCAACTGGAACCTTCTTTATAGGCTCATGTGTTGACACACTTTCAAAGCAAGGGAATGAATGTTTATGAGTCTGCCTTGGAAATTGGAGGCGTGGTGAGCTGCAGCCAAATAGTTGTAAGTGCAAGAAAGACCAGGAGCCTAAATAGGTCAGGTTCTGTTAATAAGCATGCAGGTTCTAAGGCACCCACATCTGATACCCAAGCAGAGACAACCGAGGAAGAGACGAATAACCATTATGAAACAGTGAGAACCAGGTGCCCAGCTTCTCTCCTCACCCTCGCATGGAAGATTACATACACAGCCAGCTTTAATTACAGCCTTCTAATTGCTTAAACGCAGCCTGGCACCAATTTACAACGACAATTTGAATTTGTAGCAGGAGAGCATTCTAATAGAAAACCAGTCATTTAAATTAAAAAAAAAAAAAAAGTGCAAGGTGTCTACAAGGTAACCAGAGATGATTAGAGGGAGAAAGGGATGAGTCAGAAGAAAGTTACAGTTCTGATGTTAAAATTAAGCCTTTGAGTGGAAAATTTTGCATGCTAAAGTTACTGTCATATCTGAGTGTCTTACAAAAGTAAATATACAAAGATAGCTTTTGTTTTAGGACTACTGTGCCTCCATCTGATTAGGTATTCCAACCATCCATCCATCCATCCATCCATCCATCCATCCATCCATCCAACCCAACCATCCATCCATCCATCCATCCACCCACCCACCCACCCACCCACTCATCCACCTATCCACCCACCGATCCATCTGAACAGCTCATACAACATTCCATGAGCTGGAGTTTGAGAATAAATAAAAATGAGAAAGTGAGGCAAACTCAGGTCGTATTGCTTTTCCTCCCGTGATTGATTCTATCCTCCCTTAAACTGTTTCTCTAGCCCTGGCTGTCCTGGACTCACTTTTGTAGACTCACTTTTTTGAACTCACAGTGATCCACCCACCTCTGCCTCCCTGAGTGCTGGCATTAAAGGCTTGCGCCACCACGCCTGGCTCCTTGAACTACTTTTGCCAGTCATTTTATGAAAAAGAAATAAAACTAACACGGTATCTTAATTGTGGCTGTATGCGCTCAGGTACTGCTAACACATGAGGACATGTTATGACATGCTCCTCTTAGGTGCTGGAGAATATTATTAACAACAGAAGCAGTACGCCTTGACTTGGGGCTGGAGAGATGGATGGCTCAGCAGTTAAGAGCCTTTAAGGCTGCTTTTCTGGAGGACCTGGATTCAATTCCCAGCACCCACATGGTTGCCCACACCCTCTGTAGTTACGGGGCTTAGGCTGCCTCTTGTGGCTTCCATGGGTATTGCATGCACATGGTGCACAGGCATGCATACAGACAAACACTCATACGTGTTAAAAAAGAAAAACTGACTTAGTGCTTCTTGCCCATGCTGAAAGCTTTCCTATGTGTTGATCCACTGGACCAGTCTGTGAAGAGCTATGATCTCAGCCCAGCTTCACAGGTGAGAAAACAAGTTCAGAACGGCAGGGAGGTCACCGGCTGTTTAAAGTCACCCCACCTGTAAACAGTGAAGATGGAGCTCAAGGTTACATAGTCCGAAGCCCCTCCTGCCCCCTCCCCTATGTCATGGTTGAATCTTGGCTGGTATCCCTCACCCAGGAATTGCCGACTCTAGGAGAAAATCATTCCTTTCTCATTTCTAAAGTGAGAATTATTATTACATGATCTTTGCAAATCTAGCAATGCCACATGTAGCCAATTAAATGTGTTTTCCTGACAAAAATACTTTGATTTATGAAGGAATCCACATTGCAAAGCCCTTCCCACCCTGAGATCGCCTTTGCTTTGCCTACCTAATTATCATGGATGTCTCTGATTCAGTTTCTGAAAAACAGCATCCCAACCAGGGCTCCTAAGTTTCTGAAGTGTGGCAGAATGACTAATAACATCAGCTTCCAGGATGCTTTCAAACAACAGAGGACAGAGCCAGCATGCTAGCCCTTCACTGTAATCCCAGACCTCGGGAGACTAAAGCAGGAGTGTCAATAGTTCAGGGCCAGCCTGGAGAGAGAGTCTCCAAAAACCAAAACCAAAATAAAACAAAATGCCCCCAAAGCAAACCAACAGACAAAAACATGCCACAGAGAGGCAGGATGGATGAGGATACAGAATAGATGGATAAAGAAAGAGAATCTAGAACTCTCTTTGTGGACTAGGCTGGCCTTGAACTCACAGAGATCTGCCCACCCCTACCTTCCACATGCTTGGATTGAGGGGCATGTGTCACCATTTCTGGCTGTAATAAAATCCTTGTAGCCCATTTCTGAGATGATGGTATCCCCCAAATCTAATTATGAAGTATAAATGTGTTAGAATAGCTCATACTAAATCACGCTATTATGAAACACAGGTCTTCCAACTGGAATTTGAGAAGCTCTTCCCAATGTATTCAGCAAATATTTGAGTTCCTTCTTGAATCACCAATATATCAGTGAACAAATAATTTAATATTTGGAAAAAAAAAAAAGGCCAGCTAGTTGCTGGAGGGTATTTTGTTTTCTGCTTTATGGCCATATCCTTTCACATTACTGGGCTCAGGTTTTTAATCTTTGAAAAGAGGGAACAATTACATTTCTCTTCACTAGTCCAGGGAGGTGGCAAAGACAAATGACAGTGCTGAGCAAAAGGCCCTGAGGACCATGCTCCAAATGGCAGGTGCCACGCAAGCTCCTATTATGAAAACTGTGATTCCCATACTTGTGGCAGCAGAAGGGAGCGCGCATCTGAACACAACGTTTAAAGCAAGCACAGTTTCAATGTCGGACAAACAGGGAGAGGAAACCCACAAAACCCACATGAAACAGGGCAAGGTGAAGTATTTATTACAGACCTCCCAACAGTCCTTTAAAACACAGCATCGGATTTCTTTGTTCCTGGAGGACTGGCTGCTTTTCAAACCTGCTCTGATGTTTGGTCTAGGACTCTAGGACTTCACTTGGTAAACATTGTGTTTACATGGCTGGGTGTGAGGAGAGGAACACACCCAGACTGTCCTGCCTGCCAAATTCAGCTGCTTCTTCGTCTTAAAATGGGTTGAGAATGAAGCACACGTATACAAATTCACACTTGTACACATTCTTCATACGTCAAGTGCTAAACTCAGCGGGGTCTCTGTAACGGCTCAGAGTGTTGGCTGTCAAGCTCAGTGGAGGAGCACATGGAAGAAAAGAAGCACAGGTGTGCTGCTCACAGCCATGCACTGGGAGGGGAGGAACAGGTTAACCTCTACTGTTTTCGGTTCTTGTTTGTTTGTGACAGGGTGTCACTTAACGCAGGCTGGCCTTGAAATCACTAACTAGCCTAGGCAGGTGATCTTGAAGCCATGACCCTCTGGCCTCCCAAATACTACTATTACAGGAGAGTGCCACTAGGCCTGGCTTTAAGTGCTCTTTCTTTCTTTTCTCCTTCCCTTCCTTCCCTTTCTTCTTTCCTACTTTCAACACACGCATGCGTGTGTCTGTGTGTGAGTCTGTGTGTACGTATGAACTCACATGAACTCGGATCACGGTGTGTGTCATGGTGTATGCGTGTTGATTCTTGCCTTATACCTTTTTTTGATGCTGGTCTATCGATCACTCCTCTGTACATGAGGTTTCACCTCTGCCTCCCATTCGCCTTAGGAATGGTGGGATTGCAGACACAAGCTGCTGCCTCTGGCTTTTCCTGGGTTCAGGGATATGAACTTGGATCCTCCTGCTTGTGCAGAGAGTACTTCCGTTGCACCCTAGCTCTAAGTCCTTTTTCTTAATGCTCCATTGTTGCACTACTTTTTAATCTCTTTTATTGGAGATTCCTTAAAGCCTCTCCCTTCCAATCCCCTAACCCTACGTAGGAGAGGGAAGGTTGGAGAGGGAGCACAGACCCCTTTACTTCTCCCGGCTGTTTAGGGTTGATGAAAGAACCAATCTGGGTTCTTTTGGGGCTATACCAATTTTCATCAACAATAAATGCAGCAAGCAGTCTCCTTCAAGCCACTGCAGTGAAATATTCCTCTTCATCTCTGGTCTCGCCAAACTGCCACATGCCACACTTTCTCTTTCTGGGCTCTCATATTTATATCCTCAGAGGCCTGGACCACGCCCCTCTCTGTGCTGCATGAGGCAGGCCAGAGACCATGCCCCGAAGATTATCAACTGTGAACAAACTAAAGTCCAAACTAAAATCCCACGCATGGGATTAAAACAAAAATATATTTACATAACATAATTGAGTTTTTAAAGAAACCAAACTTGTAGTACACAGCATCAATTAGGATGGTAAAAGTCCATGAACATGTGCTGAAATAAAGCCTCCTTTGCCATGAACAAACCTGTACTAAATTATTCAAATTTTAACAGCCCAGAGATTGGGCTTCTATGCAGTCCAAGCTGGCCTAGAATTGGAAATCTTTCTGCCTTAACCTCCAAAATGCTGGGATTACAGGCTCATGTCACCATGCCCTCCAAGTATTTTTCTAAGTTAGAACACTTCCCTCTCAAATATAGGAAGGCTTTGATGATTCATGATCAAGTCATTGACTCTTCTTTTCTTCTCTTTTTTCTTTTTGAGACAGGGTCTCTGTATATAGTTCTAGCTGGCCTACAATTTAATATGTAGACCATCTTGGCCTTGAACTCAGAGATCTGCCTGCCTCTGAATCATGAGTGCTAGCATTAAAGGCATGTATTAACATGCCCAAGGTCACTGACTTTTGGTAGACTCCTTTTTTCTTTTCCTTGCCATTTCTGAGTTGATGTGCTCATGTAGTAGCTTTGGGTCTATGACAAGTAAAAAGGAAGTCAATGACAGTCAGGGCAGCTGAGCTGAACCATGAGAGGGGAGAAAATTTTAGAAGATTTGGTTGAAATAAGGTTCCATATTTAATGGATGTTCTCTGAGTATATGCTCACACCTGCAAACTTGGAACAATAGGAGGCTGGTGGCTTATTCCCACAGAGAAACATACCTAACTCTAAGGGCAGAAGTAATCCTGTGGCTGGCTTCACAGTTCCCCCAAATGTGTCCCAAAGAGGCTCTTCAGTGAGTTCAGACACATCAAGACACGTGGCTGACACACCAAGACTCCTGGCCACAAACCCAATAGAATACACTACTAAAATCGTATTCCCACAGCTCCAAGGTATTGGATTTCAAGGCTGCCAGTACAATAGCAATGCTAGAAAATTGAATTTAGGTACACTAGGCTCCTGTTTGGTAGCGAAAATGAAGTAAGATCAAAAGCTGAAAATGACTAATTTCATGGTTGCTTCTCAGAGAAGTGCTTTCTGGTTTGACTTGATCCTTTCACAGGCCCATTTTGCAAAGTTTGATCCATTCATTTTCTGGCATAAGTTACATCTGTTTTGCTCACAAAACAGATGTCTATGTGCCAGCAGTGGAGAGATAAAAATGAAACTGGACCTCCAAAGTGGACGTAGGAGGGGTTGGGGGTATAGCTCAGTAGTGGAGTTTGCACAGCATGTGCCTGAGGTGTAGGCCTAGTACCAACAGCAAATCATAATAATACATGAATAATTACTGGAGAAATGGATGAGAACAGTGGTAGAACAGCCCTCGCTGGAGAAGGGAAGGCGATACGTGGAGAGAGGATGGCTAAGGGCTACAGACTGGGTGTAGAAATGACTTCTGCTGTATAGCACAGGAGGGTCACTGTGGCGGAGAAAAGGTCACTGCCTACGTCACGACAGCTCCTAAGGAGAATTTAGAGGGTTCTAATCATAAATGGTAAAGTGCTGAAACGTTGCCTCTTATCCTGATCTAATTGTCATTGATGGTATACATGTATTGAACTGTCGTACAGTGCCCCATAAACACACATGACCGCTAGGCACTGACTAAAATGCTATAGTGAAAGCCAACAAAAGAGTCAATGTGCTGCTGGAGGGGCAGATGATGGAAGGAAAAAGTTGCTCGGAGTCAGAAGCAAAGACTTCTCTGGAGGAAATGATGGTGGCGGTGGAGAGGAAAAGGGAGAAACTGCTTCCAGGTCAGGACTCTGGAGCAGAGGGGCACAGTGAGTGCAAATGTGCAAGAAGAAAAGCGGGGGAGAGAGAAGCATTCAGGGGAAGTGAGGGCCTGGGACTTAAGTTCCTGATAAGCAGACAGACAGGGAGAGGGAGTCATGACTAGATAATAAAGATGGTGACCTTGCAAGATGGCTGTCTTCTTCCTTCCCTCCTGACCTGAGACAAAAGCCTGGTAAATGAGAGCAAAAGCCTGGCTGGATTTTCCCCCACCAATAAGGCCTCATGCTAATGGAGCAGCTTGACATGTTCAAGGCTGGGTCAGGATATGTTCATAGCAAACTTGTGGGCTTATTAGGTGCTCTATCTTCGTTCAAACCTGCCAACCCTAAATTAAGAAAGAACTCCTCTTAAACAACATCCCTTAAAACAACATCTCTTGAGGAGAGACTGGATTTGGAGCTCTCAGGTCCTCATTCTGCTTGAAGGGGTCTTTCTGGGTGGCTTTCTGTGTGTTTCTTTACCCTAGCCAGGAAAGCCTTTCTACACAGACTAATTCTCCATGCTGTATCTGAGATTTTCCCTGCTGCTACCCTGCTCTGCCTTTTAATGCTTTAACTGGCAGAGAAAATGAACCCAATCAAGACCTTTAGGTGATAACAGAGGACAGGTATAGACTGAAAAATAAACAAGATAGTAAGTAGATAGACACGTCAGAAATGGCATGGGGCTAGCCTGGCGTGTCCAGAGCGTGTGGCAGAAGCTGGAAGTGGTGAGCACGCACGGCCTGCTAAGGGGCCTAGTGTGTAAGAGTAGTTCGGTAATCTTTCATCCAAGGCTTGCTTTCTGCGATTTCAGGGAGCCACAGGCAATCGCAGCCTGCAGATCTTGAATGGAGAACCGTAGAAATAATTCAGTTTTAAATTGTGTGTTGTATTGAGCAGCAGACTGTCTGGGGCATGAACTGCCCTTTGTCTACGTGGGTCCATATTGTGTAGGCTATGCACCTCAGTCACTTAGGTGCCGTTTCAGTTACCAGACGCACACGCAGACCACAACTAGAGGACTTTCACTACAGCGTATTTTATAATATTATCTTGTGAATAATTACTGCTGTTCATCTCATACTAGGCCCGATTTATACATACACTTTGTAGGTATGTACCTATAAGCAAAACCAGTACATGTAAGTGTTGGTTCAGCATCAGGTATTCACTGGAGAGGAAAGGGGAGAGTATGACAGTGACAACAGCAAAAATACACACAGCAAGGCAGTTCTGTGCTGGGCACTTCTATGTCAGTCACATATGTGCTACTAGCTCACCCACTGAGGAAGAAACGGTTACCATCGCCTCTCTATGGCCAACGGCAGAGGCCTAAGAATGTAAATGGTGTGGCCAGTTTAGTGTCAAGGCCATGTTGCTGAACCCAGGTTGCCGAGTCCAGGGTTCAAACTCCACCAACCCACCACCCAGCTCTTCAACAACTAATGTATTTAACAATAGGGATAAAGCAATGCCAGTTGTCTTTTCATAGTGGGTCTTCTGCTTTTCTAGCTCATTCCAGTAGAAATCTCAACTCTCATCAAGTTCAGCTAGAAAGGAGAGTGAGTAAATTTCTTTTTTGGATAGAAAGCAGTCAGCAAAATATTTGTATTCTTTTGATACATATTGAAACATTTATTGACTATCCTGATTATTTTTGTTCCGATCTTTTTGGTTGGGCTGGGGAGATGGCTCAGTTGGCGAAGTGCAAGCATGAGGACCCGAGTTAGATCCTTGGCACAAGGGAGAAGGAAATAGAGAAGGAGGAGGAGGAGGAAGAGAGAGGAGAGAGAGAGAGAAGAAAGAGCTGGGTATAGAAATGCATGCCTATAATCCCAGAGCTGCCGGGAGGGGGCTGGGGGCAGGAGGACCTTTGTAGCTCAGGGACAGGCAATCTAAATTCAGTGAGAGCCCCCCACCCCAGATAGGCAGAGAGTGAGGAATACGCTTGATGTTAACCTCTGGCCTCTACAATCACATGTACATGTGCATACCTACACAGGTACACACATAGACACACGCTCACATGTGGACACACACACACAGATTCTAACCTGCTCAAAAAGGTGGAGAAGCCAGTTGGGATTGTAAAATTGAACACAGGAAATGTTCAATGAGGTGAAACGGAAGCTCCTCCAACCAAGTCTCTCCCAGCATTAATAAGCGGATATGCTACACCTTTTCTATATCCTAGGATGCGTTTTTATATGGGTAGGTAAGCAGTGCAGTTAAGCCCAACCACACCGTATCACTGTTCTGTAACTTAATCCGTTTAAAACCCCACAGCATTTACACTTCTTTCCACGTCGGTAAAGGAGGGCACCAACATTCTCATCGGTAAGGCGAACACCCTGCCATGTTAGTGGCTTATTATTTATTTAACTAATTCATGTTGAAGGACATTTAGGCAATTTCCGGTTTCTTGCTATAAGAAATAATAATGGGAAGAAGTATCTTTTTTATTTATTTAAAAATTTTGTGCTGGGACTGTGCATGAACTCACACTACTGTCGTCTAAACACTTGGGAGGCTGAGGCAGAAAGATCAAAAGTTGACCATCAGCCTGGGCTACACAGTTAAGATCCTACCTCAAAATACAGGTAAACAGAGTGTCTTTTTGAGAAGGCTGTTTGTGTGTTTTTGTTTGTTTTTCCAGGCAGGGTTTTTCTGTGTAGCTCTGGCTGTCCTGGAACTCGCTCTGTAGTCCAGGCTGGCTTTGAACTCAGAGATCTGCCTGCCTCTGCTTCCTGAGTGCTGAGATCAAAAGGTGCGTACCACAATGCCTACTTTACTCTTTGTTTTTCAATAAAACCTGTTGCTGCCTTGAGATGCAGTCAGCCCTTGAAAGACGGATCCCTCATCTTGCTGCAAGTGGCCAGCTCACCTTCTAAACCAGCCACGCTTGTAAGAGAGCTCGGAGGCCTCCAGATTCACACGCTACAATGCAAATGACATGGAGATTTTGAGGGCATTGTGCAACACTGTCACCCTGAGAGTGGAGAAAGTGAGGGGTGGGGATTCGAGGGTGAGGCTGCTCAAGTCTGCTAATGAACCATATGAAGTCTGGGTCAGGGAATGGGGTAAGAGGAAAGACAAAAATAAACAGCATTGTTTGTCCCTGCAAGAACTCATTCATTTACTTGGGTTACTAACGTTTGGCTCACCTGCATTTCCACATTTATTCATTAAAGTACAGAGAGGTGAGTAGTTACTAGGAAAGCAAAGGACATGCAGTGGTATCCAGGAGGCTCACTGACAGGCTGTGCCACTGTGTCCTCTCTGCTGACAGACTGTCTTTTCCTACGAAGGCCATGGGACAGGAGGTACTGACTGGCATGGCATCTAGACCAGTGTTTCCTGACTGACTTTAAAGATGCTTCATTTAAACAAAAATATAGGGGTAGGGCCCAGTGGTGAGGAAAGGGGACCAAAAAATAAAAATAAATAAAAATAAAAAATAAAAAAGAACAAAGAATGAGGACACATATATACGAAAATGCCATAGTGAAGCCAGTACTTTCTATGACATTTAAAAAGAAATTAAAAACACCTTGATAACAGCAACAATAAACAATCAGAACAAACCTAGGTTTTACCCACAGCATTCCCAAGAAAATGGTATGACACTGAACGTCTTGAAAACTTTTATACTATACTTATTTATTTATTTTTACACTGCACTCATTATTTATTGTGCATGTTATATGTGTGGGAGCATGTACACATGCCAGGGGACATCTAATAGGAACCTCTCCTATCATCATGTGGGGCTGGGGATAGAACTGAGGTCCTCAGGTTAGCCAGCATTTGCTCTCACCCTCCACCCAGCCATCTCCCTAGTGCCAGTGTCTTTTTTTTTTTTTTTGAGAAAAGGTCTCACTATGCTGTTGTGATTGGCTACAATTAGTTATGATCCTCTTGTCTCTACCTCCTGAGTGCCAGGGTCAGAGCTGTGTGCCACCAAGCCTAACACTTGGTCTTAAACTCATATTGGTCTGAAAAAAGGTTTGTGTTGGGAATCTGACCCCAAAGTCTTGGGTTTGCTGTGTATTCTATCACCAAGCCCTTACAACATACATTTTAAAAACTGCTTATTAGTGTGAATGCATGTATGCATGTGTCCAAGGATTGTATGCTGGGGCACATTTGTGAGGTCAGAGCATAACTTTATAGACTTGGTTCTTTCTCTCCACCTTTACTTGGGCTCCACAGACTGAACTCAGGTCATCAGGCTTGCACAACGAAGGCTTTTATCTGCTGGTCCTTCTCACTGGCTCCATCCAAATAAGGGTTTGTTTGGGTCTTTCTTTCTTTCTTTCTTTCTTTCTTTCTTTCTTTCTTTCTTTCTTTCTTCCTTCCTTTCTTTCTTTCTTTCTCTCTCTTTTCTTCTTCCTTCCTTTGGTTTCTTGTTCCTTGTTTCCTTTTCTTTTTTAGCTGTTTATTTGAAGGGCAATATTTGTGTGTTAATTATAAAATCCTAATTCTACATTGCAGAACTAAGAAAATGTCTCAAACTCCTGTTTTGTATTTTTCAAGGAAAGAATAACAAGGTCTGAGGTCACAGACATGTCCAGTTTCTGCATGATCCCTGGAATTGTAAGGAAATACTATGTTTTAAGGACACACAAGTGAACAAAACTCATTGAAGGCAGAGATTTTAGGCTGCAGAAAGTATAAGAAATAGCTACAATAATGATAAGGCAATGTTCATCAGAGGCCCTAGTTCTTAACAGAGTGTGATACTTGTTTTACTAGAAAGAAAACTGAAAGATAAATAACATGATTTCTGGAGCCAGTCTGTAGATATGATCACTCCATTAATGAGCTACTTAATGTTTATTAAATTATTTCATCTATTCATGCCTCCACTTCGTTGTTTGTTAAAGCAATAATAAATACATCCTCATTAAGTAAGCTAAATCAGTGCCTGCTTCTTGATAAGCTCTCAGCAGAACAGTGCTGTGTGTTAGTCTGCTTTCCATCACCACAATAAAATTTAGGGAAGAGAAAGGGACCAGGAGATAGCTCAATGGACAAAATGTTTGCTGATCAAAAGTACAGAGCATGAAGATCCAAGTTCAATCCCAACATTCACATTAGAAAAAAAAAAGAAAAGAAAGAAAGAGCGAGAAAAGCTGGTGTGATGGTATGCACCTATTAGCACTGGGGAGGCAGAGATTCCTGAGGCTCACTAGTCAGCTAGCCTCGCCTACTTGGTGAACCAGGCCGCTGAGAGACCCTGTCTTGTAGCAGGAAACCTAGCAGAAGCATTGTATCTAGGGTAAACATTAAAATGAAAAAGTTGTCTTCTAGACGTACTCTGACCTTGACAGAAGGACTGTAGGAAACAGTGATTGTTTCCTGTTATCTGTAGAGTTGTTTTTCTGAGGGAGCTTTACAACCTTTGCTTGACTTTGGTCACAAGATGGTCCTGGCACAGTGCGATGTGATGTCTTACATTACTGAAGTACACAATAAGGGCTAAAGTTGCAGGGGCTTGATGTTTTCCTTCAGGAAACGTATAGATTAGGTTGGGGGCTTTGGTATGAGGAACTCGTTTTAGCCAGGAACACAACTTTTGTGAAACAATCAATGAATACACTTTCAGTCGAAGGCTGGCTCTCCCTGCTGCCAGCAAGGCCTTATTTCATCCTGGAGCGAAACCTCCTTCTTTGATGGACTATGAGACGCACAACACTGACATTGCCTCAAAATGGGGTGCTTGAGATAAATCCTGGTTGGTCACTGTACTTCAGACATGGTCACCAAAGCCTGTGGGAGGGCACCCAGTCCTGTTTCCTTCGGCTTCCCCATGTGGGTCACAGCTGGCGCAGGAGCGACTTCGTCTATGCCAGTTTCAGCATTCCCACACCAGCACCAGCTGGCACAGGTGGCTGTTTTTCAAAGGTGAGGTGTGCCCAGTGTACTCTCACCAGGGAAGCTGAACAGGTTCAAGGGTTCCTACTCAAGTGATGACTCAAGACAGGTGCCTGGTTGATCAGTAAGGAGAGTTCCTCAGTGCCTTGGAGGTTTTGTTCAATACAAGGGCTAGTGAACTTCTGAAAAGTCTTTTCAGAGGTAGGGCCTCGTCTCCTAGCCCTGTTTGTGGAAGCCATCTTGTACAGAGGTATTTTATGAACCTCCCGGGGCTAAGAACATCAGCATATAAAAAGTCTGGCAATAAGGGAAAGAAAAAGCCCAAACTAAAGATGCCACATGACTCTCATGAGGTAGGCAATTCTCCATCCAGAAACAGGACATGGGCTGGTGTGATGGTTCATCAGGTAAAAGCATTTGCTCCACAAACCTTATGACCTGAGTTCAATCAACCCTTGGAACCCACGGTGGGAAGAGAGAGACCAACTCATAAAGTTGTCCCCTGATTTCCACACACACTCTGTTGGCAACACCCACTACACACACACACACACACACACACACACACACACACACACACACCAATTAATATTAAATGGGGGGGTGGATAAAAGAAGCAGATGTGGAGTGGTTAAATGCACAGATTCTGCCCAACCACTAACTATGTGACACTGTGAACATTATGTAGCTCTGTGCCTCAGTATTCCCTCATGCAATCTGGGAACAATAAGAGAGCTTAGCTAATGGGGGCAGCATGAGAACTAAAAAACAAAACAAAACAAAACAAAAAACCCTGAATACACACAGGGAGTGTGGACTGAGTTACACCTCCTTCCTACTTAGTGACTGTTCTACTCTGTCAGCAGTGACTTACAGGAACAGTGACCAAAACACAGCGAAGAGAGACATGTTTTCAATGGCTGGGTCCTGCCCCTGGCCTACCTCCAAGGACACTTTTGCCTCTTACTAGTCCTGTGACATTAAAGTCGCTATCTGGTCTGTGTCTGCTGCTTTTATTTGTAAGACAGCGCCTTCATGAACTCCCTCGGAGGTCAAATTCAATAAAATGCTTTGAGTACCTAACAGCCCAGCACCACAGGAGCGCTTTGCTCATTTGTCTCCATCCCAATAAGAAGAACACGAACACGAACTTCATACATTCTTATTTGTTGTTTTTTAAGTCAAAGTCTCAATCTATCCCAAGCTGACCTGGAACTTACTCTGCAACCCAGGCTCAGCCCTGCACAAACCCACGTTTGTCCTTCTACCTTGTACTTTGGCCTCCCAAGTGCTGGGATTACAGGCGTGAGGTTCCATATCTATTCTAAGCATTTCATGCACTCTTAAGGTGAATTCACAAAGCAACCCCACCAAGCAAAAATGAGGAATACAATTGAAAGGCATTATTCCTCGACTCCTGTGTCTGTTCTGTGTTTATATTTCTTAAAGCCAGTTTTAACACTTTTATACATTCTGCACGTTGAACACACCCAAAAGCCCAGGGGCTTTTCCACTTATGTGTGTAAAAGATAGATCCACTGAAAACCTTGCTTACAAGGCCTGAATTTTCACTTCTTCCACAATCTGAGTCTTTGGCTGCAGAGGGGCAAGGTGGCATTGATAATGAGCATTTGGGGATCCAGGAAGGTGGTTCGGCAGCTAAAAGAACTTGCTATGTGAACATGATGACTACAGAGTACACCTGTAAACCAGACGTGTTGATGGGTGTCTGTAATTACACTCCTCTGGTGAGAAGGGAGACAGAATAGAACTCCCAGGAAAACCCAGGGCCAACAAACACACTAGGTATAAAGAGTACAGCCAGGAACAACAAATAAGATCTAAGATAAGGACTGACACTCATATGTGCCTTCACATATGAACACAGAATGCACACACCATATAAACATATATAAAGAAAAATGGACTTTTTTGTCTTTAGTCTGGGGGTGGCACAGGGTCTCCCCATGTAGCTCTGGATGAACTGGAATCTGTTGTGTGGACCAGTGTGGTCTTGGGCTCATAGAGCTGTGCCTGCCTCGGCCTCCCCAGTGCAGGAATTAAAGGCATCCATGCATTGCCACACCCTCTTCCCACCCCCTGTTTAATAATAATGAATGTTTGGTTTAAACCTGATGGAATCATTCAAGGATCACATGATGAGAAATGTCACCTTAACCTCACCATACTGTCTTTGGAGAGCTCTCTGTGGCCAGGTTAGGCACCATTTTAAACCACAGAGCGAGCACAGGCCCAAAGCAGCCCTCAGACTGAAACCTCACCTTAGAAAACAGGTCAAGGTGAAGGTCAAAGCACAGCAGGTTTGCACTGTATTTTTCTCACACTGCAAACTACAGCTCGGGTTGAGGGACAGCAAACAGAAACATCCCATCATTCCCAGTGTTTAATGAGATAGCCATTAATATGAAAGAGTAGATTTTCTTTCTTTATATTCTTTTCCAGAGGAAAGATATTTCATTTTTCTTGGTGTTTACGTTGGAATTTAAAATGTCAGAAGAAAAATTAAGAAATTTGCTGAGCGTCTCTAGAGATAAACAGCCCTAAAGCAGTACCAGTTCACAGCCGTCTCCAAATGATGCCTGCTGAATGAACATGCTTTCACGTTCTCAGGTCCAGCCGTTGCTGAGTTTGGTTTGCACATCAACGCTTTAGAACAAAACTAAAGTCTGTTTTGTTCTGCCTGCATATGTGCAAGCAGGCCAGAAGAGGGCACCAGATCTCACTATACACGGTTGTGAGCCACCATGTGGTTGCTGGGAATTGAACCCAGAACCTTTGGAAGGACAGCCTGTGCTCCTAACCTCTGAGCCGTCTCTCCAGGCCCCAAAACTGAAATGTACAGAACTTGCTTTCTGCTGGCAAGTGGAATGGCACACACAATCCTACCACTTCGGGAGCTGAGGCAGGATTCTAAATTGGAGGCTGGCCTGGGCTACCTCATCGCACTTTGTCTCAAATGATAGGGTCTGAGGCATGAATCTCAAACTCACTGAATAGCTGAGCATGAGCTTGAGCTTCCGAATGTCCTGCCTCCACCTCCCTAGTGCTGCAATGACGCTCCTGTGCTCCCAGGCCTGGTCTGTGCAGTGCAGGGTATTTAACCCAGGGCCTGTGCATGGTAGGTAAGCACTCAATCACTAGAACTACTTAAACTAAGCCCACACTAGTTTTCTACACGGTGACAACCGATCTTTAATTGACACCTAAAATATTAGGGAAAAATCCTCGGGCATTTGATTAAAAAAAATTGACTGGACATAAAATTCTTCTTTCGACAAAACTATTATCATTAACCTTTTTAAAGAATAATTTTAAGGTTGGGAGTGGTGGTGCCTTTAATCCCAGCAGGGCTGAGTAGATCTGTGTGAATTTAAAGGCCAGCCTGGTTTACATAGCAAATCCCAGGCCAGCCAGGGCTATACAGAGAGACCCTGTCTCAAAGGGAAGGAAAAGAGATTTTTACTCTTTGGCAATTGTACACACATTTACAATGTATCTATATCATATCTGTCCTCGACTACCCTCCTTCTCTTCCCTGGCCATTCTTCAACACCTTCTCTTCCCTGGCCATTCTCCATCTTTAGGTCCTCTCCATTTTTTAGTTTTCTAAAATCCACCAAGTCCAATTCATGCTGCCTACTGCCTGTTGTTGACTGGCCCATTGGCTGACCATAGCTGCAGTGAGTTTAGGAATGCAACGGCCATGTCATATGGAAAACACAGCAGATCAGAGCACTCCTCCCATCCTTCAGCTCCTGTGTTCTTTTTGCCCTCTCTTCCATGATGTTCCCTGAGCCTTCCTGTAGTTGATACAGATGTTCCATTTATGATTGAGACTCAATAGTCGCACTTTGAAAAGTTATAGGACTCAGCAATTAATAGCTGCCTATTACACAAAGAAGCTTCTCCAAACAAGATGAGGGCAGAATTAATCTTCCTCCTTCATCTTTTGATGATGACTATAATTAAAGCTGAACACAGCACAGCTAAACGTTATCAATGAATCCTATAAAGTACAAATTATGGCAAATGTAAATGACTAGATCCTATCATGTATTTTTTTTTCCTCTTGGAAATTCCACATTATTGTTTGTATCTGTTCTGAGACAGGGACTCATGTATCCCATGCTGGCCTTGAACTCAGTATGGATCAGAGGCTGGTCTTGAACTCTTGAGCCCCCTCCTTCCATGTCTCAAGTATGATGGTGACAGGCACGTACCACCACAACTGGCCAGGAAGTAAGAAATGTTGGTTATCAACTCTTCAGACTTACTGAATAGTTGCCGGCAGTTCAGTGAAAGTCCGAGTTGTGATAAATTGTGCTTATGTGAATATGCTTTGTGGTAAACAAAAATGAAAAATCTTTATCTCTCTTCCAGACTCTCCTGGATATTCAAAGTCAGAAATGAGGTATTTCTTTCAACACAGTTAAAGGTCACCAGCGGCACATTCACAATGCAAATGGGCAATGATATTTACAAACCCACTGGGAGCGACCCAGCATTTCAAATGACATATTACTGAGGCTGAATCTGGTGAATATAAACCGATTTTTATATCGGCACGCAGAGCTCCAGCTATTGTATTAAATCTTGGAGTCATATTTCTTACAATGAAGTATGTAAACAGCGTGGCTTTGTATTTGCAAACGAGAGCGCTGCTTTCTGGCCCGTATTGTCCTCTGTGGAAGGGAGAAAATAACAAGTCAAGGGAAGCTCTCTCTCAAAGATGAAGAAGTGTGTGTGTTGGGCAGTGCTGTAAGAGTGAGCGAACACACTGCAGATGGGAACCGTACCCTACACACTGTGGAGAGAAGCCCATTAGAAACAGCAGTGAACCCCAAGTCACTGTCAACACCAAGAGCTGTCAACACCACTGACTCACTTTTGGCACTCAATAAATCCACCTACACATCATCCGCAGCTGAGGCTATGAGCTCATAAAACTTATTTACTTCTGCGGCCATGGTTCAGGTAACATTCCTTATGTCAAACGTCCTTAAACAACCAAACACCTTAAGAAATTACTTAAGACTGAACTGACAGAGAGCTGCTATATCCTGTGACATCCGGGTGATTCTGTGACTTCTCTTTTGACTGTTACGGGCTTGCATACTGACCTCATAAAAAGCATCTACTCTAAATTCTTATCATTTGTTTTTAAAAAATGAATTATCTGAGCAATAGACACACACCTACCTATATAATAGTCGACATTATGTTTTATAAAACCTGTAAAATTCTAGCTGGCCATGGTGGTACATGCATGTCACCGCAGCATTTGGGTGAGTTTGAGACGAGTCTGGGACAGAGAGTGAGACCCTTTTTCTAAATAACAGTGCGTATTCTAACTTCTCTTAGAAGGCATGAGAAAGCTCCCTTTGAGCGAGGCACACCTGCATCTGACAGAGTGTGATGGGAGAGGTTTGCAGTATTCCTTAGGCCAAAGCAGAGTCTAGCGTATAGAGTCGCAAGAGAAGCCTGAGTTTACAACCGCTGGCTTTCGATTTTTATTCTTCTCTGCATCAGCAGCAGAGCGAGCAAGTAAGGGAGAAAGCCGCTCTGTTGCAGCAGGGTCAGCTAGGCTGTGACGTCACACAGGGTGTCTGCGTTCCTCCGCACAGGGAAGGATGACAAGGGTGGTTCCAGGATACCTTCCCAACTTTGTAAATGCTACATTTGGGTACAGGGGTTGACTCACCGGTCGAGGATTAGGGACACTTGAACCTCACAAGAGAGGGCGATGGTAGAATTTTGGTGGTGGGGACATTTGAGTTTTTTCATAGAACTAGCCAAAGATTCTTCTTGGAATACTTCACCTTTCAGCCAAGAGTAACGGGAATAGAATATTCTCTCTTATCTGAAAAAGCCCACCATCCTCCTCCTCAAAAAAAAAAAAAAATAAATAAATAAAATAAAAAATATTTCAACAGTTTTTACAACACTGAGCATTCCTTGAACAAGACAAGTGTCATGGTGCCCCTGCTTCCTGCTGAGGCTTCCAGACTGTGAACACAGTGGAACACAGGAGACACCTTGAGTTGAGGAGCTCGAAGACGGAAGAACTGAAATGAAAAGAGTTTGCAGAACAGAGCTCCAGAGGAAGAGGGAGGGCCCTTGAAGGCAGGGAGAGGGGGGCCCTGTAGGTGCTGAGCAGACTACCAACCCCTGTGCAAGAAGGACTGCCTGACGCCGGGAACCCCGTGAAAGGCCGGGAGGGAACATTGCATCGTCCTCATATGGAACTGCAGATGCCTGGGACCCAGGCAGACCAGGGAACCTTGTGGTTCCTGGAGCACTGGGAAGCAGAGCCAGGAAAGTCTTGCCTCCGCAATGGGAAATAGCTAGTTTGCAGTAGAGTGAGTTAGTCTGCTCCGGGCCCGCCTACCAAATCTTAAAAGCAAGTCGGAAACAAACAAACAAACAAACTGTATCCTAATAGCTAAACTGCATCCAGAAACAAATACAAAGGATATTTATGTGTGGACAAAAGCAAGTAGATAAGATTTTATCAAAAAGATAAAATTAGTAACATCCAGGGGTTGGAGAGACTACTCAGCAGTTAAGAGCACTGGCTGCTCTCCCAGAGGACCTGCACCCGCGACAGGCAGATCACCATATGTATTAAAAATAAAATTACCATATAATTAAAATTACCAAATCACCATATAATTAAAAATAAAAAATTAAAAATTTTAAAAAGATACAAACATCGAGCATGTAACCACATATCATCAGGCTGCTAAAACATGGTCAGTAGAGAAAATGAAATCAACCCAAGCCACTCAGGATGGGGATAAAAATAAGTCTAAGCAGCTGAGAATATGGAAATGTTATTACAATTACACTTTATATAATCTGAAGTTAGTCACATATATACAAAATGATTTTTAAAAATCCTTTCAACAATAAATACTCAAATACACCAGATGTGATTAATGAACATTAGGGTGCAAAAGAAGGGTGGAATTGAAGAGGCAGAAACCAAAAAAATTACAGAAGATAACACACACACATAAGCATGCACACGCACATACACATGAACAATCCTCACACACAAGCATGCACACACACAGATGCCCCCACCACACCGCATGTGCACACACAGGCAAAACAGACAACAAAACACCCAACCCAACCCAACCCAAATACCCCCAACCCAAAAGAAAACAATAGAACAACTTAGACCCCAGAGTCACTTCTAATGGTCTAGTACCAGCTCTCGAGACTGTGACCACAACCCTAAGTGGGGTGACATGACCGAATGTGGCGTCTGAAAAAATAAAAATAAAAAATAAAAGTCTAGCAACAGTAAAATGTTTCCGAATGTGCCACCACCAGAGCCTGATTCGTAATCAAACGCATAGGGAGCCAGCTGTTTCGGGCAGCTCGTGTCTGTGTGGCATTGCTCCACATCACCCCAGGCAGGCTCAGTTCTGGACACGCGACATGTGACACACGACATGCCTACTTTGCTCTGTGTACACCTGACACAGCAACACGCCGGCTGACAATGCCTGAAACCAGATGACCCACAGTTGTCAATGCCCAGTGCTGGGAACTGTAGTGCTTTTTAATGTATGTGCAAACTCTCTTCTCTTACAGAAGTAGAGTGATTTTTTTTTAATGGAGAACAGAGATTTCCAGTATTTTCCTACCATGATTCCTCAGCGTGTAAGTATCAAATTAGTGTATCTGTGGATTGCATTGTATGAGAACACTGGATTTTAAACACTGATGTTTGAGTTGAGGGCTTGAGTTTCATAAAAGGTAGGGTCGTGGAGTTCTACTTGTGATTGGGACCAAATTGCCAACGATTTCTCAAATGCCCCTAAACACACTTGTGTCACTTGAATTCCATAGTTGCATGAAAGAGTGTTCTTAGCACTGACAACTATAAAATCAAAACGTTGATCAACTATGAAAAAAATTTCAAGATTTCCTACATCCTACAGTGTCAAATACTCAGCCAAGATTGAATTCTGCATGTAAAAATAAACAAACACATCCATCTCATTAGCATGCAAATTCACTTTCAGCTTTAAAAAATGGTAAAATGTGTGTATACCAAAGAATTGTTTTAAAATGAATCTCTATATGATTTGTTATCAATAATTTCTATACCTATTTCATATACCTAGGTGTCTGGAGTCACATACAAAAAGAAGTCACAAAGAGATTATTGGTCACTCAACTCAGCCGAAAGTTGGTGAGTTCTAGGTTCTGGTGAGAAACTGTGTCTCAAAGTACCAGGTGGGTGGTTCCTGAGGAAAGATACCCAATGTTGTCCTCTGATCTCTGCATGTACAGGTGCATACATGCACATGTACCAGGACACATATGACCCTAAGTACACATAAATACCATACCTCTTCCTAAATTTAATATAACCAAAAAACATAAAAACCCAAGACAGTTAAGTTACCAGAAACACTAAGAAAGCTTTATCAAGGTATGTGATAATGAAATTGTTTAATGTGGAAACTTAGAAAAGCAGCTAGAGAGGAAAATAAAAGACACGGCACACGCTGAACCACAAAGACTTGGAGTGATAGCAGACGATTTATCAGCAACAAAATAAGCAAAATCATAGCGAATGGCTATCTTTGCAGAAATGAAACAAAAACCAAAACAAAAACCGCCAATGTACAATTTCACATCCTACGAATTGTCATTGGAACACTGAAGACAAAGGCCAGTGCTTTCAGAAAGAAGCAAGAATACAGCACCAGCCGTATACTCACACAATGGGGAATGCTACCCAGTGTCTGTCAGGTACAAGATACGTCAGACAGAAAAGAATGAAGACAGACCGAAATGGGGGCTGTACTGCTAAAGATGTTTTTATAGTATTTAAATATCTTCGAAGGGGATCAAACTTTTACACAAAAGTAATGATGTCGGCAGCATCTGCAGCACAGTCCAGAGTGAGGCATGATGGGAACCACCTCCCCTGAGAAGCGGAAGGGTCTTACACAATGTCTGAAATGCTGGCGCGTCACTCTGAGACAGATGTGGTACACTGAAGACGCAGACCGTAAACTCTAAAGCAGTCACGACAGGAGCAAAACAGAGAGCTAAGCCGACAAAGGAGGGAAAATGGAATTATGAAACACTCGATAAAAGGCTGGGTAGATGGTAAATCCCTTGCCATGCAAACACTAATCCCCAGGACGCATGGAAAGCCAGGGACAGCTGTGCGTGTGATTCCAGAGCTCATATGAGATAGGAGGCAGAGAGTGCCTGCCCAGAGACGGAAGGGCCAGCTGGCCTGGCAGGCACAGAATGGTGAGCACTGTCTCAAACAAGGTGGGAGGTGAGGATCAGCTCCCAAGGTTGCCCTCTGAATTCCGTAGATACATGTGCTATTGTAGGCACGTGCGGTCACTCACTCATGCACACATCACACGCTCTCTCGCTCGTGTGTGTGCCAAATTCATAAGAAGTCAGAAAAAAATGTAAAAAAAAAAAAAGAAAAGAGGAAGGTGAGAGATTTAGACCCAGCTCCCCCGTCAGTAACCATAGCATATGTAACTAGAATACATACCCTCAGTTAAGAGACAGAGTTTGAGGGCCAGGGAGCTGACTCGCTGCCAAGTCTGAGGATCTTGAGTTCTAGCCCTGTCATGCATGTCAAAGAGGAGAGACAGTTGCCATCTGTGCTGTGTGCTGTGGGTGTGCAACCCTGCTCCTTAACACACACAATACAAATAAATACATGTTAAAAAAAAAAAAAAGAGCCTGGGCTGCAAATGCACAGCAAGGCTCCGCCTCAAAAGCCAACCAACCCACCCCTAGGGCCACACCCTCCCCATACAAAATCAAAGCAAAGCAAACCAAACTCCAGGAGGCTGGTATTTCAACTTGGCCACAGCACCTCAACGTAGACCTTTTTGTTGTTGTTGTTGTTCTTTACTGAATTTCATAAAAGCAACCTATCCTTGATGGATAGAAATAAAACAAATAAAAACAACAACAACAACAACAAAAAACCCTGCTGGCCCTCATTTAAAGAGATCTGACTACTGAAAGCAGTCAGTGGAACTGAGCTGAAGCTTGCGCTGCCCGCTCTGTTTCTTTGGAGCTAAGGTGGAGGAGGCATGAGGGGTTGGCAGGTTGAATGGAAACTGGGACTGTGTTTAGAACGATGGTAAGTGTTACAACGAAGAGGCTTCCCACAGTCTGACTGGCTCCATCTTTCTTTCTCGGTCATTTCCACGTGGAGCCTCAGCTACCTTTGACGCAATGACTGAGTGGAGATCAGCTCACCATTCAGCTTCTGAAGAGGGGCTGGGGCGGAGAGTCCGGCTGGGGAGGGGTGAGTTGGGGAGAGGGGCTGGGGAGGTATGGATTGGGGAGTGGATATCAAGGAGAGAGGCTGTCTTCTTTCCTCAGCTTGGATGTGAGCCGGCAGGCAAGGCCATGTCTCAGTCGCTGGGGAAACAAACCACGAAGACACAAACAAGGGCCTTACCTTGTGCACACAGGCCTTCGCGTTCAGGAAAAACAGCTCCACCGTGTTCTTGTCCTTTAGAAAGGATATGCTCTCGATGTAGAACCTGAAAGACAGTACAGGAGTGTTTCTTTAGGTTTAACTTCCTTCTTTTGGCATGATTTTATTTCCTCAAAGGCAGCCGGCCGTCTCTGCTTTTGTTGCTACTTTGCGCACACCACCTCAGGCTCACACACATACCTACATGTGAAATCGCCTGCGGAGCAAAACCTGAGTTAAAGGGAGACTCAACATGGGTCCATGTGCAAGCACCGTGTGTGTGGCTCATTCGCTGCCCCGTGAGCTAAGAGCTCAGAAAGCCTCGGACATCTTCAGGCGGGAGCCCAGTTAAGAGCTCAGAGCCAAGTGCACCAGTGATAGGCTAAGTAAGCAGGACAGATCTGAACCTCAAGGCTTGCTGCTGGTCCAGAGGTTCTCAGAGTCGCTGTGAGGGGGTGGGGGTGGGGGTGGGGCGGACTCCAGGCCCACCTTACCCCATCTCACAGAGACTTAGAGTTAGGCCCCATTCCTTCCCTTTCTCAGAGGAGCTTGGGTTTCCCTTGGCTGGAAGCCAAGCTCCACAGAGCTGTGAAGTCTGGGTCTTTTCTCATGCAAATCAGGGTCCTCTGAGCCTCCGTCCCCATGCCCTTTCTAAGATTTTCCCTTGTACCGTCTGTGAGCCTGCAGATTCTAAGTTCCTTTTAGCTTTGAGGTGGGAAGGGAGGGAAGCTGAGGGCGTCAACCTTTGTTTGCATCCCATCGTGCTGAAAGTTTTCCAGAGAGGACCGGGGCTCTGCGCCGGGTACAGGCGAACCTGAGTCCCAGCATTTTTTTGTGTTCTAGAACCTTCTTGTTAAAGGATCCACGAGTGCCAGTGTCCTAGGACAACTCACACAGCCTGCGTCCTCAAAAAGAACGTGGCAAGGCACGAGCATTGTCAGGCCTGGAAATCATCATGGCGCTTAGGCGTTTGTTTCTGTTTTCCTTTATTGTTAATGAAATATGTGACTCAATAATGCAGCTGAGAAGGCTGTAGAAGAATTCATCACAGAAATGTTAAGATCGTTTGGAAAATGCCACCTCAGTGTGTTGACTTGGAGGCTCCAGAATGAGAGTAAATCTGGCATATTTGTGCTTAACCGGCTTTAGCTCACTGCTAAGTGTGATTAATGATGGCTGGGGAGACTTAGGTTTTGAGAAATACGAAGGCAGGGAAGGGAATGAGACGTTATGGGGAAAAAGTTATGAGTAAGAAAAATCTAGAAGGTTACGTCTGTTTATTTGATGTATGGTCTCGGGCAAGTTACTCGGATTGTATCTTTACATCAAGGTAAGTGTGATGATTGTACTTGGAATTTTGGAGAGTCGAAATTAGATACCAAGTGCAAATTATTTAAAAAAAAATCTTATCATTGCTAATCCCTCCTCTGTCTTCACTGAATTCCTGCATGGCAGTGGTTCTCAACCTCCCAACCCTTTAATACAGTTCCTCATGTTATGGTGACCCCCCAACCATAAGATGACTTTTGTTGCTACTTCATAGCTGCAAATTTATTACTGTTAAGAAACATCATGTACGATGCTATTAAGTGTCTCCTGTGAGTCGTTTGATCCCCAGAGGGGTTGTGACCCACAAGTTGAGAACTGCTGCCACATAGCAAGGATAAAGTGATGTGAGCTACCTAAACTAGATCCTTTTGGATGAGGTGGAGCTACCGACACTTTGCTAGGAGGGCTCTCCTGTGATAGTAAGACAAAAAAGGTGCCTGGTACATTGCCTGTGTATGATAGGAATTCAGCAAATTCCAGCCACTGAGGTCCTGTGAAACCATACTTTATTAAACAGGCTTGAAGAGTGTGATGGAATTTGAGCTATCTCTAAAGATCAAGAGGATACAGGATTCTGCTGAGCAGAAGAATAAATGCAGGAGATGCGAAAGACATTGTTTAACACAGCCTTCTTTGGACAGTGGGATAAACAATCTTTAGAATTTGACCGTCACCAAGACTACATTTGTGATATTTTGGGTGTTCTCTCATTGCTTCCCTTTGTTTTATCCTGATCACAGCTCTGAGCACCAAGCTGGTGAAGTGGCCTAGAAGGGAGAGAGTGCTAGCAACAGAGACTTTTCATTGGATGAAAATGGGTAAACTAATAACAAATGGCCTCTTGGAGCCCTGGAGAGGCAGGAGGCAAAAGGAGGCAGTAAAGAGGAGCCACAGGAAGTGGGAAGGGGCAGGGAAGAGAAAACAGAAGAGAGTGGTCCAGTCATTGTGATGGTGGCGATTACAGGGAGGAGGGCCAGGCCAGCTGCTGAGGGGTTGAGATGAACTGTTCTGTCAACCTTCATCTCATTCAGCCAGGTGGCTGTGGCTGTTTTCTTTTTTTTAAAATCTTTCTTGTCATGCAAATAACTATGTAGACCAGGCTGGCCTTGAACTCACAAAAACCATCTTGCCTCTGCCTCTGGAGTCTGAGGACAAAGGCCTTGCTTGTGCCACCACAGCGGATCACCCCCCCCTTTTTTTTTTTAAATCTCTGACTGACTCACTCTATCTATGAAGATAACCCAAGAAGGTTCACGGTAAGAGACTAAAGGGTAGAACCAGGATCCTGGTTGTTGGGGGAGCTCCTGCCGTGTGATGGGCTGTGCTCAGCATTCTTCCATTTAAACAGTCCCAGCTCATCCTCTCATGGATGCCACCATGGACGCAGCTTCAGAGCTCTGCTTGCAGAATAGGCTATGCCTGAGTTTGGCTCCTTTGACTCTGTTGAGAATGCTGTTAACCAGATCTTCTTTCTGGCTGCCTCTCCAGCCAGATTTGTACATCAGCATTTGTACAGGAAGCTAAGCCCTCAGTAATGGCAGCTATCTCAGCAATGCTAATAAACACACTGAGAAACAAGATTGGTATAATCATTAGGTCACTAACATATATGGACATATGTGTTCTCTATGCCTTCAAAAGAGCAAAGCCAGCATCTATGGGCAGCAGGTGATAGATCTTAGACTAAATGAATAAAGTTAGCGCTGTTTAGGAGGAAGAATCTCTCTCAGAGTAGGGATCTCCTAGCTGAGTCCCTGCTCATACTAATAGAACCCCTAGCCTGTTTTCTATCCCAAGATTCTATGCTTCTATTTCCTCTCTACCTTAAACACATAACACTTTGTACTCAATGGATATTTGCTGTCCAAAAGATTGGTTTTGTAAATTGTTGAGAGTACAGCAATGAACAACATCGTCAACAGGCCGTCAGTCAATCAAAGAAATCATAGGTGTACATGAATTTATTTATAACTGGAAATTATTCTCTTATCAAATATTGAATACCTGATTGGCACCAGACATTGAGAAAGATGATGGGGAAATTAGGGAAAATAATGACAGCATTGATAACGACAATAGTAACCATTTATCTAGAGCCCTCTATGAGCCAGACACTGTACAAGAATTCCCCATTTTGCTTTTTTCTCCATTTTTAGGTTGAAGAGAACTACAGAAAGTAAGTGCCAAATAGAAATGTTCAGATCAGTCTGTAGAATCAGCAGCTGAGAGACGGCCTGTTTGGCTCAAAAAGTGTTCAATTCTATCACATCACCGTCATACAAAGACACTGAGGATGAGCAGGCTTTTCTTCTAAGACCATAAGCATAAGACAGAAGCAGCATACACAGCCATAACACAACGTGGTTACTCTTATGCAGGGATAATGATAATGTCACTCTGAACCATTTCAGTGAGAACCTCTCACAGAATAGCATTGCACAAAAACCATAAGCGCGATGGATTTTCATACTAACAAGTTCATCATAATTCCTTCACGCTATTTAAAATCCAATTCTCATTCAGATTTCCCCCCCCCTCTCCAGCACTTTCTTTTTAAATTCTGAGTCTGAATCAATAGCACTGCATTGATTTGCGGGGAGAATCATATTTGAAAAGCCAGAAGGTTGCTGGCTGGATAGGAATGGGCGAGGTTGAGCAGGGGACTACCCTTGGAGGACAAGAGAGTACACCCCAACGTTAGGCATGTGACCCAGGCTTGACCAGGCCAATTCTTTCACTGTGGAATTTACCACCACTGGAATGACCTACAGGCAAAGGTTTCTGGATCTTATTTGTTTTATAAGCAGCATCCTGATGCATGTCACTGTTCTCTGGTTCCTGTTCTCCAGATCCTCACTGAAGCCCTGTCTCCTTTGAGGCTTTGTTAGATTCATTTTTTTTTCCTGCTGTGAATTTTCTTCCTATGTTAGCTGTAATTGGAGCCTGTTTGCTGGCAACCAAATCAAGTGCTAGAAGAGGCATACAGTGTTCTTCTATAGACATCATTTCTTCTTTCTTTCTTCCTCCCCCTCCTTCTTCTTTGCTCATCAGTAAAACCTGATACAGTAGGAAGCAAACTCTGACCCCGTCCTGCATATGAGAAGGCTAAAGAACAGAGGTGCAAGAGCTGCTATGCTCTCCTCTCTTGGCCACAGAGCTAGGAAGCAGTGGAGCCAAAATACAAACTGAGTCTAATAGACTTCCTAGTTTATGTTAAAAAAAAAAAAAAAAAAAGATAAAATTCTTTCCTATAATAACAATCTCAATAAGCTACACTATGAACACTGTCACGGGAGCCTACAAGAGGGATACAATTAACTAATCAGCTAATAAATAAGAGGGAGCATGCTGCCAAAATGAAATCCATCAGCTAAGTGCCACAGGAGAGGGGACAACTGAGCTGAGTCTTAAAGAATGTATGAGGTCAGCAGGTGACCATGGTAGGAAGGCCATTCCAGGCAGAGGGCATATCAGGGGGGAGCCTCTTCTGCCAGGCCTTGAGAACCGAAGGATCCACATTGCCGGTGGCCCAGCACCAAATTGATCTGTTGCCCTTCCAGTTGCGACCAGATCCCTCCGTACGAGACAGACACGGGGCTCATCTCTGACGCTCAGGTTCCTGACTGTATCCTAGTTACAGCCAACAAGTCCCTATCCCATTTCTCACTCGCATCTGACAATTTTCACTGGTTAGTGCGTCTGCCCAGGCATCCAGTTACCAGGTCTCCGAATCCGCCATCCTGTCAAGGGGAGCTTTGTGACAAGTTGAGGTGTGAGGGGTCTATGAAAAGCACAGGTGGTCTTCAGGGATAATGGCTTTTTAGACTCATTAATGAACACCTATTGCTTCTGTCCTTTTCACAACAGATAGGTTTCTTTTCTGTGGGTTTACTGTGAGGAATTTCGCCATGAGTCTGTCTATCTGATGGCCAGGCTAAATGTTCACCTTTAGGACCAACCTGAGCTTTTTGAATAGGCCTCCCTTTGGAGGCCACAAACAACTTGACAAAGGATAGTTTCTTGGGAAGAACAATTGCTTGAGGGAGCTCCTGTCCTCACTCTTCCTGCCTGTCCCACACGTTTTCACTTTCCTCGTGGTTCACCTAATCACTCACATGGGATTCTAGAACATGAAACCCTGATGCCAGGACAAAGATTAACTACAGTTGGAAGGATGAACTACACTGGAAGCCTGCCAGTCGGATAACAAGATGGCCTATGGAAAAGAATAGGCAATGGAAAGATGGTTTAGTTGGTAAAATGCTTGCCCTGCAAGCAGGAAGACCTGAGTTCAAGCCCTGGCACCTACATAAAAAGCCAGGTGTGTTGGCATTCACCTTAGACAGGTAAATTCCTGGAGCTTACCCTACTCAGAGAGTGCCAGACCATTGACACTCTGTCTCAAAAACACCTGAGGAATGACATCTGAGGTTGACATTTGACCTCATATGTACATATACATGCGTACACACACATACATACATACATATACAAACATACACAACAGGAGTTGTTTGGGTGGGCTCTCCTCTGAATTGTTTCTGATGTTTGGGCAGCCCCCATTTTGACGTCATGTTATTTATCCATAGAAGGTCAAGGCAATGCTGTGGGGCTAGGTGGAAATTTGTCTGTATCTCAAAACCTACACAGGTCTGTGGGCAGACTTGAGGTCCTCAACCTGGCTCTCATTGTCTCTCTTTCCTTTCAGGCCTCCATGACATCAGATAGGATATGAGCCAACATAGTGGGTAGCATTTACTAGATGGCATAGAATGCATGGTAGTAATTATTACCATATTGCTATTGTAGCCCAGGCTGCCCCTAAACATATTTTGTAGCCTAGGCTGATCCTGCACTTGTTACCTTTCCACCTTAGCCTCTTAAGGCTGGCTCTCCATGTGAAACAGAATGGGAAAATTCCGCTAACCAAACGGTCTCCTGATCAGCTGTGACTTGTACTCCCCTCGAGTGAGCGCAGTTTCTTCCTGACTAAGGTCTTGGCAGTGCTCGAGTGACAATCTTCGAAAGAGGTGAAGCGGGCAAGAGCCATGCGATCATTTTGTATTCATAACCATACCGAGGTGACGACTGGCAAGTGGCGGGACCAGGTCAACATGCCTCCCCCTAGTTTTTCCAGACTGCTGTGGATACATCTAAGACTGTACTTCTGGCTGGGGAGATGGCGCGCTCAGCAAACGGCATGCTGTCCTCTCGCCTCCATTAACGTGCACATACAGATATATCCACCTACCTACAGGCAGCTGCGCCTATGAATACGCACACACACCAGAGACAGAGAGAGAAAGAGACACACGGAGAGACAGAGACTACGTACATGCGGCCCCGTGCCTCAGAAGATCCCTAATCAGAACCTAAGCCACTTTCCTAACGGGGCGACCAATCCCTGTTTATTGCTTATAATGACCCTTCAGCCACTGTCTCCTCCACCATGCACGCCGAAGGCTGAGCTGTAATTTCAGTGCATCTCCTTCTCTCAACCATTACACAGCGGTAGTACTGGAGGGAGTCCACTGTGAGCCTTTCATCTCTGTGAGGGGAGCAGCGGTCTTGGAGAATTCCCAAGAGAAGCATTCTTTGCTTCTCCTGTGTGCTTGGGGGTCAAAACCGCATTTCCTCCACTGCCTCCTCCCTGCATTTCCAGACTGGGTAGGGGAGCCAGACAAGACATCCAGCTGAGCTCGTAGGGGCCTGCTCTCTTCCTCTTGCCCTCAAAGGAGAGTGAGTTCTCCAGGCTCTCTACAAGGGCTGGTGACCTTGTCTAAGGAGTGTGAGGATCTCGCCGTGACCGGCCAGCGACAGGAGTGAGCATCCCTAAGGACCGTTTATTAAGCGCTCCTCTCTTCAAAGCAGGGTGCTGTCAATCTCCTGGGGGCAAACAGAGGCTAAGGTTTTGCAAGGAAGCGGGGAGAGAAGCAGGGGAGGCAAGCAGGGGAGGCATGTCTGGGAAGGAGCGGACAGCTGGGGATGGTGACTAATAAAGATAAATGTTAAGGCCCTCCACCCTGAGCAGAGGGGACTGGGTCAGACCCAAGCCAGACAGTCTCAAATCTTCCCCAGTGAAAGGCTGTATATCACCTTCCGGCCTGTCATGCCCACTCAGCACATGGAGACTGACTCTGTGGTTTACAACGTACACATACCCAACAGGCAGAACAAGCCTCCATCGCCGTTAACACGGGATGATCCAACAGATCCTCACACCACAATGGCAGCGGTAGGTGTGTTGTTTTTCACTGGTGAGCTACCCCGAAAGCTACACGGCTGAGAAGTGAAAAGGCTAGGACAGGAAGGAACAGGAATGGTGGGAAAGCCTGCTGTCCATGGTGGGGGACTGAAGGTTGAGGAGGGTGGCTTTTGATGATCAAGGGCATGGGTTGGGGGTGGAGGAGGCCAGGCATGCCTCATGGTGGTTTACAGCCCAAAGACGATCTGTCCCCAAGTACCAGCTCTTGGGAAACCCTTCATGAAAGAGCACACATTTAGCTTGAAAAGTTTATTATCTTTGCTATTCCTGTGTGTACATATGTGTGAAAGGCCGGTGCTCAGGCTACCACAGTGTACACGTGCTGGTCAGAGAAATATTTTGTGGACTTGGTTCCTTCCTTCTACTTCTACATGGGTTCTTGGGGTTAAATTCGGGTCACCAGGCTTCCAAGGCAAGTATATTTGCTCGCTCAGCCATGTCACTGGCCCTAACTTTTTACCTTTTTATTCTAAGTTTCTCTTACCCTTCACAATACTAATTCTTTACTTTTATGGTACCCTAAGGCTTCTTCATTGGCTTGAGATACACATGCACACACAAACACACACACACATACACACACACAGAGAGAGAGAGAGGGGTGTTCAGGAGATTCTGTGTCTTTCTTGAACTTGAATTAGGATGGTTTAACCTCACAAATGGAAACTAATACACACTCCTGGAAGTTCAGAATTGGTCTTCCACTGACGGGGTCCTGACTGACATTAAAGCGACTCACAGCTACTCCTAGGTTCTGCAGCCAGAAGGGATTGACTTTGGAGCCAAAAGAGCTTTGAAGACTCACATCCCAGTCCACCCTCTGCTAAGCCCAGGTGGGAGGAGTCTGTCCATCCTTCGGGTTTTTAAATCACATTCCTCTTTAAAAAGATGATTTCTCCTTTTGCCTTGTTACTGTCTTTCACCTTCTCCTCAGCGAGATAATTCATGCTAGCCTGTCACAGCCACGGTGGAGCATCTTTTTATTACTCTTTGCACTCAAATTAAAACACAAAATTTACTTAAGGAATTTACTCCTGCCCATTACAGGAGGAACATAAAGAGAAGACAATTCATCACAAACGTCATTTTACTCTGAAATTTAACCCCCACTAACATCTGAAACTCCTTTTGCTTTTTAAATGATGTATTGATTCTTACTTTACACACACTGGTGTTTTGCTTGCATGTATGTCTGTATGAGAGTGCCAGATACCCTGGAACTGGTGCTACAGACAGTTGTGAGCTGCCATGTGGGTGCTCGGAAATTGAACCCTGGGTCCTTCGGAAGAGCAGCCAGTGATCTGAACCGCTGAGCCAGCTCTCCAGCCTCCGAAACTCTTTTCCACTGTGTTCAATTATCCTACAAAAGTACTTTCATGTTGTATGTTCTATCTTTGTGATTTTCTTTTCACCTAGAATCTGCTTGAAGCATCTTTCCACAACAATAAATCTGTCCTCGCTGCAGTCTATACTTAAAACTTTAGAAATAAAGCGGTTTTCTTTGGTTTTTGTTTGTTTTCTACCTAGCAGAGTAATGAAGCCCACTGTGGTAGTTATGATGTTCCCTAGAGTAGAACTTCTTCCTCATACTTTTTTATTTTTATTTATTTATTTATTTTTTGAGACCACATCTTGCTATGTAGCCTAGCTGGCCTTGAACTCAAGATCTTTCTTTGGCCTCCTGAGTGCTATGGTTAGAGGATGTGTGTGCTGCCATAGCTGGTCCTTGTTGATCTCATTCCAGAGGCCTAGCATTCCCACGGCAGGCTAGAGGACAACGAAGCCTGAAGCAGCCAGTAGGGTTTCAAAGGCTCCTTGTTCTCAACAATCTAACAAAATGACAGCAGTGACCCCTCATACTCCCTAACAGAATTCTCTTCCAAGCTGAGGAATGCCCAGACCTGAGGGTTCCACAGACAGGACACGTACAGTCTGGGACAGAGCAAATACGAGGAGGAAAATAAGGGAGAAGAAAAAGCCGTATAAGAAAGGAACGGAGAACCTAAGAGCTATTCCGGGGGATAAGGCTGGTGAAAGGTACTGAGGTCCCAGTGGGTGGATCAGGGCGGTACCAGCCTGCACCACCTCCGCTGCCCTCCCCCCCGAGGGATTGGGAACCTTTCCAGTGAGGTCAGGCCAGTCCCTGCACTCCTGTTGTAAGAGTTCACTCACCCTCAGCTTTCCAAATGTTCACATCTGGGGTCTATTACCAAAAAGGCATACGTTTGCCAAAGATAATTTACAGCTGTAAGATAAAAACCCCAGGCTGGGAGGAGAAGTCCCCAGAAGCCTGGGGAAGTTTGCACTCACACGGAGACGGCTCACATTCATAAATTACACTGTGCCCATTCACAAATGAGTCGTATGCATAGTTTTTCAAGTTTCATTTTACATTTTCAAATTTTTACTTTTTATTTATCTAGTGTGTGTATGTTCACATACAGAGGATAATTTGAGGGAGCCCTTGCTCTCCTTTTACCTTGTGGATCCTTGGGACTGAATTCAGGATTGGCAGCAAGAGCCTTTGCTCACTGAGCAATCTCAGTGGTACTTCTATGTATACATAACATTTCTATTGGAGGCTTTGTAAATGGGGTGTGTGTGTGTGTGCAAATGCTCAATGCTGGAATCATAAAGCAAACACTGTGTGCCTCTCCTTCAATTCTGTTCCTTCCTTCTCTGTGGGGAAGTATCCTGTGTCAGGCTGCCTCTTGTGTCAGATTCTAAAGCAGAGACTCATCTACTTTCTTATTGGTAGCACTGCCATGCTCAGCTCAGGAGTCAATGGGATACATGTCAAATACATAGCACGTTGCCCACTACATGGCTAGTTACGTGACAGGAAAGAGGAAACGTCTTGATAGCAAAAGCAGCTTCACAACTAAAAGAAAATTTTAAAAGGACACTTTTCAATATTTGCACACAGTTTTGTGAAGTCATTTTACAGCCTCTGCTTCCCCTTGTCTCCTCCCAAGACCTTAATGAAGGTCTCCTTCCTCATCTCCAAGTGACAGGAGTGTGTGGGATGCAGTATAGTCCCTCTCTCACTTCACCTCTAGACCCTTGTAAATCCTTCCTACCTCAGTTCCTACCAGCAAATCCCCTCAACCCGCGCCTTCTCGCCACACCACGACTCCGTTCAACGCAGCAGCCACAGTGAGTCTGTTATAGACACTGCCTGATTACTCGTTTAAGTCCCACAAGCCCCAGTTGCCCCTGAACTCCAAGCCACTATTGAACCTCCCCAAAGATCTGATACCTCCTTGCCTCGTCTCCATGTCTTTGACAATAACAGCTTCTGTGATAGGATGTCTTGGACCATTCTATTCAAGGCAACGGCCCTGCCTGGCTTCACCAATACTCCCTGCTCTCCACCCTGAAAGCGTGCTCTTTTTCTAGAATCTCTTACACGAGACACCCTACATATTCATTCTTTTAGTGTCAATGTCCTCCCAGTGGCAGTGAGGGCAGGGGTCCATCACTGTCATTTATCACTGCAACCTCAGCCCCAGCACAGGATCAGACCCCAGGGAGGGACTCAGTAACTACCAGATGGATGGGCACGGTGATAGGCTAAGTAACGGCTGTCCACTTTCAGATGAGGATGGCATGGATGCTTCCTCATCCATCATTGTCTCTCCTGAGCAGAAACAGGGCAGAGTCCAGTAAGCAAGGACTGAAGAGAAGGAAAGTAGGAATGTTTATCTGATGTTCAGTGAAACTCCTTTGCCTAGCCCTTAAATATTTCTAAAATATACTAACTTAAAGAAATTCTGGACTTCTCTTTAGGATCTGTTAGCATCTGTCATAAATACGTGCTGAGTCACTGTTGAGGCACAACCTGCGTCCAGGAGACGAGGCAGACGAGGACATTGTTAGTATTTATTTAAAAGTGATGTCATGTACACAACAGATACATGAAAGAGATTTACTGGGTGGAGGTGGAGAGATAGAGAAAGGAAAGAGAGAGAGACACGGAAGGAGATCCTCAGGAAAGTGAGGAGAGTAAGACAGAAGAATAAGGCGAGTAAGAGAGCGACAAAGTGGCGGGTTGGTCCTTTTATAGCCTGCACATTTGTGGTTGAACCACACCTTCCACACACCTGGTAGGTGACACATGATGACATCACAGGTTACTAGGCAACCCAGAAGTAGGCTGCCTATATGCTAACAGACCGGCTTGAGGACAGTGACTTAATGGAGTTGTGATTCACAGGATGAGGACTGAGAGAGGGGCTCAGCAATAGGGGTCTCTACCATGGCACACTAGCAGAACCCGGGCCAGGACTGAGGCTGAGGTGGAGCTCTTCCTAACAGGAAGAGCTAGTGCATGGTTTGAAAAATTTCCCACTGTGATTACACTGGACCCCACTTCTCCCTCTGGAGGAAACGAAACACAGCACTCTCTCTTACCTCTTTACAGCTTGCTGAGAGATGCCAGAACTTGCTCACCCTATCTTTCGTGTCAGCGTTTGGGTATTTCCAATTGTTTGCCTTAAGAATAACAGTGACACTCCCCCTGCCACCACCACCACCAATGTGCGGCCACTGGAGGGGATTCTCTCTCACCGTGTGCTAATTCATCATCTGGACGGCCGTGTATGAAGGACTAGGCTCTGTACTCCAGCACATCTCCTTGATGTCCATGAATGAGGAACCCCCATGTTCTGTGTCCTAGTATGTTACCAACACCCATGCATCAGGAGCCTCTGTACCCCAACACATCACTGGCTATCCATGCATGAGGGGCCCCGGAACCTTCAGATGCCTTTATAGTGGTCAAAGGTCAAAACAACCAAATAGTATCTTTGGCTGCATGTGTGTGTGTGTGTGTGTGTGTGTGTGTGTGTGTGTGTGTGTGTGTAATATTCCCTACCCCTGCACTCAGAGTGGCCCACTATCTGGGGCTCACTAAGCAGGCTAGGCTGGCCAGCAAGCCTCAAGGATCCAGCCGTTTTGACCTCACTGGTGCTGGGATTACAACTAAGCCTCATAATACCCTAGGCTTTTCTGGTACACACATATACATATTTTAATTCTGCTTTGAGTTCCCTGGTTACATTTTCTAGTCAACACAAGTAACCTAATGGGTCCCTTCCTCGGACAGAAATGTCACCAACAACTCTGTGTCCTCTAATTGGAGCTGTGAGACCCTCAGCCAAACAACAGTGTGTGACAAAAGCCATTCACACTAGCCGTCTCAGGACTGTGGCCCTCCACTCTGTGACCTCAGTGAGGACCATACAGGATTCAGAGACTTCCATTCAGTGTGCTTCTGCATTATCTTTTCTTTAACTGGAGCAAGTGCTTAATTGGAATAATAAAGGCTATGATGATGTCACTGTCTTGTTGGGAGGATGAGTTAAGTGAATCATTAAAGCCTTGATAAGGGTTTCACACACGCTAGCAGAGAGGAGAAAGTGGTTATGGGCCATTTGAGATAATGTGCTAACTGGGGGATAAAGCCCCAAGAACAAGCCACCAATTGCTCGTGGAATCCCAGGAACCTGCTGGAAAAGATAGCATGGTCTTGCAAAGGACTGTCAGGAAGGGGGGGGGGAGGCAGGCTTTGCTCTCTGGAATTTTCAGAGGTATGCTAAACCACAGCAGCTGTCAAAGAACAGGCACACAATTGTGGCCACAAAATAAATGACACTTGTTAAGGTTCTCCAAAAAGACACAATGCTTTTTGCTGAGCTATGACACAGGGGAAAAAAAAATGGCGCATACACACAAAGATTAAAATAGAAGGCTGCTAACAATGCCCAGATTTTAACATAGCCAGGAGTAGTCCATGTGCTTACAGAAGGCTGAACAGCTGAAGTGTGTAAGAGCAAAGAAAGGGAATTTTTTCTCTCCTTTGTAAAACACAAACAGGAAGCACTACATAATCTACCCAGTTTTCCTGTAAAGGTCCGGGGACTGAAGGGAGAGGTGGAGGAAATTCTGGTGAACAGAAATTTCTCATTCTGTATTTCCAGAGTTTGAAATGCTCACAATGATAATTTCATTTTTTTTTTTTTATAGGCACCTCGTGGGCAAGCTACTTTCCCTTGCTGTTCTGGCTCCTGCTTAACTACTAACAGGCAGCTTTCTCCTGGCCTCCTTCTCCTCCTTCCTTCCTTTCCCTCCGTTTCTGGGCATACAAACCTCACATCACATCCTTTCAGCAAACTCCAGTTTTTCTTTAGTATCTTTGGGCACTTCTCCAGAGCTATGATTTAGGTCTAAACAAATTATCTGTTTGTGCCCTCCTTCTTGGGCATTAATAATCAAAAGTTCTGAGGGGCTGGGGCAGAGCTCAGTGACGGACCGTAGAACTTGGGCAAGACTGTGGATTCAATTCCCAGCACCATTGAACAAACAAACAAACAAACAACAATTAGGGTTAAGGGTAAGAAAAAAAAATTCCAAAACAGATCTCAGAATCAAAAATTTAATTTTATGTCTTTTGCCTGCACAGGTGTCTGTGCACCACAGCTGTGCCTGGTGTCTACAGAGACCAGAAGAGGCTATCAAATCCCATGGGATAGTTTGAAGCCGTCATTTGGGTTCTAGGACTCAAACTCAGGTCCTCTGGAAGTACTCTTTAACCCCTGAACCATCTCTCCAGCCCCCAGAACCCAAAATTGAAAAGAGAAACACGAACAAGACTCCCCTCCCTCCCCTGGACTGTGAACATGCCATGTTCAGGAAAAGGCTCAGCATCTCTCAATGGCTAATTGACAGGGGGAAAAAAAATCACAATTTTAAATAGGGGTAAGATATGGTATTTTCGCGCTGCTGAATTTCATGGAGCAGATGAAGCAAGGAAACAACAGAACTTGTAAAATTTCACCATAACTTACTTTGCCTGAACAATACAGGAAGGAGGAGGAAAGGCAGGGAGGGAGAGAAGGGGTTGGGAAGGAGACGGGAGGAGTAGGAAGAGGAAAAGAAATGAGGAGAGAAAAGGGGAGGAGGGAGGAGGGGGTAGAAGAGGGGTATGGAGTGGGATTTCCAACATCACATTATGAAACGAGACTTCATCATTAAAATCTCACAGGATTTTAGCCTACTCTTGAGTTGACTTGGTTTAAAGCGGTTTTGCTATACTTATCTATGCGAGGTGCGCATGCTTGCGCATGTGGGTGCGCGCGCATGCGGAGGACGCCGGACAAGTGTTGGAATTTTCTTTTTTTCACAGGTGGGGTCCCAGGGGTCAAATTCAGACCGTCCTTCTTGGCAGTTAGCGCCCTTCCTGGTGGAGGCATCCCAATCGGCTTTACGAAAGTAAGCGTGATTTATGAGAAATCCACCAGCACTACAAAGTTGTAGAGTTGCCCATCAGGTTTCAGGGCTGCCCCAGAAGAGAGTGGGGGCTCCAGTGGTCATGTTTTATATCTTAAGTTATGGAGAGGGCAAGGGGGTTAATCTTTAAACATTCCACTTCTCTTCCATCGGTAATAATTAATGCTAAAATACTTGCCAGACGGGCCAGCTCTGAGAAATCCCTGATTTAGTTAAATGCTTTGGTCTCAGGAGCTTGTTAAGGGGCCTTCCCCAAACAGAGCCCACAGAACAGAAGGCTGTGAGCTTTATCCTTGTCCGTCTCGGCATGGAGCAATTCAGATCTCCGAGCTGCTGGGATAATTCTTCCTCCGGGCATTTGCTTTGCATTGTATCTTCGATTTCAATTAAGACATGCAGTTGTATTGTTTCCCCATCTCTAGCACACATTTTCTCAACTAAAGTATTAAACAGTAGATATCTGCCAGATTTCAGAGCTGAAGAATCCTAACAGATTATTGAATAAAAGAAACAAACAAACATGAAACAAACAAACAAACAAACAAACCCCTTCAGGTTTAAACATTTAAATTCACCTCTTGGCTTTTCAGCCTTACATTTTAAAATAAGAGTCTTTGAGGAATAAATCAAGATGTCTCTCTCCTTTATCTTCAAAGGCAACAACTCTACATCATATTTATGATAGACCAAGACAGTAGACAATCTCATATGAGAATGGTCTCAAAGGGTCTTCTCTCTTTTTATTCATTATCTCTGATGTCTAGAATCCTGAGAAAAACAGATACAAAACGAACCAAAAAGGGAGGTGAATGCTGGATGCGCTCAAGCGTACCTGACAGCAAAGTGCAGAATAGCTGGGCCGGGCTTCTTAGGCAAATCGTGCTCCAGAACCCTGTGGTCTAGCTGCAGCCAGTTCTCCTGACCCCTGTGAGAACAAAGCAAAGGCAGAAGATGACGGGGAAAGGCCAGCAACACACAGTGCCGGCAAAGCTGCCTGGAAACGGTCATACCCGCACACCAGGCAGAGATACAACAGGCTGTGAGGCCACTTCAGCAATTTCTTTCAAACCTATTGAACCTGTCTGCTCCTGAGCGAGCATTTCCAACTGGAGAAGCTTGTCAGGAGGAGCTTGGACATTTATAAAACCCCCCACGTTGATAGCCAAAAGTCTGGAAAGAACTCAAATATTTATAGGGTATAGATTTAACGATCTAAATCTATATGGAGAAATACAGTGCATTCACAAAACAAGCTGGAGTGACTGAAAAATTGCCTGGAACAATTTTCTAGATATAAATCTTAAATTAAAAAAGAGAGAAAGAAAAAGCAAGATTCCCTGGGCACGGTGATGCATGCCTTTAATCCTAGCATTGGGGGCAGAAGCAGGCAGAGCTCTGTGAGTTTGAGGCCAGCTTTATCTACACAGTGAGTCTGAGCCAGCTAGGACTACTCAGTGAGGCTTCATCTCAGCTAATGCAAGCAAACATACACTTACAAGTTTAATAAGAAGCGTAACAGTCAGTACAGTATATATTACCCATAATCCCTTCTGTGTATGGAAACAGAGTGTTGCCATAGCCCAGGTTTGCTCTACCATGCCCAGCTTGCCCGTTTTTTAACCGATGGAAACCCATCTATATTGCATGTACACACACACACACACACACACATATATATATATATATATATATATATATATATATATATATATATTTAAATAAACTGAGAGCATGAAAAAGATACGGATAAAGCCTTGGGATTTTAAGACACTGCACAACACTAAATTAATCTTTACATTCATCTGAAAGGTTAAGTGAAGAGGAAGAAAGACCTGGGCTGGAGAGATGGCTCAGAGGTTAAGAGCACTGGCTGTTCTTCAGAAAGTCCTGAGTTCAATTCCCAGCAACCACATGGTGGTGGTTCATAACCATCTATGATAAGATCCGGTGCCCTCTTCTGGCATGCAACTACACACGGAGGCAGCTTACTGTATAAATAATAAATAACATTCTAAAAACAAAAAAGAAGAAAAGGGAAGACTCCAGTTTAAGGAAACAAAGGGGACTCAAGGGAAGCACTGCCCTTTCCAATGTACGCACAGGTTGGGACACTTCTGGAGCTATGTCTGTGGACACACGACTCACAGACGGTTAAATATTTATTTACTTCTGAGCCTCACCAGTTCCCAGGTATAAACAGTTCTCTCCAGACCTTGACCTCTATGGCTTGAGGCTCCATGGACTGTTTACACAGTTTCCAAGGCAGTTCAACTGGCCCTCCATCTGAGAGCCTGTCTGAATCTGCTTATGCAAAACCCAGCTCCAGAATACGCATCTGGTGGTGAGAAGGAGATGTAGAATTCCAACGAACTCCATCACGAGCCAGAAAACAGTTTCCAGCCTATTTTGGTCCTTGAATAAATAATTAAAAGACAAACTCAGGAAATTCCACCCTCCTGTCAACGTAAGGAGATAGAAAAGGGGGCTGGAGAGATGGCTTAGCAGAAACGAATGTCAGTTGCTCTTGTAGAGGAGCCGGGGTTCAGTTCTCAGCACCCACATGGCAGCTTACAACCAGTCATAAGGAACCCCATTTCTGGGGGTTCCAATGCCTTCTTCTGTCCTCCGACGGCACTCTCTGCACGTGGTGAGCATACATACGTGCAGGCAAGGCACGGGTGCACAGAATAGTTTTTAAAAAATTAGAAACAAAGCACATAGGAAACGCGGGCACAAATAGTAAGAGTATAAATGGTAACAGCCACTCTTTATTTATTTGTCAACTGTTAGGTCCCAGGCAGTCCATGTGTCTAGAAATGCGCTCAGGCTGGACTACAGGATTTCTGGTGGTTGGGTCCGATGAAAGCCAGCATCACTTGGGAATTTGTGAAAGGAGTTCCGCATCCCTACCTCCCAAGAGTCATTTCTCTGGCTTCTGGCAGAAGAGACATGGGTCTCTATTGCTGTACCATGGTCACACATCAAAGCCGTGCTGCTGGCCTCTAAGTCCCTCGGTCCCCACTCACAAGTACTTGTCTACATTTCAAAGTCCACACTAGCCTCCCGGCTCTCCCCTCCCTGACTAACAGCTACTTCTCTTATGATTCACATGATTTGTCTGCTCCCCCAACCTCTGCCACTCTCTGGCTTCTCTCATGGAACCCTGAGAGAACCCTGGCCACGTCCAGTCTTTTTCTTTCTGCTCTGGACTCTTCCTGGTGCCTCTGGATACTTCCTCTCTCTTATTCTTGATAAACCCCTTCCCCCAACCATACTATGGAACAGACATTTCAATGGTTCATTTACTGTGCACCCTCACATACGTCAACCAAGCTGGAAATCTTTGTCTATGAATATTACATTTTATACTAAATATGCAAGGAAAATGGCAGGGCTGGGATTTGAACCCAGGGCTCTCAATATGGGCTAAATGATACCAGTGGATTTCCTACTTTTTATAATAACACTGGGGTCAGTTTCTGTGTATTGTTTCTATAATTGTAAGATGAAGCTGCTGAGAACTTCCCCAAGATTTCCTTGGTGGAGCATTGAGAGACATTCTTAGAATTAGTGATTTTGTGTGTAAGAAAAAAAAAAAACATAGAAGGCTGAAGCTAAAGGATTCCTACATTATATTTTGTCATGTTTAATGTGACTCTTATTTAAAGACACTTCAACTTCAGAGCTGTTAAAAGTAAGTGTTAAAATACATGGCACATCAGTTTGAAGTCTTTCAGGGTTTCATATGGCCGATTAGACTAACTTTGAATTCTTCCCCCTTCTTCCTTTCCTCTCTCTGCAGCTCCCTCTGCCTCTCCCTTTCCTCCTCTTCCTCATTCTTTTCTTCGGGAAATATTTGGAAGAGGATCTCCTTGTGCCGCCGGGTTGGCCTTCACTTCAGTGCTCCTCAGTGTGTGGGTATGTCCTCTATCCTTTCCGCACAGAGAAGAGTGGCACGAGTTACAATGTGTACTGGGTTTCGTACGAGCTTGCATAGAACACTCTGCAGGAATGAACGAAGCAAGCGATGTGAACTCATCACATATGCAGCACATTGCAATGAGGTTAAACCTGGAGGCATGGTCAGGACACTCTTAAACATGGAGAAAACCTTCAATGTGGAATCCTGCACAGATACAGTTGTGGCTATTGGTTACGGCTTTGGAAGAAACCACAGTCAGAGTGGGGAGGTAGCAAAAGAGGCTGGCCGTAACCACGGTAAAGACTCTCAGGATGTTCGTGTGAATGCAGCGGAAACACACTTTTCAAGCCTGAAGGTATATATTAAAGATTTACGTTCTTTCCTTCTGTTGGGAGTCAAACCTCTGTGTGTGCTAGGCAAGAGCGCTAATCTGAGCCCAGTCTCTAGCCAAGCACCCAGATTTCTGCTGTTTATAATGGATACTGGCCTCCCTGTGTTACAAAGTCTGACCTTAGACTCTACATGTAGTTCAGGCCAGCCTCAATCTCATGATCCTCCTGCCTCAGCTTCTGAAGGGCTGAGATTATAGGTATGTACCACTAATACCTAAATTAGATTTTTTTAATTTTGGTTTTTAAAGTGTATTTATAGTCCTTTTAACAGAACGTAAGTTCTGAGGAATAAAAAAAAAACTACCTACATCTGAATACTAAGATATAATAAGGCCCATTTTAATTTGCTCTTTAAGTATGGAATCTAATTAACTTTAAAAAATAAAACAACAACAACAACAACAACAACAAAAACCAAAACAAACCAACCAATCAACCAAACAAAAGACAAGCACCGGTAACCACAAAGCTATGTTTTCCCTCTGGTCTAGATTCTGTACGGTGGAAGCCTCACTGCCTCAGTCCACCAAAAAGGACAGGGATCCAAAGCTATCCTTGTGTTGTAATGCCTATTTGTTATTTCTTCATCAAGGAAGGTCGCACAGCAGTTTTTCAAAATGGACGTGGGGATGGTGGAAGGAAGGGCCCCTTGTGGGGAAGGAGAGCGGATACTGCCCTCTAGGGGTTGAAGGTCACCCTGCACACAAAGCCGGGATGCCTCAGCAAGCTCAGAGGCAGGAACTTGGTCTTGGTCGGCACTGCTGCCTTCCTTATGTAACTGTGGTCTATCTCCCCCTTTGTCTCCTGGCTATCTGAGCTGGGGGAAAAGATAGTAGCCTTCACTGACGCTGTCCCTTTCAGCTTTGCCTCTTTCTGTCCAGTTTACCACGGTCTCAAGGCTGACGTGGCACTGGGGATGGAAAATGCAACTCAGCCAGTGCCCTGGGAGGGATCCGACTTGGTGGTTTCATGGGGGTGGACAGAAAGGGAGGGCTGAGGGTGGGAAAAAAACCTTCCAAAAATATTTACCAGACAAAGAACTAGGGTTGTGACCAAGACTTTCCGAGGAGACACCCTTGGACACAAACATATTTCCAAGCCTGCTCCCCGGAAAGGTGGAAATGGCCAAGACCTACCTTCTCCCAGAAAAGACCGACTCATACTTCTGAAAATAAACACAGGCACAGCCGGGAGACACCTTCTCCAGCTGGTTGCAATTCTGACGTTGGGTGTTGTCTGTTATGTGTAGGTAAGTCGGGGGATACAAGGGTCTCAGGAAGACTGTTAAGGTTTGTCTTCTGTGATCCAAGATTGTAGCAGCAGGGAGCCCACAAATCTGAAGCTAGATAAGGAAGATGGGGGCCCAAGTCCTCAAAGGAAATCACTCATACTGTCTCACCTGTTTGTTTGTTTGTTTGTTTGTTTTGGTGTGTGTGTGTGTGTGTGTGTGTGTTTGCAGTGTACATGTTTGTGGTGTATTCACACATGTGTAGGCAGAGGCCAGAGGAGAACAGTGGGTGTCTTGAGTTACAGCTCTGCCTTACTTCCTGTGGCAGGGTTTGTCTTTGAATCTGAAGTTCGGCTGGCAATCAGCCAGCCCAAGAAATCCTCTTTCCTCTTCCTCAGGTAGTGCTATACGCATGTGGCCAGGCCGTTTTTTTTTTTTTTCACATGGGTCCTGGGGATTAGAACTCTGGTCCTCAGGATTGCACAGCAAGCTCCCTTACCGAGTGAGCCCTCCCCCCAGCCCCTTTTTTTTTCTTGATAGAGTTTCATATATGGCCCGGGCTGGCCTAGAGTTTGTGGTACACGTCTTTCCCTTCCAGGTGCAGGGAGGATAGGCATTGGGCATCATGCCCAGATCTTTTTGTTTTCTTTGTGAGGCAAGTTAGGGCGTCAGGACAAAGCACTGCACATAGGGGTTCTGCCCTCCACACACTCTGGCCCCTTTCTTCCAGCACAGGCGCTGATGCTCTAAATCCCGCTCCCCCTCCGTGGACCGTCCCCCGAGTAGCCTCGGGTGCAGAGCCATCTGTGTGCCTCTCGGGGTTCACCTGCGATCTTGTCCTTTGCTCACCCCTTAATCCACGGTCAGGATGGTGTCTTCACACCCCGCGAGAGCACAGTGTTACGCTTTTGCTTCATGTGACGCTTGCCCGCACTGCCGCCTCCTTCCTCCTCTGTGGACTCTGCGCGTCCGGCTGGGTTCGGTGAGCTCACTCCGGTGCGGTGCAAAGCTTCTCTCTTTCATGTGTGCCTGTGCCCTGGACTCGGCACTCTTGCTTAAAATGCTGGCGGGGCAGAATGCCAGCACTGTCTCCTGGGTCCCCCGTGTGGCATCTGCCACGGAAGAACTATCGTACTGTGCAGGTTGTAGGTGTGAAACGTGACCGAGAGGTCAAATGCTGCTGTCAGATCACACAGCTGCGGGGCCCCGTGGCATTTCCCCCGACCTCATTCTTGGCCCTCACCTGGGACCTCTTTCCTTCCTGCTCTCTGCACTCTAGGCCACAGTGGCTTTCCCTACCTTTCTTACGTGGGAAACTAAGTCATGCATGCTGGCACATACCTATAACCCAACCCCAGCACTGAGGCAGAGGCAGGAGAACCAGGAGTTCAAGGCCAGCCTGGGCTAATTGAGGCCCTGTTGCAAACAAACAAACATCACATTAAAACAAAACACGAAAGTCAAACTGGGTCCCATCTTTGGACAAGTTGGCTTTCGTTGGCAGAGCTGCTTCTTGGTGTTTAATGCGTACTGTCCCCTGGACATCACTGTGGCCCACTCTGTCTAACACCGCCCCCACCCCCACCTTTCCTTTACATGGCCTCTCATCTGATCTCTGTGCCCACTTAGAGTCTCTGGTATTTTCTCATCATCTCTCTGTCGGATGCCCAGAATCTAGAATACCATCCGGTACCTTGTGACCACTCAGGAAACGTTTGTTAAGCAAATACATTATTCTTGTCTTCGGGCCTTTAGCTTCAACTTAATACTGTCTCCTTCTAAATGATAGCGCTCATGGCAATTACGGCTCATAGCCTATCATTCCCTTATTAATGTATTTACAGCCATAGGTCTTATATGCTTTCATTCACAAACACACATTTTTGCCTACATGTGTGTGGCAGTTTTATCACCAATTCATGTGAGCTGCTTGTGGCTTTCTGGCTAGTACCTGTGGAAAATGGACACACGTAGTTCCCTATTTTATCCAGCAGAGGGCAGATGATCAAGTGCCTGTCTTCCAGCTATTGCGTGAACATATTTGGGTGACTCAGAGTAAAAGGGGTGATGCCCACTGCCTTTCCCAGCCAGGTTTGGGTGAATCACCTTCAGTAAACATTCTGAGTCTGCTCTAAGTTTTTTTTGGGTTTTGTACCTCTCTAAACATCTGGGTTTTAGCAGCTTGAGGTGACTGCTTTGTTTAGATTTCCTTGGAGACCCTGGGCTAAAAATCATTACAGGAACAAGGTGTTAAAAACAAATTAACTCCTTCTTGATGTGATTTTCCACCTGGTTTCCCTGGACAACTGAAAAACCACTTAAACAGAGAGCTGTGGAAAGAACGCCGTGGTTGGCCAGTGCATTTTGTGTCTGGAACACATTTTCTTGGATGTTAGTATTTAAGAAACTCTTTGAAAAATATCTTCAGAAAAGGGAAGATTCCGCTCATAACATATCAGACCACATATAATATAGACGAAATAGCTTTATATAAAACACACTGAAAGGGACACACACATACATTCCAACATGTTAACATAAAGCATGGGAATAAATGAAAAAAACAAAACAAAACAAACAACAAACAAAAAACTACTAGGGCAACATGAAAGAAACTTAGATTATAGGTAAAAATTAATTCCACATTTAGCTGTGTGTGTGTATGTGTATATATATATATATAGCTATATTTTTAAGGATAGTCACAAATTGGGCTTTAAACTTTCTAACCATCAGCACCGAAACATTAGTTTCACGATACACATGAGCAACAACTTAGTGTTTCCATCACTGAGAGATGAAGGGAATTGAGGAGTGTTACCACACATTCAAAAAGACAAATAACATGGACTACAAACCTATTAACACACATTTGGAGCGGTTTGTTGCTCTTGCTTTCTCTTTCACGATCCTGGTTCCCAGTCCCGGCTTGCCTGGAGATTATTATGCAGACCAGGTGGCCTAGAACTTAGAACTCGCACCCATCATCTTGGCCCTGCTTCCTAAGTGACGAGATAAGCAGCATTTGCTACCATACCTGGTGGTATTTGCAAGACTTTTAAATGCTCCGTATTCCTTTTTGTTCCTTTACAACATTTGTAGGAATTTTTTTTTTTATACCAAGAAATGTATATCTAAACCGGATACAAATATTTTTCTCCTTTGTTGCCAACAAAGAGAATCAGCGAGTACATAGTTCAGGCAAAAGGCAAGGACGTGAAAACCCAGAACACTCACGTGTCATCTATAAACGTTATTCCAAAGTATTCCTTCTCTTTCAGGTTGAAATGTGAGGCCACGAGGTCCAGCAGCTCTCTTGATAAAAGCTTGGGCTGTCAAAACAGAAATCTGATTAGTGCCGATTTGCTTGCTCACCTCTCCCGTTGCTATCACCTTATTCCGCTCTAAACCATGGAAAGCAGCTTTTGCTTGCTTGTGTGATCTTTAAACACCATTCTTCATGCCGTTGTCACCGCTACCTTCTGAACATCCAGCTACAGAAGGAACGATCTATGACCTGTGGGGATACTATGGGCCTGACGGGAGGTGTGGTTTGGAATTGGACAGAATGTCCAACTGATGACCGATGTTGGCTTTGCAGAGACTGAGGAAGCAGGGGCATCACTGGTTGGCAGCCTAAATGGCTCCCTTCTGAACCCTGAGCCTAACAGTCAGGGCTACATGGTGATGGTCTGAAGGCTGGGTGCTTGCAGTTGGAGGAGATGAAATGGGGAGAGAGAGACAAGGAAAGGAATCCAGGAAGAAAAGGAGGAGAAAGACAACAAGAGAAAAGGGTTAGGGAAGGAGAGAGAGAGAGCAGGGGGAGGAGAGAAGCAGGCAGAGATCTGGATTAAAAGTTAGTGAAACTACCGTAGTATTCCTCTAATTCATTTTAAAGACTTATTCATTTCATTTTATGTGTCAGTGTTTTGTTTTGTTTTTTTCTTCATGTATGTTTGTATACTGCGTGCATGCCTGGTGCCTGTATAGCTCAGAACTGGAGGTATGGATGACTGTGAGCCATCATGTGGGTGCTGGGACTCGAACCTGGATCTTATGCAAGAGCAGCAAGCACTGTGAGCCACTCAGCCGTCTCTCCAGCTCCTGCCCTATTTGTTTTAATTGCAGTGTGGGTGCAGTGGCTGAGGACAAGTCTCAATGAGAAAGCAAAGTAGGTTTGGTCTGGAAGAGGTGTCTAGGCTAGTCGTAGGTGTAGCCTGTCCATAGAACTCTAACTATTAAAGAAAAAAAAAAAAGAAAAAGACTTTGGGTCCAGGGTGTTGGGCAAATAGAAAGAAAATCACCAACAAGTGAAATAGAAAGAAATCCATGCAGTGTTAAGTGTTTTACAAAGAGCTTCCACTCACATATTTTAAGTAGCTCGACTCAACCAGGATTCTGTCAGGAAGACTAAGCCACAATAAGGCATGTACAGACCAAGTTTGCTGAGGTCAAAGCCACATCTTCCCCCTCAGTCACTCTAACGTGCTGGGTTCCAGGCACACCTAGGTGAGCAGCCGGGACACAGGCCACCACACTCACAGGAGGTCAGGGAGGGACTACCCCGAGCATCCGACACCTACCTGAACCAGCAGCTCCAGTCTCCTGTCATCCAGCAGGTGGACCTGGCAGTGCCTGCCCTCTGTCATCTGTAGGAACAACAAACATATAGCAAGAGATGTGTCAGAACCTGCCTGGTAGCAAGCCCCACGCTCACTTTACTTATACAGGCAGCACGCTCCAGTAAGCTCAGAGGCCGGCTTACTACAGACTTGCAGGTGTGGCCAATATGCAGCCTGCAGGCTGCAGGAGGCCAGGGACAGCTGTGAAAGTGGCCCAGCACAGAGTCACACTTACTTAAGACATTATGAGCTGCATTTTTTTTTTTTTTTAATAACCTGACCTACAGTTTTTGAATGTGAACTCTGGAGATGACAATGCTGTGTCACAATGTCAAAAGGTTGAATATGCCTGCGAACACTCACATGGATTTAAAGTAAGAAAGAAGACGAAAAGCAAAGACTACTTAACGTATACAGGGAACAACAAAAACCTATGCCCGTATTAGCAGCCCAAATTCACACAGGACACGAGATCAACAAAGCATATGTTTCCTTGAGTCATGGCGACATTTCACAAACCAAAACACCTTTCATCATGGCTGTGCTCTGGTGGATGTGATACTTACATAACTCAAGGAGTAAAGCCTGAGACTGAAGTTCAAATACAAAGGTCTCAACTTTTGAACTCTTTGCTCTTTTTTTTTTTTTTTAATAGATTACCATTTATAGCTAGCAGTTAAGGTGCACAGTTGACAGTCTGACATATCAATTTTCACTATGGAATTTTTTTTTTTTAATTGAAAATTGCAGTGCTGGGAAATACTGGTTTTAAAACGAAGACCCTTCCCTTGAAAAACTCACACTCCAAACCACCCCATCACCGATGTCACCGCCCTGTCCATTTGAGGGGCATCCTGAAGGCCACCTTCATGCTCACTTCTGACTGTACATTTACAAATATACATTTTTTTTTCAGACGGGGTCTTGCTATATAGTCCTGGCTGGCTCCAAGCTTGAAACCTCCTGGCCTAAGCATGCTAGGCAGTGGGATTAGAGATGAAAGCCACTGTTCCAGGCTTATCCTTTCCCACTTTGTGTGGTGCTGAGATTGAGCTCAGAGCCTCCACATGTTAGGCGAATGTTCTACCAATGAGCAACGGTCCTGGCACCCAGCTTATACTTTTATACTATATGTCTTTCATTAATATTGTTATCTTAGCCAAGCTTATCCAAATGAAGCACTCACTATTTGTGTGTGTGTGTGTGTGTGTGTGTAACCACCCATCCATGTAACATGTATGTGTGTCTGTGTATACACGCTTACATATACTTCCGATTCAAGGGTGGTTAAGCCGTACTCACAGCTTTGCTTTCCTGTGTTTTTTCACTCTGGTATTTCTGGGAAATTTTCCCTGCAGGGCTTTATTTTTCATACATGTTCTGTGGCGTGTGACCATGCATTGCCATACAATACTGAGTCTCCTTCCGAGAGAAACCCAGGCTGTCTCCAGCATTGTTCTGATAGGCACATCTCATTGAAGTCTGCGCATCTATTTTTGCCCATGAGTGTAGTATTGTTGGGTGACTTTTGAAGAGCTTGGACAATGCTCTCTTCCTTTCAGGTACCGTACAAAGCTCAGACATTTGCAAACCAATTAAAAAGAAACACTTGAGTTGGGTGTGACGGGGCACACCCATAATCCTAGCACTTGGGAAGAGGAGGCAGGAGAATCAGGAGTTCAAGATCAGTCCCGGCTACAGAGTGACCTCAAGGCCATCCTGGCGCGTACTTAAAAAACCTTGAAGTGATTGAACAAGTTCATAAAAGTTAAGGAAAGTGTGTTTGGTGACACATGCTTGTGGTTCTAGCTACCCCTAGGTATGGAAGCAGATCACTAGGCTGCAGGCATATACAAGCATATTTGTGAGACCCTATCTCAAAAACATGATGGACTCCATTACTGATCACCAGCTGCATACATGCCTCACTCTACGTGTTTTTATATATGTTATCTCTGAGCTGTAATGGTGCATTCTGGGGTTCCTGTTATCCATATTCAATACATGAGGCGATAGAGGCTCAGGGAGGGGATAAGTAGCCTGTTTTCAATGCAAAAAATAAAATAATCTCTGCGTTCACAAGTTTTCATTTAAGTCTTGTTTTTCACATCTGTGAACTAGCTTAGCAACTCAGACCATGGGGTGATAAACACATGGCCCAAAGAAACTGTGGAACTGTTGATAAGAGGGACGTGGAAAAGCTTTGCTTAGTTCATGGCCACAGATTACATTCCTAACTAAGCAACGCCAAGGTCAAATACACACTACACGGATAGCGATGGCATTTCTGGTCACCGAGCTGAACAATGCATATGCAGCATGTGGTGACTCAGAGGTGGGAATGCTTGCCTAGCACGCCTGAAGCCCTGGCCTTGCTAAACAGTACCACACACCCTGGGTATGGTGGCACATGCCTGTGATCTCAGCACCAGCGAGACAGCAGCAGGAGAATCGGCAGTTCAAGGTCCTCCTTAATTCCTTTGAGTTTGAGACAAGCCTGGGATACAGGAGGACCTCAGAGCAACATCCTCGTTTTATAGGCTAGGAAACTGACACTCAAACTTTAGGGTAATTTATTCAAAATTACCTGGGTCAGTAAAAAAAACAAATCAAAACGTAAATGAGGCGACTGGGCATAGCTCCGTGGCTGAGCACTTTGGCTACCTGTGCAAGGCCCCGAGCGATGAATGTTTGTAATGTTAACAATATTCAGGAGGCCGAAGCAGGGGCATTACAAGGAGTTCAAGGCCAGCCTGGGCTACATATCGAACTTGAGACTTTGTATCAAAAAACAAATTACACTAAACTAAAGACACAACTTAACACAACAAAATAAAATCCCAGCAACAAATAAAAATGGAGGGGACAAAACAACAACAATAACAACAAAACCCCAACAACCCATCATTCATTTTCTAGTTATTCATATTGCAGGGTATTGTAAAGAAATGTGCTGGTTTAAATAATTTTACTTTTGTACCCATAAAAACTAACTTTGTATGTCTCCTACAGAAAGTAAAACAATCCTTGAAAACACACACACACACAGCTTTAAGTCCATTAGGAAAATACAATAACTCATATAATATTTCAAGTTATTAGGTTGCCTCATAATCCAAATACATCTATTTTTCTCTTTTAAATGTGTATCCACTGGCATATACCTATAATCCCAGCACTCAGGAGGCAGAGGCAGGTGGATCTCTGTGAGTCTGAAGCCAGCCTCATAGAGTTCTAGGACAGCCAGGACTATGTAGAAAGACCCTGCCTCAAACAAAAAATCCCTACCCAAACAAAAAGATCCATTCACCTATGCCAATTTGTTTTTGGCTCTTCCTCCAGCCAAATGAAATTCCTTTTCTCAACACATAATTTTATTCTAGGTTTGTTGTTGTTGTTTGTTTGTTTGTTGTTTGTATTATTATTATGAGACAGGGTCTCCAGTGGTTCAGCTGGCTTCTGGTTCCTATGTAGCATGTAGCAAAGGAGTTTGGGATGATTCTTCCTGCCTCCAACTCCCAAGACCTGGATTACTATTGACTATTAAACAATGTTGAGGGTTTTGTCATTTTGATTCGACAAACTGTGCAGTAACATAAAACTTGATCTCAGCTGATTGAACAGTTTATGGTCACCTGTCCAAAACTGGGGCAATCAGAACTTCAGTCCACTGAATCTAGAATTGGATCTGAAACCTTGGCTGCTGTGAGATTCCTGCTGTCTGTGGAGAAAATCCTGCAGGAAGAATTAAAACGACAAGATGCTGAAGGAGGCACAAGAAATCAGGTGGGCTGAGGGAGAAAGCTTCCAGACAGTTTTCATGATTCTCTTGGTCTGTGTGAACTCGTGTCTTTGCATTCCAGAAAGTTCCCGAGAGTCTTGGAATGATCCACTGTTAACGGTTCTCTGTTTAGCTGACTTGCATTGAATTCTACTTCTTCAAATAAGACACACAGGCTGTGTGGGGGATGGGTAGGATGGGTGCGTCTTTGAAGGATCCGCCCGGTTCTGCATCCGATTTTACCGTCCCTAAAATTACAGGATCAGCTGTGCCCGGCTCTTTCCAGAGGTTCTGGGGAACCTCAGCTGAGTCCTCACATGTGCTAGGCAAGCCATTACCAAGTGAGCCTTCTTTCCAGTTTGTACACCGCAGGTTTCAGCAATTAACCAAAGCAAATTGTTTGCAAAGGCCACACTCCAAAAAGATGGCCCACGCCATCTGCTTGTCATCTTAGATGTGCCACAGAGAGGAAATAGCCCTCAGACTGACTGACATGGGGAGAGGAGAGTAGCAGACACTTCCCTGCATGGTGTGGTAAGAGATGATGAGGGCCAGCGGAGGAGGGCAGAGGGTATTTGCCTAAACTCTGAACATCCTGTTCAATATTCCCCGAATCCTTTCCTCTGCAGGATGGTGCTTCAATGGGGAGGTCATAGGGCTGATTTGATTGCCAGTAGGAACAGAAGGGCCTGCCCTTGTCACTTACTTGCACTGGAGGCTGAAAAGTGAGAGATGCATTTTGTTCATTAAAACAATGCCTATGAATAGATTGTAGCTGACAACTTCTGAAATGGAGAGGCCATGAAATACAAATTTCAAGGGAGAGCCTCTTTGACAAGGGAAAGGTTTGGGAACGTGGGGTTTAGTTTCCTCCACGGCAGTATTTGGCAACACAGGACAGAACAGATCCATTGCTGGATGTGGGGTGTGGTTTCTGGTTCACCCCAAGTGGATGACCTGCAGGGAGTCATGTCAGGTGAGCAAACCTTGATCCAGTAAAGTTACACGGTACCAGAACAGATACAGTAGTACCGACGGAGGGCCTGCTGAGCTCAGGGAAATCGCCCACAGGGATCGACCTGGATCATGAATGCAGACAGGTCAGCAAATGTCTGTTAGTGATGCACACTACTGCAGAAGTCTATGACGGTGTTTCCAGGCCCCGTTAGATCACAAGGACTCTGACACAATGAAATGGAGCAATCCTTTGACGATTTCATGTGACGGTATTGCTGGGAGGTGCTAAAAGGCAGGAGGCAGCGTCCTTGGAGCAAGGAGGTCACTCAAGTATTCTTGGAAACTGCATCTTGTCTTGTCTCCTTCCTGTATGTGCCCTTTGCTCTGACGCCCCGACCGCCACTGCGATGAGGTGAAGAAATTCTGCAGCTTAGTCACCCACTGCCATAATGCTCCCTCCAAAGGCACGAGCCGCAGCAAACACGGTGGGCTTTAACCCTCCAGACAACCCCTCACAGACATGTCCACGGACCAACCTGACAAAGACTGTTATTCAACAGGGACTTTGTCTCACGGATGTTTCTAGGTTATGTCAAGTTGGCAGTTAACGCTAGGACATGTCCAATTTTTTTAAAAAACTGATAAACAGGTAAAGTTTTGTTTGTTTGTTTCAATAATCTACTCATACTCATTTTAGAGAAGTTCAATGGCGGGGTAAATTAACGAGCCAGTTAAAAAGCACATGACAGGAAAATTGTGCAGAGCGGACAGACTAAAATAAAGGAAGAGAAAGGACCATGGGTTCCTGCATGCCTTTGGAGCATCCGCATGACCAGGACACTTTAATAGCAAGTCTAACAGCACTGCACCCTGGGTACTCCAGGTGTCACCACACAGTCAACCCTGGGATCCCTGAAGCAGGTACTCTTTTCACTCCAACATCACGAGGGAAATGGAAGTAAAGCCCCACAACCCATGAGACTCATAAGCAATGGAACTCATAAGCTCTTAGCCACACAGCAATGCCCACAGATGGTCCTGCATACAGCACACAGTGACAAACATGGGAAAGCCATCCCGTGAGGACCATTCCAAAAAGATCACACGAGCAGGTAGAGCTGGAAAGACTGTACTATAGAGCAGGTGTGGAAACCCATCATTTCCAGATAAACATACTTCCACGGGAAGCGCTCAGAACTATGGAATTTATAAATAGAAGAGGGAGGGCATCTATGAACGGCCACTTGTTTGAGACGGGGGAAGAATAAAGTCAGATTCACCCAAAGCTACAAAGTCACTAATGCTAGACTTGGGAATGAGACTCTGAACTCTGCCTCCTGAAACAGAACATAACTGAGGTATTTGAAGTTACTCAGCTTAAAAAAAAAAAAAAGCCATATAATTAAAATGAGCATTATCTCAACAGATCACTTAACACACGCACACAAACACACACACACACACACACACACACACACATACAATGTAACAACAACAACAACAAAACCCCAAGCCAGGTATGTCTCATTTATTTTAAAGCATGTCTCAAAAATGCTTAATTTTCTAATTTCAACCACGGCTCTGTTTAAGAAACACATGTGTGGAATTTGTGATTCCTTAATGATTTGTCTAAATCCAGAATCACTTTTGAGCCCCTCAGAGTAAGTAGTTTCAGAATCCACCTCCAGCAGAGCGGTCAATGCTAGCTAACAGTAACAACTTCTCAAGTACAAACACACAATACAATGTATTCAAATGGGATCTCTTTGGAGACCCTTGTGCAGCACCCACCAGAAGAGTCACATCCCCCTCCCCCACCTCTTCCCACCCATCCACAGGTATCTGGACGTTAGAATGGTGCATGCTGGGTTAGAACTCCCACCTCAGACTGTGTTTGCTTCCCAGCTGATAAGAGCGGGTCTTCGGCCTGCAAGTGCTGGTAGCTGGTGGAGATGCTTTGTCTAGTGTGGCAGTTGTCATGCGGGGAAGGTCTACAGGGAAGTGAGAAATCTGCTACAGGCTTGACCTCTCCATCCAGCTGCCAGATGTGGCAGGTTCTGGTTTATAAGGGAACACTCACCACCTGGCCCCAGCCCCAGCCTTTCTACCCGACTCAGGAGATGCCAGAGGAGAGCCAGGTGAACCAAAAGACAATCCTACACAGGCTACGTAGAATATCTGGGGTCAGGCTAAAAAGCAAACAGGAAATAACCATGAAAAAAAAAAAAAGAGCAAACTCCTAGCTGCCTCTGGTTTTGTTTTAGCTGATGTTTGGAGCACAAAAGCACTTGGTGAGGAAGTGGCAAGCTTCTTGTTTCCCCTCCTTCTTCTTGTTCCCTACCGGCTTTTCCCGAGACTCAGCAGAAGAGACCTTGCCTCATAAAGATGACTTTGGGTGGTGTGAGCCAGCCGAGGTCTAAACTGCTATCTGGATGGGTGCAAAGTCAGCATTCTGACCATGTCCTCTGCCCCCGTGCAGCTGGGCAGTGGTCCTATGGAGGTGAGGACATGGCCACGGGAGGGACACCTTCTACATGCAGATTGGACCTCTCTGCCCTCCTACTCAGCGATGTCTAATCTCTCCCCACACACCACACCTGGGAACTAACTACTCGCCTGCGATGACAAGAACGGGCCTAAAATGGTTAATCTTGTCGACAGGCTTTACTTCACAATCCTCAAGGCATGCCCGTGAGGGAGCCTCCATGAGTCAATTGATGATGGGAGACCTGTCTTAAATGTTGGTGGCAACAGCCCATGGGCTGAGGTCCTGGACTAACTAGGAGGATGTGGGCTGAACACCAGCCTTCCTCTCCCTACCCCTCTCCTCTTATTTCTGACTATGGATGCAATGTTCTTGCTGCCATGACTGCCGGCTATGATGGATTGAACTGTGAGCCAAAATAAATCCTTCCTTCCATCAGCTGCATTTGTCAGATATTTTGTCACAGTGACAAGAAGAGAAACTAACCCCAGGCTCATCCCTTTTACTTTCACCTGCCTCGCGTCTCACATCTGCCTCAGCACAGCCACACTGGCCTTCTTTTCTTCCTTCAAATCAAACCTTGGCCCTCCTTTGGGGCTTCACAGATACTGCCCCCTCTGCCTGGAATGCCCTGCCCCTATTTCAACCCATCCACAGGTCCCTTCACCTCCTTCAGATCTGAGCTGAGATGCCTGTCACCTTCTCAGGGGTGACCTCCCTGTTTCAGCTAAGGTGGAGCCTCCTCTACTCCACCATGCCGTGCTGCATCCCTAAGACCTACAGTTTCTCACTCAGCTCTTGTTTGCTTGTCTTCTGCCACAGGAGGGGAGACCTTGACTGCGTTGTCCTCAGTACTCTCCCAGGGCTTCCATGTGAAAAACAGGGTCTCCAAAAATCAGAGTGAAGGCTGGGAGTAAAACACTTCTGAGCAAGTCTTGAAGATCTGAATTACGACCCCCAGAAGAACACACATCTGTAATCCTAGCGTTGCTATGGAGTGGTGGAAGGTAGAGACGGAAGAATTCCTGGTAGCTCACTGGCCAGTTAGCCTGGCATAAGAAGTAGTGAACCAAAGATGCTTTGGAACCAAATGGAAGGCAAGGACAGATACCTAAGGTTCTCCCTTAACCTCCACAGGAGGGTCATGGCACCTGTGCACGTCTTCCTAGTGAATTAATCGAATCTAGATGCGGAAACACATCCATAAACATCTACACCAGTGGCTGTCAACCTCCCTGATGCTGTGACCTTTTAATACAGTTCCTCATGTCCTGGTGACCCCCAACCATACAATTGCTTTTGTTGCTACTTCATAACTGCAATTATGCTACCATTGTGAGTCTTAATGTAAGTATCTGTTTTCCGATGGTCTTAGGGTCAACTCTGGTTTGATCCCCAGGTTGAGAACTGCTGATTTACCCTGACAGAGTATGGTCTAAAGAGAGGCTGTTCCCAAGCAATCCCAAACCATGGCCCAGAAAACCCGACACACCGGGAAACAAGTTTTCCATCCAGAGAGCAAGGTGAGCTATTAAATTCATCAGATGAGAGTCTCTGGAGCTGGGGGAAGGGGCGGCGGGGATCTAGGCCAGTCTTACTTTGAGACCTATTGAGTGGACTGAGTTTTATATTTCACCCGGATGATGTCAACCCCAGCGGAACAGGGCCCTTTTATATCGTCCCTGGGTGGTGACTGAACATGAGCTATTGACACTCTCATCCCGAGAACAGCCTGCACTGACACAGATGTCTCCAGAAAGTCAGCTGTGATTTCCCCTTTCAGTACTCTCAAGACAGAGCCTGCCTTCCCAGCATGCAACTGCACTTTCTATTAAGTGCCGACTTAGAGGCACACAACTTGTGCGCTCTTCTGCTGCATGCTGCTGACGAGCCCAAGAAGTGGGAAACATCACTACTCTGACTGTACAGAGTGCAGTCCCGGAGTGGCTGGGCATGTTGCTACAGTGTGGGGTGGGAATCGCAGGCCCCTGGCAGGCCCCCTGGGAGTAGGAATGGTAAAAGAGACAGAGGGTGAGGAAGAATGGCAGGCAGCAAAGAAGTAAAAGGAGAAAAATGGCTAGGTGAGGAGGAATGAGGAAAATATGTGGGAATTCAGTTTGCTGAAGATGAGGCTGAATGCTGAGCGTGGGGATGTATGTCTGTAATCCCAGCCACTCAGGAGTCTGAGGCAGAAGGACGGAGAGCACAAGGGACAGCTTTGGCTGAATCAGACATCTTCATCAGAACAAATAAAAGAGGAAGGGAGGAAACTGGGCCACCGAATCACTGTCCTAAGGACACGTAACAAGAAGAAATGGCCAGGCTGGGTACCCCCGGAAATCACTGCCTGTGTTTACTAGGTAGGTTTTCCTTCTCAGCCCAGATGGAATGCATACCATCTCGGTGAGTGGTGTCCCTGGCTCTGCTGTGCTTCCGTGGCTCAGGATGATACGTATCAGCTGGGCCTGAGTCCACATTAACCAGGCCTGTGATCATATCAGGTGCACAATTCCATTCAAGCCTTCGGGGCGTCTGTCCATCATGTGCTCACACACCTGCTCAAGCGACAGCCTTTGGAGAAAGGTGCCACTGTCAGCTCACGTGGGGACCATCAGAGGCAACCCCAAGGGTGCTGCTCATCAAGCTCGCCCTAGCGTTCTCAGCCTCAATACCATGGCCCTGTGCAGCTGCAGGCTTTTTGGTGTCCTCTGGGATGTGGAGCCAAGGACCAGGAGTAAGTGGACGCTTGCCACTGCTATGACCCTAAATACATCTCCACACATTGCTAAATGTCTGCTCCCGGACAGAATTGCTCCTTTGGAGAAAATGTGCTTTAGAGACAAGGAGAGAAGCTATTAACGATTAAACCAGGACGTAGTTTTCAGTTCATGGAAAGGGCTTAAGGTTCAGCAGGTGAAAGGGATTGTTGGCAAGTCCGATGCCCGAGTTTGATCCCTGGAAACCCACAAAGTGGAATGAGAGAGGAGACCTAAGTTATCCTTTGACCTCCATAGATGTGCCCTGGCATCTACACACAACTACCTACCAACCTACCTATCCAAACAGACAAACAGATGCAAAAAAGGCACGGGTGAGGACTTGAGATAAAGCTGGCCATTGAATTGAGCTCAAGGCTCCGCTAGAGCTCAATTTCTCTTTACCCAGGAGGTGCATGAAATGAGGCTATGGAAGGAGAGAATGTTTCCTTGTTCATTGTTGTTGAGGAGTGGCCACCAGCAGGGCCTGAAAGGCTAGCCTCTTTTCTGGGCATTAGCATTCAATTTTAAGTTCTTTCTGTGGAGGAAGTCCACGAGGCAGGCTTGGATTCTGGATTCTGGATTTGGTGCACAGCTGTTTTTTTGTTTTTGTTGTTGTTGTTGTTTTGTTTTTGTTTTTAGCACCAGTTCCTTGGGGGGCAGGGTAGGCCCTGGAAAGGGCATTTTCACAAGAGTAATTAATCCCTTCAAAACAGTAGCCTGATATTATAAGGCTGGCTGAAAAGAAAAGAAGAAAAAACATCACTCCTGGAGTTGAGGGCCACCAAGAGAGCAGCCTGGTACCACATCCCAACAGTGAAGTAAGTGGTGGAGGCCACAGCCTTGGCTGGAAGCTATTGGGCTAGCTACCCTGAGTACCTGGTTAAGAACCAATTGGCAGAAACAGCAAGAAAGACCCAGCTTCAGCAATTCTTATGCATTGTCCTCTGACCTCCATACATACCCCTCTACTCACACACACATATCACACACTCACAGCTGTTGTCTGAGGCAGGACCCCATTCTGCAGCTCAGGCTGGCCTGGAGTTGGTTCCTTCTGCAGCTCAGAATGGCTTTCATGGTGTGTGCCGCCATGCCTGGTTTCTTGTAATTCTTTGTTGTTCTCTCGGGGTGCTGCTCGTGCGAAGCACACACTCCATCCATAGACTTCCAGCCTTCCCTGTTGAACTGTTTTTCTCTGTACTCAAGCCAGTGGAGGCTAAAGCCTATCTCGAACAAGGGGTAACCATTACCAAGTGGAAGACACCAACCAGCTCAGCACAGCGAGTCCCATGGCCAGTAGACGTGCCTCGTGACTCGGTAACTATTCTGCTAACCTTAAATGCTTAAGTGGCTTATTTCCGCCCTCCCCCACCTGTTTCTTTTGAAATATTAAGATGTTCAAACAGTCATATTCAAGTTGAAAATCAAACCATTAGTCAAACCCTGGAGAGGGCAACAATCTAATATCTGGGATTAATTCCTTTCTTATTTCCCTGTCACAATCGATAAACTAATTCAAAAGCACTGTTTAGGGATGGGGGCATAGCTCTGAGTAAGTATGAGACACCCAGATTAATCACCAGTACTACACACAAACACACCATTTACAGCAGCCCCTGTGCCTGAAGTCAGGGGAAGCTGTTGTTAATCTCTCAGTTTTTGTATGGTTATGGCCAGACTGTTCAGGACTTTCTTAATTCTCTCCCTCTCTCTCCTCTCTCCTTCTTTCTCTGTCTCTCTCTCACACACAGTTTATATGCAGATAGATTATTTATGTCAAGTGTGTTTATTTACCTACTTAACATGTATTTAATGTTTCTATTTATTCTCTGAGAATGTCATACAATATATTTTGAATATGTTCTTTCCTCTCTCCCTATTCCTCTCAGGTCCTCCCTCAGAAAATGTTTTCAAACTGGAGTATTTGTTGTGCATGACACTGGCTCCCATAAGGTCATTTTCATAAAAGTATATGAGGTGCTTTGAGCACATTTCCCCCTTATTTCTTCCCCTACCCAACCCCTCACTCCCATTAGTTCACTCAGGTCCTAGACTGTTCCAGTTTCTCTTTTGGGTCATATTAACACATATGACTTTATGCCATGTTTCTTTTTATGTGTGTATGTTCGCTTACACACTGCTGTGTATGCATGCATGCATGTGGGTTCATATGCCCATGTGTGCATGTGTAGGGAGGACAGAGGATAAGCTTGAACACAGCTCCTCAGGTGCTGTCCATCTTGGTTTTTGGAGACAGATCTCTCACTGTCCAGGGGTTTCCAGATTAGGCTAGGCTGTCTGGCCAGCAAGTCCTGAGTTTCCATCCATCCCTGTCTCCCTAGCATGGGGATTACAAGTATGGGTTGCCATGCATGTTTGTTTGTTTGTTTTGTTTTGTTTGAGACAGGGTCCTTCTGTGTAGCTCAAGCTCACTATGTAGACCAGGTTGGTCTTGAACTCACAGAGATCTACCTGTCTCTGCTCCCTGAGTGTGGGATTAGAGTTATGTTCTACCATGCTTAGCTTCAGAATGGCTTTTTTTTTTCATTATTATTAAAGTGTTGTGAAGATCAAACTCAGTCTTGAGTCACCTCCCTAGCTCCACCTACCTCATGTATGCTTGCATGCATTTTGTCTACTGTGCTCTCACAGTGCCCATGAAATAACCAGTTTCATTTTCTCTTTTGCAGTTAGAAAGCAGGACCCCTAAGCGTCTGAGAATAACCCCCTGAGGCCCCAACAGGTAATAAGGAACAGAGCCAATTTAATAAGGAGCTCACCAGATGACAAGGAAAAAGGCTGGGGCTGTAACTCCATCCATGGAGGGGAAGTGACCATCACACTCCCTGGAAATGGTTTGGAGGTGCTTCTGCAGCTTGTACCTCCCAGCCGGTGGCCAGAGAAGACTGTCAAGAGGTCATGGCCACAAAGCAACCCAGGTTATTTCTGCAGTTCCTCCTTTTTGAAAACCAGTGGTTAGGCTGTATTTTTGGACATTGTGGTATAGTATCAATGAGTCTCTCGCTCTCTCCCTCTCTCTCTCTTTCTCCCTTTCTCTCCCTCTCCCTCTCCCTCTCCCTCTCCCTCTCCCTCTCCCTCTCCCTCTCCCTCTCCCTCTCCCTCTCCCTCTCCCTCTCTCTCTCTCTCTCTCTCTCTCTCTCTCTCTCTCTCTCTCACACACACACACACACAAAGTGAAGGAAGGAGGGGTGCTGGAGAGAAGGCTCAGCAGTTAAGAGTACTGTCTGCTCTTCCAGAGGTCCTGAGTTCAATTCCCTGCAACCACAGGGTGGCTCACAGCCATCTATAATAGGCTCTGATGCTCTCTTTCTGTAATTCAGGCATACATGCAAATAGAATGTTCATATATATAAATAACTAAATCTTTCTTTAAAAAAGTGAAGGGAGAAAAAAAGAAGTAGGAGCGTGCAAATACTGAAAACAGGAAAAGTGACACAAGTGTAACCAAGGCAATTTGTGGCAGGTCTGCAGCACAGCTTAGCTGTGAGTGAAGTCCCCAGTGGAACTGGAAAAAGTGGAAATTTTGGCTTTAGGGTTATGCAAGTAGCAGCCACCCTGTGGTCTGGAAACTTTTAGTTCTGCCAACTGTTCTCTCTTTTCCTGAGAAAGACAGCCAATCGGAAGAGGCAGGGACAGAGCGTCTTTCGAAAATTTAAAAAGTAATGACTTGTGCCGTCAGGGGAAGGGCTTTTCCCAATGAATGGCTGTGTTTGTGATGTAAAGATGCTCTGGGCACTCCTTACTGACTGTATAACACGCACAGCAAGCCCGACTCAAAGCCGCTGCAGGGCAAACAGATCACGTATGTCAGATGGAAACACCAACAAATCTTACTTAGAGAACCCAAGCCCCCTTAGCCCGGATTTTGAGTACACACCTTACAGTTACTCTGCTGCCATCCCTCATCAACTCCGCTCAGACCTTAGGCTGGTATTTACTATTCTCTCTGTTCTTTGCAATCTGTGTGCAAGCACAGGCTGAAGAAATCCTCAGGAAACTCACAGTTAATAAAAACAGGCCGAATAAGAGCCAGAGTTCTAGCCTGTCTCAAATCAGCTGATAGAAAATATTATATTGGGGCAAAGGATTTAGAAAAGTTTACCAAATTGGAAAAGTAGAAATTTAAATTTATTTGGGGCTTTTAGAAAAAACAAAACAAAACTTCTTTCTTCCTCCATTTCTTGTTTGTACTGGAGACGAAGCCCAGGGCCTTTCACTCACTAGGCAAATACCCTGCCAGTGAGCTACTGACCCAGTCCAGACAAACTTTAATACTATGATCCAGGCTATCATCATCATTACAAAAGAAACATCCCTCTCAGTCTAGAAGCTCCCAATACTCAGTCATAAATATTTCCTCTCACTAGGTAGGCTCTGTTTTTAGGTGGGATTGTGGAGTCCTTTTGAAGTTCTCATGGAATTAAATTTTAGTGAAATGAAAGAAAATAATAACTGGAAGGCCACGGGTTAGGAGAAGACAACACTATGAAAAGGAGAATGGCCTTTCCCTTCCAATCAATCAGTCTATCAAATTAGCATGCAGCAGGCAAATGATGAGGAGAACAAAACTCGGGACGAGTCACAGCAGCTCCTGAGAGCCCAGTGTACACTCTCAAGCTTGTTGTGTGGCACAAATAATATTAAAAATTAGAGGACATATTTAATGTGCTTTATTTAAGCACATACATAAGAGCAGTGGCATGCACGGCTCAAGGCAAAGGCATTTGGAACGCTCTGCTGTCCAAGTCAACGACATTTCACATTTCACCTTGGCTACTGGGGGCATTTATGTTCACTGAACTTGAACGGGAGCAACAGACTATGGTTCAGCTCTTCTCAACTTGGTAAGAATATTTCCACCACAAAGACTGACAAACGTCACAAGTTGGTGCTCTGTCCCAGAAGGCAGGCTGTGAAACCTCAGCCAGCACAGCATGGTATAATAGCAATGGCCGTCTGCATCTTCAGGATGCTCAGACCGCTGCGAGACCATGTGGTAGAGATCGGATGCCAGAAACCTCAGATGTGCACAGCCATGTCCGCGCCTCAGCTTACTAAAATTGAACGATTAAAAAAAAATCTTTCAAACAGTGATAATAACTCCTGCCAAGAGGGTGTCAGCATGCTGGGCACAGAGCAAGGTAGAGGCCCTTGCAACATCAAACAGCTGTGTCTTATGGCACCCGACCCAGGCAACCTCACTCCCATGTCAAAGCCTCTGTCGTTTATGCAAGATTGGTCAGGATTTCTTGTTCACCAGCAAAACAGAGCATGTGTCATTCTCACGAGCCTGGCCATTCTGTTTAGTTGGTAAGTTTCTCCTCACTTCTCTTCCTTCTCTGTACTATTCTCACTTCCCTCCCTTGGAAGGGAGAGGAATACAGAGGAGCCCAACACATAGGGCTGTATCCAGGGAACCAAATATTTTCCGCTGCGGCCTACATGGGCCCCATTCTGACACTTGTTCCCCTGACACTTGTTCTGAAGTGGGAGGAGGGTGGGAGGTATGGGGTATGAGGCTGGCCTTTGGGGGCAGGGAAGGTGGAAGTGTCCTTCTGGGAAGCAGGCAATGCATGATGCAAGCTCTCTGTGATCACTCAGCTCTGTAATTCAGAGTTCCGACCGCACTCTGGACAGGTGAAAAACAGAAGCTAGGGCTTGCTTTAGCCATTTAGGACAGAGCAGGGGGAGGAGTAGTTCCTTAGGAGCCATACAGGTCTGGGATGTCTGACCCTGGTCTGGGGCAGCCTGGCTGGTGATGTTAGGCTAGGCATATCTACCTCATTCTGAGGCTCCACTGTAAGAAGGACAATTTTGCTCAAAACAGTGGTTCTCAACCTTTGGGTTGCAACCATTTTGGGGGTTCAATGACCCTTTTACAGGGGTAATATATTAGATTTTCACATTACAACTCATAACTAGCAAGATTGCAGTTATGAAGCAGTAACAAAAATAATTTCATGGTTGGGGAACACTACAGCATGGGGAACTGTATTAAAGGGTCATGGCGTTGGGAAGGTTGAGAACCGCTGGCTAAATGCATTGTGAGCTTTCCAGGGCAGCTAGGTCTACACAGTGAGACCTTGTTTCAAAACTTCAACAAAGCATGGAAGTCAAGAGCACAGGCTTGGAATTAAAGCCCAGCTTTATTCTCTACTACCTATGTGATCTTAACACGGATTTCCTCCCTTCACTGAGCCCGCCATTTTTTCACCAGCTATGGACTCCTTTAGAACAGACGCTTTCCATGGGCACAGGCTGGGTGAGAGGTGGGCCCCATGAGCCCCGGGAAAGAAAGAAGTAAGTAGGTCCTTGACATAAACTTCTAAAGCTACTCCTCTCCCTTCTCTTTACCCTCTCCCTCTCCTCACTTCTCCTTCTTGAGACAGGGTCCAGGTTGACCTGGAACTTGCTATATAGACTGAACTGATCTCTAATTCACAGAGATCTGCCTACATCTGTCCCTCAAGTATTGAGATTAAAGGCATGGGACACTGTACCTCGCTCCTTTTCTCTTTTTAAGACAGAGTCTCAGGCTGGCCTTCAAGTCTCTCTAGCCTTTAATTTCCCTGTTTCCTCCTTCCAAGTGCTAGAGTACAGGCATGTGCCTCCAAACCTGTTGTTTGTTCGTTTTGTTTTTGTTTTCATTTTGAGACAGTATCTCAAGGTGTAATCCGAGTCAAATGCTTTCACTACTATTTCCTTTTTTGAACTTTATGAGTCATAATTCCACTTTTTAAGTCACTTCAATGTGACTTTTCTTTATGGTTCTATAGTTAATCAGCGTCAAGACGCCTGTCTCAGAGGCCTATTGATGGGGGTGAGGCGGAGGGAGCATGAAGGTACTCTTTCTGTACATCCAACAGTCTTGCTATAAAATTCTCCAAAAAAGTAAAGTTCTTTCTATGCAACTGAAGCCAATTTTTCTTTATTATAAAAACTTGGAAGTAAATACAGATATCACACACTAAAAATTAACCAATGACTACCCAACTTAATGAACTTATCTACAGCTAGATTTAGCACTCAAGATGGACGCTGTGAAGCCTCACATTAAATCCAACACTTTCGGCATTGAATATATTTCATGTACTTATCCACCACTAAAATCAAAACAACACTTGACAGAGTCAGAAACTAGAAACACATGTAGCTTTATATAGAGAGCTCATGTCCGATACCTAAATTCACTGTTTCCTCCTGACTGAGTAGAATTTAAAAGTGTAATAACTAATGGAAAGCCGTTGAGGTGGTACACATGTGTAATCTTGGCTCAGCTGGAGGCAGGAGGAACACACGTTTGGAGCCAGCCTGGGCTGCACAGTGAGACTCGCTTAAAGAGTGAGAGCCAGGAGTGAATGTAGTTCTTGCCTGGGAGCCTTTCAGCAATCAGCAGTGGCCTGTAAGGGTGAATCTGGCTGGCTCTGTAGTTCATTCCCTTTAGGACACTAAAGTGAGTGGGAAATAAAGGCACCAAAGAGATTTACAACAGCTCCTGGGGCAGGTAGGAGGAGCCCTGGCAAGCAAATGGGAGCTTGGAAGAAGTCTACCAGAAGCGATTTGTTTACCTTTTTCATTTTTATTATTAATATTAATCATTATTGCATGTGCGTGTGTGCACACATGTACTTCCGCTTGCACACAAGCACACGGAAGTCAGAGGAAAATTTTCAGCACCGGGTTCTCCCCTATTGTGTGGGTCCTGAGCATAGAGCACAGGTTGTCCGGCAAGGCAGCAAGTGCCTTTACTCAACAGCCTTGAAGTGACTTGTTTAAGGAAACAGGTGTTCTCACCGTGTAGACTGGGCCAAGAGCAGCACAGAAGCCAGGACTGGGAATGGGTGAGCCACACTGCTCCTGCAGCCCGTGAATGTTCTAGAGGGGAGTCATTTATCTACAGAGTTCCCTGTCTTGTTCAGTTGCAGCCTTTTTCTTTTTGTGTTCCAGGAATTTTGAGTTCTGCTACAGAAATTCCTGCTGCAGACACACAATCTTAATAGTAATCTATTAAAATTGCATCCGGGACAATAGGGATGCTTTTCTTCTTTAGTTGAATATGATGCTACTCTATCAATTCTTTTTTTTTTCTGATTGTGAGAATACCTGATTCCCATGCAACCATAAACATGGTGCATTCTGCCTGCTTTCTGCACTGCTTCCTCCCCTCCCCCACTTTCCAGTGAGCGGACCTACTTAGAGCCAGGGCCTTCTCTTGGGTCTAACACAAATGATCACCTACTTGACTGGGCAGATGGACAACAGACAACTGAATCTCATGCCACAGATGAAGGGACCAGAAATTATTTATATGCAACTTGTGGGTCACGAGGTGAGGTATGCCATTTTAAGTAACATCCTCACTCTCCAGGCTGGGATAGGCACAAGATGAACAACAACAAAAAGGGCCTATCACATCTGTGTCCAAAGCCTGCCCTGAGACAAAGGAAATGCTCTAGAATGTGCTGGACTAGAGTCATGTGTGACAGACTCGCACTCAGGTTCCAGAGGAAGACAAGAGAATAGGATGGCTCTACATTCTCTTCAGCTGCAGGCTGTTGCAACCTTGGGCATTTGATTAAGGTTTTGAGCCCTAGCCTCGGAGTTTGTGAAAGGGGAGTATGCTGTTACCTATTGCCATTGGCACAGACCTCTTCATCTTATTCCTTATTCCTGCTTGTGATATGCACGAGAGAAAACAGTGGTGTGAAGCACTTTCAATGATTTGAAAAAAAGATGTTGGGAAAGGCTTGGCTCCTTAAATGGCCATCAGATGCCCACAGTCATCTATGAGCCCAGTAACTATGATGTCATTCTTCTGCCAAGTCTCTTCAGTCAGGTAGGCCTTGGGTTTAAGTCTCAGCCCCGCTTCTCTATGGACCGTGTGATAAACACATCTTCACGGTTTCACAAATAATAGCTGGCTCTTCTTATTTTCTAGAACTTCGCAATCATCTGGGAACTCAATGGTGACGTGGGTAGTGGGCAGTCACGGTGCTCCCACCTTGCTCTCTAGTGAAGGAGGCAAGCAAACCAACCCGCAGGATGACTTCAGATGAGCAAGTAAGTACCACACAAACAGGATGCAGGGAGATGTGGGAGAGGTGTTGCTCTAGGCGGGGCAGGCGGGAAGGGGCTGCTTGAGGAGGCTGACGTGTAATCTGTGATGGTTATGCTCGGGAACCAGCTTCGGTAAGCCTGAGACAAGAACATTCCGGAAGGAGAGAACCAAGAAGTACGAAGGCCAAGACAAAACCTTGCTTAGTTCAAGACACTGTTGCAGAAGTTTTCCCTCCTCCCTTTTCTTTTTTACTTCACTACTGTGGTCAAGAAACTTGCTTCCCTGCCCCCCCCCCCCCCCCCCGCATCACTTCATCCTACAGACACTGTCTATATCCCTAAGGCAGAATGATGCTCTGAAGAGCCTCAGACTACCGAGAGGTCTCAGTGTTTTCTTTACCCCTTAGGAAGCAATTTTCATTTTCTTGGGCCCTCAAGTTACCCACAGAGAATGACTGGCTTACGAAAAACAATGGCAGAAAGCACAGCTGGAGCATGATCAACCAGGAGTGGAGCAAATGTAATAGTCAATGAGAGGTTCCTCGGCGGCTCTCAAAGGGTGTTTCCTGGACCACTCTATGGTTAGAAATTCGGAGTGTGTGGTGGGGATGTACCTCAATAGGTAGCCTGCAAGGTCATCCTTGACTACACACGGAGATAAAGCCCAGCCTGGGAAATAGGAGACCCTGTCTCAAAACAAACGTAGACACTCAGGGTGCACCTGCAGCCTGTCTCCACAAGGCTTCCTGCACGCTCCAGCTCCAACCCACACTGAAGTTTGAAGCCACTGGGCTGGAAGGTTCACTGCGCCATGGGCCACGGAGATTGTGGGGCTTATGACCAAACACAGGGCAAAGTCACTGGGGGCCCTGAAGCGTGGAGGAGGCAATCTGGAGGTATTTACGTAAGCTGACTCGGGTTACTGTGAGATGAGAATGGCAGAGGGGCAACGGTGGAAGAGGGAGAAGCAGTCCAGGAAGTTCCCAACTGGTCTTCATCTGCAGAATGGGAGGACAGCGTGCAAGCCGCGAAGAAGCACCGGATCACGCTGGGTGACGTGTAATGTCTGTGAGGCGTCTCTCAGTAATGCGGGTCCCTATAAAAGGTCAATAGCTTCAAAAGTAAAAAGGAGGAGGAGGAAGGGGCTGTGGTAACAGCCTTGTAAGGCTGGTAAACGAACTGGGGTGAACGTGAGTGAGGGACTCCATTTAATTATCTGTATTTACCAAAGCACACAGTAAGCTCCTGATAAATGTTAAAAACTGTTCTGTTCTGGTCTCCAATTCTCTCTTCCAAACCTTTACTTGTTACATTCGAACACACATTCATCCCACACCTTATTTGTGTCAGCAAGACCAAGCTAGCGAGCCAGGGAGCTAGTTCAGTATCTTTGTGGTCTGCTCACTCTGTCATGTGCTTACAAGGTTACTTCAGGCCAGCGGAAGGTACCTGGTGTTCTATTCAATTTCCTTTCATTTTCATGCCCTCTGCCCCTCACCCCCAAGCTGTGGGATTTAACTGTTGGGACCTAGAGAGTGAAATGTAATGTAAAATCTAAGTTTTAGGGTTAGCTTCATGATTAACTCTGGAGAGGTTGTCATGCGGGTAAAGTAAGAAGTGTTCTCTCTGGAGAGGCAAGACAGTGTAGGGCTAAGCACCAGGCAGGCAACTGTCTCTTTTGGATCCCAACACAAGATTACAGCCTTAAACAGAGGTTATGATGGTCCTTCTCAAGCTGTGGGTCACGACCCCATTGACACAGACCGACTCCTTCACAGGGGTTGCATATCAGTAATTCTGCATATCGGATAGTTACAATTCTTAACAGCAGCAAAATTATAGCTAGGAAGTATCAACAAAGTAATTTCACGGTTGGGGGTCACCACAGCACGAGGAACTGCATTAGGAAGGTTGAGAACCGTGGGGTTAGGAGGCATTCATGGCCAAGCAGTCCTGGCCAAGGTGTGCTCCACCCATTGCTGCGGCCTCAGCTCTACTCTCTCCTGTAAAGGGGGTCTGACACATAGTCCAAACAACATGAAGCCTCTTACCAGGAGACAAGCTCCCTGTCTGTCTGACATCAGGCTTCCAGACTTTTCCATCTCCCAGCATGAGATGTCTGGGGGAAATGCCAATTTTGGGGGTCCCATTGTCATCAATCATCTGATAGCCAAAGGGAGAGGCACCCATGATTGTATTTAGAAAATCTTCAATCGTGCCGGGTTGATTGCCTAGACTCTCACAGAAGCCGGTGGGACCTCAAAGCAAATCATCTAATTCCTCTAAGTCTGTTTCTTTATCCAAGAGCCATGGATGATGACAGAGGCAAAGACGGCACACACAGCACCGAGCTTTACTGTCAGCAGAGATCCTTGCTAAGGACTGAAATGGCCACAGAAACAGAGCTTCGAGAACTGTTAAGGAAACACCATTCCGTAGGCCTCCAAAAAAATGAACACAGTTGGCTTGGGAAGAGACATTGGAGAGACAGGATGGTACATTAAATAAAATATTTCCAGACTGGCTGTTCTCAGTGTGTGCGTTACATTCATCTGAAATAGCTCAGGTAGGCCTCAAGAATACATCCCCAAGTCTTCAGATCACGTGCAAGTCTGGGAGGGTCTTCTTGGGAAAAGGCAACGTCAGCTTTGGAGCTGATCTTGGTCAGCTCCTGTCCTCCTTTACACAATCTCATTCGTTTTGTACACTTTCCCTCATTCTCTGCACTACACCCGCACAGGCCCCCTTTTGGGTTTTCCTCATTCTGTCTCCATTCTACCCCCAGAAATAAGGGCTGGAGACAGGCTCTAGCTGTTTTGTCTTTAAGCACATAGATTAAAAATTACTTTCTGGGAAGCAGTTCAGCTGGTAAAGATCTCGCAGGAAGCAGGGTCCCAGGTTTAAATCTCCTGTACCCGCATAAAAGTCTGGCAGAGTGGTGGGGAACCTATTATGCCAGTGCTGGGAGGAGGAGAGAGGAGGATTTGGGGGCATTGCTGGCCAGCCAGTTTAACCAAATTGGTCATCTCTAATTTCCATAAGAGGCCCTGTCTCAAAAGGGGTGGGGAGGGCAGATCTGGGAAGAGGCTCAATGGGTGAACCACTCTTCATGCAAGTGTGAGGACCTGAGCACCCAGGTAAACTTCAGGCAGGCATGGTAGCCCAGTCATAACTCCACTGCCCATGAGGTGGAGGCAGGCTAGTTTCAGGGTAAGCTGGCTAGCTAGGGCTGGCTGGATTCAACCAAGAGACGCTGCTTCAGTCTATAAGGCGGTGATTAAGGACTGACCTGTGTTGATCTCTGGTCTCCACAAGCACATGCACAGACATCTGTGTGCGCCTTCACACACATGTGCGACCCCCCTACACACACACATACACATCACATATACATGAAAGGAAAAAGGTAGAGCGAGACTGAAAACGACACCTGATACCAAACTCTGACCTCTGCAAACATATCTGCGTGCGCGCACACACACACACACACACACACACACACACACACACACACACACCACAAACAAAGTCATTTTCCTATAGCTACTATTGTGGAATGCTTATGGGTGATGACTGACCAGCGGGCCTTCAAAACCTAGCTGAGCCATTCTGCACTGGTTCTCAACCTTCCTCGTGCTGGGACCCTTGAAGACAGTTCCTCATGTTGTGATGACCCCCCAGCCATAAAAGTATTTTTGTTGCTACTTCATAAGTGTAATCTTCCTACTGTTATGAAACATAATTAGTATTTGTTTTCCCTTGTGAAAGGGCCATTTGACACCCCAGCTCCCTCCCTTGCCTCCTACCCCCACAAAGGGGTCTCAGTCCGCAGGTTGAAAACCACTGCGCTAATGTCACCGCCTTTGTTTCCTGGTTTCCTGATCCACGGGATAAAGGTTTAACACACACAGGCCCTGGAGCAGCCGGGTACTCAATAGCTCTCACTCTGTGGTGTCTTCCTTCAGCTCTCTCCACCACCCTGTTTGCTGTGCTGTTTACAGCAGTGAGTGATTAAATAACAAGAAGGCCTCCGCTTTGGGCTATCTGCCTCCAGGAACAAGATGGGTCTTCTTAACCACTAAAGCTCCAGCCTGGAGCATGCTCTTTGCGAAAGGGGCTGCTCAGTCAACACCTGTGGAAGGAGAGCATGCATGTGCCTATTCCTTTCCCAACAGCTGGGAAGGCAGCATGGTGCTTTTGGTCATGTAAAGCCTTTAAAGAGCTGGGTGGGGTGGCCCATGATTTTAATTACAGCGCTAGAGGAGGCTGAAACAGAATGACAAGTTAGAGACCAGCCTGGGATATACAGTGAATTCAAGTCTAGTCTGGAATAGGTAATGAGACCCAACTAAGAAATAAGTAAAGAAATGAGTGAATGTATCACAAGGTGATCAGTTATTCCTTTTAAAAAGAAAATTGGTGGCGGTGGTGCTGAAAAAAGAGATGGCTCAGAGGTTAAGAGCACTGGCTTCTCTTACAGAGGACCCAGGTTCAATTCCCAGCTTCCACTTGGTGATGCACAACCATCTGCAATTCCAGTTCCAGGGGATCCAGTGTCCCCTTCTAACCTTTGTGGGTACTATATAGCCATGTGGTACACACACGGAGGCAAAAATTGACACACATAAAAAAGCTTCTTAAAAAGAGGAAGAAATGAATAAGACAAAGCAAGAACTGCCTCACATTTGACCTTTAGTGCTGGAGTGGAATGCTTATGTCTCCAGGGGCACCTGACATGGGCAGAGTTATCTGAGCAACCTTCTATTATTTCCCCCCCCAACTCCAGTACAAAGATGATTATAAAACCTATGCAGATTTACAGATAAATCCACCAGAGCTGATGGCTGTTCTCACGGTGAGCAGAGCAATTGCTCTCAGGTCCCACTGGGATGATCTGACTCTCATCGAAACACAAGGGCGCGTACCGAGAGGGCACCGCTTCCTCTGGACCGGGTATTATCAGAGGTGTGCTTCCTCGTCTCAGAGGAGCAGTATAAATAGCCACGGAAGGGAGGTGCCGGGCCCTGCTCTCAGATTCAGAACACCGTCTACAGGATCCCGGTCAGCACAAGATAGCAGACGTTTAAGGCAGATGCTGCCATTCCACAAAACTGCACTTCTGAGGCATTAAGATGCTAAGGGATGTGCCCTGTGCAGCACCTAGCTGTTGCTATAGAACTATAGACGGGGTCTTAAAGGTGATGAAGCTTCAGGCCCATTCCTCCCTTGATGGGACTGAGGCCCTTACAAAGGAGGTTCCATTCAGTGCTAGGCTAGCCTGACACCTTGGTCTTTTCTCCCGCGTGAAGATGCAGTAAAAAGGACCTCACCAGTGTCAGAAGAGAAAGAACAGCAGGTTCATTGAAGGGAGCTGTGGGCAGTCACCCTTCAGGAGAGAGAAAGAGAGCCTTACAACCACGGGCAGCCATGATCAGGCCTTGTAGTGGGAGAGTATTAGAGGAGGTAACTGCCATGACGCATGACGGGAGTTCTGAAGGGAGAGAAGACAAACCCTTTAGTTCCGGAGAACAAAAGGAGTTTCTGACCCTTACCGGCTCTCATGGGGTAAGGTACTCTACACCACCCACCTAGCCTGGCCTCACCTATGTCCCCAAAGGGCATGGAGGCAGCACAGGAGGGAGGGCCGCAAGGCCACAGTACAGCTGGCTTTCTTACCAGCTCTCTGTCTGGGAGCTGCAGGAGCTACGGCCTGATGTCTGGGACAGGGAGGAGAAGGGCAGCTAGGGAGTCTGTGTGTTCACAGCAAGGTCAAACCGACACCTTGAATTTGGACTTCCCAGCCTCCAGCACAGTGAAACACAGTTCCTGTTTGTTCACTTTAAAATAAATTACCCGCTCTCGGGTGCTCTGTTAGACAGGACAAGCAGACTCAGCGACATCTCACATGGAGACCAAGCACCTGACCTTTCCCAGGGAGACTTGGTCTGTCTCAGACAGCAGAGCCCGGGCTGAGGCCTCTCACAGCATTTTAATATGGTATGACGAGTTTGCAAGGCGCCATTTCCCACACAGGAAGCAAAATGTATAGAGGAGCCTCTTTCCAGGAAAACTTTCCAGAACTTTCATCCCATTTGTTTCAGATTCTTAACATGGCTGAAGACTACATCCTTAAAATGCAAATACCTCCCCACCTTCCCTCAAGCCAACACTGAGCCTGCAAAAGACAGTCCACGACTATCTTCCCCACCTCTGTTTTGTGAATTTCTGCCCAGTGAATCCAAGTGAAGGTGCCTCCAGGGTCAAGTAGTCTGATGTGTCCAAAGGACAAAAGGCTGAAAGATGCTCTGACAAGAGCAAGGTGCCAACAGACACACACATGGATCCAAAAACCACTGCTTCTCATTCATGTGAACACAAACATTACATTCCCTGAAAACCTACCCATTTACTATACCCTCGATCTCCTGGTAATGTCTAGATAGCATTCAGGACGCCATTACCTTTACTTACTGAATTTGGGGCAGATGCTTTTAAGCAAGGTGGTATCCACCAGCTACCTATTGAACACATTTTTAATGCCAGATGGGAGGTAGCTCTACCCCCTCGATATTATAAATGGGCCTTAATCACTCCATCAGAAGCTCAACGGGATCACTCAGTGTGAGAGTAGGAAAGCAGAATTCACACACACACACACACACACACACACACACACACACACACACTCACACCAACTGCTGTCAACTGTAACCACTCAACATTTCCTTTCTCTCTGTTTCTGGGGGACAGAGCATGTCAAAATCAGAACTTCCAAATGTATCAGAGAGTCCCTGTGTGCCTTGTCCGACCTGGCTTGATTTCTATCTAAGTACACATGATTCCTATGACTCAAATACAGTAGTAGTTACTGCAAAAGGCAGTTTTAATCCTTTAACCTCAAAAGCATATTAATTTAATTCTACTTGTTGAAGCTGTCTCAAGTCACTGGCTTTGACACAGGCCGAGTGGGTAGTGAATGAACTAATAGTAAAGCTGGGACGAGGGGCAAAGGGTACCAGGGGAGTGGCTGTCTGTCCTTGCTCACTGCTGGAGGCTTCCGAGCCTCTGTGGCTCTGCTTGACTCACCTATATTAATTTAAGCCTGACTTAGTAATGGTGTAGAAAGAACCCAGGAAATAGGTGTGGGGTGGTTTTATATTTTTAGCTTACTTTTATTTTATGGGCACAGGTGTTTTGCCTGTATGTATATATCTGTGCATCCCTTGTGTGCCTGGTGCCTGCTGCGGCTATCAGATTCTCTGGAACTGGAGTTAGAGATGACTGTGAGCAGCCATGTGGGTGTCAGAAATTGAGCCGAGGTCCTCTCAAAGAGCAGCAAGTACTCTGAACTGCTGAGCTATCCCTAGCCAAGTGTCCCGTGCTTTTGTTTGTTGCTTTGTTTTGGGGACAAAGCCTCACTATCTCACTCACTCTGGCTGTGAATTTTTGGGCTCAAGGGACCTCCCTCCAGCTTCTGCCTCCCATGTAGCTGTGGTTACATATCACCGCTGGACACACCTCTCACTATATGTACATACCACTGGAGTACATATTACCACATGGCGTTGACTTTTACAGAAGTCTGATCTAAGGAACAGTGCCTAGCTAATAGGAGAGTTACAGTCCTAAGGCCCCGTGTTCTGATTTCTTCCTAGACAGCACATCAATATCTGCTTCCAGTTAGCAGCTGCAGCCGTTCTCCATCTCCCCGACTCTGCTTGACTGTGTTGGTTTTACGCACACTGAGGCTGACTCTAAGGAACCTGGGACATTCTAGTCTTTTGATTCCCTTTCTACGTAAAAAGCAAAACCTGTGGAAAAGAAGTAAGAGGGGAGAGATGGAGGGAGGAAAGGAGAGGAAATAAGGAAGGGGATAGAAGCAAGCGCAGAGACATGTATCAGGGAAGTAAATCAAACAGTTCGGAGGGAAGGGGGAGAATTTCTGAGCCGCAATGGGGCCTCAGCACTATAGTCCCATGTTTGGACACAGCAAGGAAGACAGTGTGGAGAGGAAAAGTGCATGCTATGTCTACACCTCATGTTCGTTAGCTCTTGAATTTTTTTTCCTTTAACCTAGTGCTACCTCTCATTGTGACTGGAGACTATTTCTTGGGGGGCTTTTCTGTATGAGCTCACAGGTTTCTACCTGCAGTTGCTTTAAAAAAGACTTTCTTTGGAATGTTGCTCTCGAAAGGCTATCCCAAGATGCTCCTGTGAGAAACTGCTCTTCCTGCATAGCAGACAGAGACGCTGGAAACTGGGCAGAGTGGGCCAGATGCTTTTGAAACCCCATCGTGGACAGCAGGCAGAGCTGGGGTTCAGAGATCTGCACTCTCGGCTGTGCTCTGCTCCTTTTGGGGCACAATCTTTTGAGACAACTCCTCCACTTCTCTGTATTTTATTTTATTTGGAATTTACTTATTTGCATGTGAGTATGCATATTTGTATCTAAGAATGAGGACTTGGCATTCTATGACCCATATGTGGAGGTCAAAGGAGAACTTGTGTCGGTTCTGCCCTCCGACCACGTGGGGCCTGGGGATCAAACTCAGTTCTTCAGTCGTGGCAGCCTTCATTTATTCACCTGCTGAGCCATCTTGCTGGGTGTCTCAGGGATCTTCATAAAAGAGCCCGGGAGAGAGGAAGACTGTAAGGGCTAGAGGTGGTTCAGAACATCAAGGAAAAGGTGTTTTCCTGACACAGCGGGGCAGCTGTACCAGTGAACTCACAGCAATTGTGACAGCATGCACAAGGGCTGCCCAAGCTCTAGCCAGACAAAAAGCCCAGCATAAAGGGAAGATGACAGACACGACATCCCACTGCTGGCTGAGGAGCTATTGGCCTTAGATAGCTGCCGGGAGACAGAGAGTTGGTTGTTTTGTTTTGTTTCGTTTCAACCCCGGGATCAGAGTGTGGAGACTGGACAAAGTGAGTTACAGGTCTTACTCCACCTTAAGCACTTCATGGTGTTGAGTCTACAGTTCTCTTAGACCAGTGGTGTTTGTCCCCCCACTTCTCCATATTCTGATGGCCATCTAGCAGTCTCCGTGTGGTAGGGAGAATACAACACAGCACCCTCCTGCCTAGCCTGCGTCCCACAGTAACACCTTCCTCAGCCTCCAGATGGAGGACCCAGGCAATAGAACCCCGGCAAACAGAATGCACTCAGGCACATAGGCTGGAAGGTCAAAGGGTGATAGCCCTGTATCAGAGTTAGTTTCTGACTTCCTGAAGGGGCTGCAAAGCAGGACGGATTTATTTTAGCAAGGAGAATCTCTTGTGTGAATCTCATCACACGAGCCCCCAGGGCTGCTATCATGCTACTCTGAGAATCTAGACCATAGGGCTGTGTTTCAGAAAATAACACATTCTTTCAGACACCAGACACCTTTAGGTAGGACAGACTTAGAGACAGATGGCTCCCTTCCTAGGCCAAGGCATTGTGTTCCACTATAGTGGGGGTCCCATCGCAGTCCCCCCACTGTGACATATTTGTTTCTTTAAGGTTTCTCTTCTCTTACCCAATCCCACCTACTTCCTCCACAGACTTCCTCCCGTCCCCCAGAGCTTTGCACTCCACTGCATGAGATAATTTCCTCTCTTTTCTGAAGTCTACCCAGATTTCCCTCCCTTCCCCCACTCCCCCATCACCAACAACTGACCAGGAGAGAAAGATGAACACATGACACGCACTGGCCTTTAACGAGTTTACCATAACCACATTAAGCTGGGCGGTGGGGGGGGGGGAGAGCAAACAGCTTCCCCTTAATAAGGATGTAAGACTTCCTCCGACAGATCAGAAGATTTTTATTAATTAATTGATAGCTATCCACAAAAATGGCATTTCTGAGGTCTCTACTGTGAGCTGATGAATTCCGGGGACACCGAAGCTCTCCATGAGCTGGTGTAATGGATAGAATTCAGTCTTCCCGCTTTCCCTAGGCAGAGCAGGGGCACACATCAAAGGATCCTTTCAGAGAGGGCACTAATGAGTTTTAGGACACCAGGACCTCGCTGCCAAGCCCCAGACAGCAATGGAGGGACCCCATCTTGCCGATGAGGTGACTGTCAATTACAAATCAAAAGCATTTTTGTGCTGCGTGTGGAGAGACTTTCCACTGCTCTTTCCAGAGTAAGTGAAGAAAGGAGCTTAGATCTTTCGAAGTACAAAATAATTAAGAGAAAGGAAAGAATAGAAAAACAGTAGGTGTGTGAAGCCGGCGGTGACCTGGAATGGCACACTTCAACAATCACTAACATGCTAAAGAAAATTGGAAAAACAGACTTTTCAGCCTTTTGAAGGAGCCAAGATCACATTTTACACATAACAGAAAAAAATCTTACAAAAGACACACATTCAGAGCCGTCTCAGCTATGATATTATTTTGGACCTTACACAACAGGAGTTAGCAAGGAGTAATTCCTTGGGGGGGGGGGGGGAGAAGGAGAAATAAACACGCCTTGTTAGTTTTGTTTCTTAACAGTTTCTGAAATGTTCTGCTTACAGGAACCCTCTCCCGTATAATGTTCAAATCTGTCCAATATTTTGCTCAGAATGCCCCATGACACGGCCTGTAATCAGACGGTCAGAGAGATCACTCTTACCTCCAATCCATGATCGAGGCTCATTTAAAGGGACTGGCGAGAAGGCGCAGGACGAAAAACACATGTATTCAGTGCCTTTGGGTGTGCGTGCTTGTGTCCTCAGACTACAAGCCGGCAGAAGCGAGGACCCAAAGCCCCCGACACCTTCCGCTGCCATATAATCGCAAGGAAGTGACCTTACTGTTTGTTGCTTTGATTAGAAACAAAAGCCTCTCAACATGAGTCAGGAAAGCAACAGAGGAAAATCCAGCTAAAAAGCCTGCTATTTCTTTTGGCCACCTAAAGCCTCTCTTCATTTACGCTTTAAACACATGATGACATACTGTGTGCTGAGTCCTCAGCTTCGTTAGCTGTGTCAAGAGGAGCTGAGAATTACTCAGAGAGATGGGCTCTGCTGGGTACCATTCACACTCCAATCTGGCTCCTCTTCCCGTGAACATTATGGGCTATCCTGGGAATTGAGGTAGAGGGTTTAATGAACTTTGCTTCTCATGGACATCACATGCCAATGGCTTTTTTTTTTTTCCACTCAGAAATGAACTCAGAGTTCCACAGGGAAAACACCAACATCATTTAGCTTCAAGGATGCCAGGCACAGAGTGTCTTGGCAGGCTAACTGTGGACTCACAGAGGGCTGAATACATCATTCGCATTCTGTAGACTAATTTACCAGTGGCGTTACTCATGAGGTAGGGAATATTCAAAGTATGTTACACTTCAAGGTAAAATGAGAAAAATACTCAGATATGTCACTAATTGACTTCTTTTTCTTCGGGAAGTTCAGAAAGAGCTCATAACATGTCACCATGGTTCTTCCCCCTGAAAATCAGAGTCTTCTGGCATTATGGGTAAAAATGTAAGTTCTAGAGTGAAACAAACCTTGGTGCTTTGCAGTGGTTTGAAAAAGTTACTGGATCTTTGTGGGAACCCATTTGCTCCTTTGTAAAATGGAGACCAAAATCCCTATCTTCACAAGAGTGTCGGAGGAGGTAAAGAGACAGCAGCGCAGGCCAGGCACTGGGACTCTCATGCCAGAAAGTATCAGGTGCCTTGATGTATGTATAGGGTGAGCAGTCTCCCCTCCTGCCCCAATTTATCCTTCAAGGAGCAAGAATGGTCTTAATGTCAAGTCCTTCCAAAAATTTTGCTTACTCTGAATGGCAAAAGACTGTGGGGAAGACGTAACCAGAAGCCAACTTAAGCAGCAACAGATTTGGATACACACAGAGGTCACACAACGAGGCCACAGAAGACAGTTTACTCTGGACTTGGCGATTTGTGCACATCATGTTCATTCTGACAACTGAGAGAGCTGGCAGTTAGTTAGGAAGAAAGAAGCAAGTTGCTCAAGCACTCCAAGGGGCCGCACAGTCAGTGCTTCTGCTGTGAACCCACATGCATGTTTGTAGGATAAACGAGAAAGGGTTCTGGTAATGACATCCCAGGGGACATTCAGAAAGGTGTGAGTCTCCACCAGCCTGGGCCTAAGTGAAGATGCCATGATTAGGCGGACTGTGAAGATAACTCAGAGAGGGACTTTTTAAGTATTTAATCAGTTCCAGTACACATACACAGAAGGGGAGCGAAGGTAAAAACTTGGGTGCTGCTCAGTGGCAGAACTTTGGCATGCACAAAGGCTTGGGTGTACTTTCCAGCACCCTATTTCTAAAAAGAGCAGTAGCTGTTACTCAGCCTCAGATTATTAATTTGATTTCAAATGCTCAGAAGTATTAGATTAATATCTCATCTCCGGCTTTCGTGTTCCAGAAATACTCTATTGTTGTTTAGTGATAAAGGGACTGGGATGACAGCCTAGAGCAACCAGGACATGCCCTAGCTGGCAGCTGGGTCACAGACAGACAGGCTTCACCGGCAAGCCCTGGATGACTAGATTACTGGATGCAAGTGTATCCAAAGCCATTCCTTGAACTTTTCACTCATTGAGTCTATAGTTTCTTCTTCTACTTGTGGACAAAAAGACTCTCTGTTACCTGCCAGTTTTAAGAGAAAGGACATTGCGACTCAGCCATCCTTAACCCACTGCTCCATGTGGCTCTGGATCCTGGGTGCTATCAGTACAATGTTAGACAGGCTCTAGGTGGATGGGGGAAGCCTAGGGACAGAGCTAGGCTCGGAGTGAAATGGTTCACCCAGCAGCATTAGGCTGCCGGACAGGAATGCTGTGCCCAGTTAGGAGGCACACCTAGACAAGTGGCTATCAGAGACAGGGGCAGGAATGGTTGAAGCCCACTCTATCTGACTTGACTGCTCTTCCCATTGCCTCCCGACAAGCTCCCAGCTCTAGAGTAGACTTAACCTGTCCTGTTGAAGAACTCTGTCTCAGTTCATTTTCTGTTGCTATAACAGTAACGAATAAGCAATTTATAAAAAGAAAGATTTTTCTCATTTATCTGGAGGCTGGCAAATCCTAGGGCACAGTCATGGATGGTATTTGTTAAAAGCCTTCTGGCCCCATCATACTGTGGGCATCACATGCAAAAAGGCAGAGCAAGCTTGCTGACTTAGGTGTCTCTTCCTTTTTGTATAAAACCAATAATGCCATCATGGGCACTCCACCTTTCTGACCTCATCTGCTCCCACTACCCCTCGAAAACCCCACCTCCAAATATCACCAGCACAGAGTTTTGGGAAGGAAGCTTCCAACACACAATCACTGAGGAGTCCAAGCGTAACCCCCAGCAGAGTGCCTGTGAATGTGAACTGACGTCAGGAAGAAGATCTAAACAAAGACGAGGCTCGAGAGTATGAACCACACCTGTGAGTACAGTTGCAGGCTCACCTACCTGGTGAGCTCAGGCAAGGTGTACCTGAGACTTTCACAGTTCCTGGAACTAAGAAAAGAGAAAACAAGCATAGCAGTTTAGGGGAAAATATGTGTATATAGGGTCTCATTTTTCCCCCCTGAAAATTTAGCTATTGGTTATTTTATATGTATGAGTGTTCTCCTTGCATTATGTATGAGCACCCTAGGGGCACAGTGCTTTCAGAGGTCAGAAGAGGATATCAGATTCCCTGAAACTGGAGTTACAGACAGATGTAAGCTGCCATGTGGGTGCTGGGAACCCAACCCGAGTCCTTTGCAAGAGCAGCAACTGCTCTTAACTGCTGAGCCATCTCTCTAGCCTTCAGGATCCCTTTTTCTCTTAAAGGAGTATAGAGTTTCTTTGCATCATCGCTGAACTATCATTTTCATTCTTTACTGTGGGGGTGGGGTTGATCTAGAGCCACTATGTATTCAGATGGCTTCCTCCCCCCACCTCAACTTCTTACTGTGCTGCCAGCAATCCCTCACACAACCAAAATAATGTTTGGGTAACCTCACCCCCCAAATTATCCCAGACTGGCTAATAAAGTGCTGACACTGGCTGAGCAGGAGAGAGGTGTGGAGCAAAGTAGGAACATGAGGAGGAGGGAAAGGGAGAGATGCAGGAGGGAGGAGAGAGGTCAGATTCCAGAGAAGATAATAATTGCAAGTATTGGGGATTTTGGATGGGCGGAAGATAAATTGATAGTAGGGTATTAGATTAGATTACACTCAGCTCTGGGTTTAGCTTTTGAATAAATCATAGTCTCCATGTGTGATTACTTGGGGAAAATTTCTGATGTAGGAATAACTAAGCTTTATTAATAATATGAATGAATATTAATTATTAATATTCACCAATACGTTACCAAACACTTCATATGCTGGGCAAATGCCAGACACACTGTAAATCCCAACACAGGCAGTTTGCTGCCATCCTCCCAAACAACAGCTTAGCCTAGCACCAAGCCATCTGCCCTAACTAAGAGACCACCTGTACCCCTAAGTGTAGTGAGCTCTGAAGGAGTATTTTCCTTCAGATTTCAGCCTTAAGAACTAGTTTGGTTCCTTCCAAATGTGCTCAGGCACCAAACACACACAAAAGGGTGTGCTATAGGGAAATCGACTTGGAAAGCAGCATGTTCTAAGTCTTGACCAATTGGACTTTGTGGCTCTGGAGGAGAGCAGTGGCCACTGGATCTGATACCTCCCTGACTGGGACCAGCACCTCTTCCACACACATTGTCTTCTGCTTTTCCTTGTTATCAACTTGTAACCACAGCACTTGGATGCCTCATTTCCTAAGTCTTTGACCATCACATAGACTATTAACTTTGGGTGTCATAAGGTGCTAGGCACTAGAGCTGGTACCAAGAGAGCTCAGGGTGGCATTGTGGTCCCGCAGGATCTCAGGCTCAGAAGGGCCTCATGCTTGATTTAATGCTTTGTTTCTTTATTACAAGTTCTTTTTTCCTTTTTTTTTTTTTTTTTTTTTTTTTTTTTTGTCAGGGTTTCTCTGTGTAGTCCTAGCTGTCCTGGAACTTACTCTGTAGACCAGGCTGTCCTTGAATTCAGAGATCCCCTTGCCTCTGCCTTCCTAGTGCTGGGATTACAGGCATGCGCCACCTCTGCCTGGCTATTACAGTTCTTAATACTACTGTTAATGTTACTTTGTGTTGATTGGGGTCAAACTAAGGGCTGTGTGCATGCTGAGCACATGTTCTACCTGTGAACTACATCTCCAGCCCTTGTATTTCTGAGGCAGAGGCTCGAGAGGCTTTCCTCGTACACATGACCCTCCCTCTGCCTCCCAAGTGTGGGAGTTACAGGTCCTGCCATGCCTGGCTCTTCTTGAATAAGGAGTTGCCTGTCTTTATCTTGCATAGGGCAACTTAACTGATGTGGCGCTCTCTGCCTGGCATTGTGCCGGGTGGTAGAGGCCAGTGGGTAAAAAGGAGACGCAAGGGATATAAAGTAAATAATACACAAGATGGTTTCAGATGAAGGTTAAAAACAAACAAACAAAAAAAAAAAACCTATGAAGTAAATATGACCGGAAGTCATGATAAAGAGGGACGAGGACCCTGTCTAGGAAAAATGCTGGGCAAGATGGGAGAGACAGCTACTTCAGGGACTTGGGCTGAGCACAGGGCATGTCTGTTATATTCAGGGCTACAGGACAAGGCACCTGGAAAGCTCTCAGCAGCTACTGAATGAAAAAAGAACTTCTGTTTAAAAAGGAAAATCACCAACTACAGAAAGTGAATTCATAAGTTGCTAAAACTGCGGCTGATAAGGAACACTGAAAGTTTATTTAAGGTCTCCCTGAGATCACATGCTGTGGCTGTTGAAGGGTGCGCTGTGTCCAGGAAAAACAGCTTCGATGGATGGAAAAATCTGTTACCCATGCTCTCCTCCAGGCAGGAAGAGAGGGAACTTTCTTGTGCAGGGTGGATTCTCTTGCTTTCCTAACCACAAACGCAAAAGCAGAGGTGAAGAGCTTGGAGGGAAAGAGGCAGGCATCCTGGGGTTCTCATGTCTGTCTCACAGCAAGAGGCCAGAGGCACCTATGGCTTTTCAGGCGACGGACACAAACTCTGTAAAACCTAATGAGTTCCTCATGCTTGAAAAAATAAAGACAAGAAGACCACATTTGAAGTCCATGTCACACACGGAAACGGAGACTCAGAACTCAATGCAAGGAGCCTCCCAGTCGGGGATAAGAAAACAGACTCTGTCCCCAGAGCCCTGAGTCCCGAAGGGCCTTTCTGAGAGGTTGCACAGACAATGAGCACAGAAAATGGCACGGCTCACCACTCGGCCTTCTGTCTCACTTCCTTCCTGTCTTTCTGCAGAGTCTGATATTTTATTCTGTTTCGTTTTCCCCTTTCTCTGCCCATTTTCACTCCCGTTGAAAAGAAAACAAAAACTGTTTCCATTTCCTCTCGATGTAGCCGGGCTAGCCTTAAGCCGGAGTTATTCCTGCCTGAAATAAAACTTTAGGAAGGAAGACGTGAGGAGCGCACAGTGGCGGACTGGCATCACACAGTGTGTCTGCACAAACTGTTTCTGCACACACCTTTTCATCTGGCCACTCTTGCTTCATCCATTTCCTTACCACCTCCCTGTCTTCTGGGTCATTTTGAACAAAACCTAAGACTTTGGGTAATTTTTATCTGTAAGTATTTGAACATAAAAAAAAAAAAACAAAACCATGACGTTCTTTTTGAGCATAAGCCCATATAGCTAGAAGGGAGAAAACACCTCAATATCTTCAAATATCTAAGTAGAGCTCAGGTTTCCAATCGATTAATATTTTTTCCTACCTATTTATGTTGTTGGGTCACGGTCTCACTAAGTAGTATGGCGTGGCTTCCCATTCATGATCCTCCTGCCTCAGTCTCCAAAACGCTGTGATTATACACATGTACGACCACATCCAATTTTCTCTCCCTCCTTGCCTCCCAGTGAATCAGTCTCTCTCTGTAGCCCTGGCTGTTCTGGGACTGTGTGGAACACGCTGGCTTTGAGCTCACAGAGGTCTGCCTGCCTTCGCCCACAGAATGTGCTGGGATTAAAAGCGTATACTACTATGTCTGGCCTCATTTTCCCCCCAACTTTGTTGGAAACAAGATCCAAAACCAGGTACCGTATTTAGACGCGGGTTCTCGTTTTTCTTATATTTTGGCTAATCTACAGGTACCCGTCCCTCACTGCTATTTACGTGCTGAAGAGGGGCAGCTGCTTACTCCATCAATTCTCTGACCACCCAAGTCTTGCTTACTGTTTCCAAGCGTCATTTAAGATGCTTCTCCTAGCTCCTGTGGTTCCAGAAGGCCTCTGCTTCTGGCTGGTTCAGGGACTCGCCCTAGATCCTGTAGCTGTTTTTGCATTGGTTCTGTTATTGTAGAAAACTAATGTTCATGTCCAAGGTCATTTATCTAGTCAAGGACCGCAACACGGCAACTTTCTAATTCTGCCAGCCCTGTTGGCTAGAATACCTTGGTGTAGACAGATCTTCTCTCATCTGCCAACGGGTGATGCTCTGTTCAGTGTTGCTGAATGGCTGGCCACCGGAGAGTCACCCACTTGGGAAAGAAAGCTTCGTGTTTTACCTTTCCTTACCAGTTCTTAAGATACAGAGTTACACTCCGCCCACCCTGCCCCACCCCCACCCCAGGATCTTCTTATGTAGCTGCAAGCTGGTGTTGACTGCTGTGTTTACAGACATGCACCAGCACTTCCAGTCCTCTGTAGCTGGGGATAGGAGGATTGCTGGCGCTTTCCAATAGCTAGCCGGGCTCTAAGTTTGGTATGAAAATAAGGTAGAAACTGATAGAGTAGGACACCCGACATCCTCCTCTGGCCTCTGTGTGTCTGTACATACATGTGCTTGTATGTCACACTCAGACATTACACACAGACATCACAACACACACACACACACAAACACAAATAAAAAAAAACAAATTAGAATTTATAGCCAGGACATGCCTACATACCCTACGTATTAAATCCATTGTACAAGCAGCTACCAAGACAGAGAACACTTGCAGAAAATTGCCTCTGGCAATGTTACAGACACTTTTCAGATTTATAGCAACATAGATCTTTTTCTCCTGTTCTAGAATTTGAGATAAATTGAATTAGAGATGTGTTCCTTTGGGCATAGCTTCACACACTGAACAAAGTGTGTGTTTGTGTGCGCGCGCATGTGGACTCAAACATACATGTGTTTACTTTCCTTGAATAAATATGCAAGAGCTGAGCAAACAGATTATGGGACAAATGTGCCTTTAATTTTTCATGAAACTGCCAAATAAGTCTTATCTATCATATTCCTCTCCTACCAGATAATAAAGGACAGCATAGTTGTCCCCTAACACTACAACTGGGTATTATAGGTTTTCTCCTCCGTCTTCTTTTTGGCAGTTTTCCAAGAAGAGTCTCATTCTGTAGCTCAGGATGGCCTGGAACTAACTATGTAGCCCAGGTTATCCTCAGACTTGTGATCCTTCTGCTCCAGCTTCCCTCTCAGTGTGACATGTGTATGGGTGTCTGAGTGTACACACTGAGTTCAGAGGACAACCTTCAGGAGTCAGTTCTCTCTTTCCATCGTGTGGGCCTCTGGGGATTGAACTCTCGTGACCAGGCCTGTACGGCAAGCACCTGTACCAACGGAGCCATCTCACCAGCCCTAAGTGTTCTTAAAGCAGTCCTATCAGACACTGGAGGAGCCAACACCACACTACGGAGCGATGACTTTCAAGAATATAGAATTTGTTCTTTGAGACAGCCTTTCTCTGTACAGCCTTGGCTGTCCTGTAACTCACTCTGTAGACCTGGCTAGCCTCAAACCCAGGGATCTTCTTCTCTCTGGCTTTTGAGTGCTGGGATTAAAGGTGTGCCTCACCACGCCCATGGATGTTTTCATTTTACATAAAGTCAAACAGCTGGGAAATGGGCTGCAGGATCTGAGCCCTCCCCCACAGGGCGCCAGGTACAGGTTCCCAGTGGCCATGCTTTTCAGCCCTTCAAACGCATCCCTAGAATCACTTTCCTTTCTCTGACATTTAGCCACGAAGTCATCACAGGTAGGGTGCCCCAGACTCTTTCATAGAAAGGACCTTGATGTTGTTGGTTTTCCTCCTACTTCAACCTGCCTTCTTTTGAGCTTAAGCATTTTCCTTTTATCAGCACAACCCTGGTTTTTGATCTCACTTCTCAGGAGGTTCCTATTTTGAGCCTCTTTTATTCTTGGTGTTGCATGACTCTCTTCTAAGCCGCAATCTTGGGTGGATATTGTACCAGAAAGGTTTTCTGCAGTAACGAAGAAACCGAATGGAAAGTGTTTGCGATAGTGTGTGTTGATTGTGAACTTGACTCTGAGGAGACAAGCCTCCAACATACCTGAGAGGGGCTAGCTCAAGTAGATTAACTGAATGTAGATTTACTCTAAATGTGGGTCCTAGACTCTAGAAAAAGGAGAGAGGAGCCAAACACTGTCACTCATTGCAGTGTGACCAGCTCCCCTCACACTCCTGTCACCATCACTTCCCACCACGAGGGACCGTGCACCCTCAAACCATAATTCCTTCCTCTATTAAGTTTCTCCTTGCCAGGGATTTGGTCACAGTGAGGAGAACAGTAACTAATACAGTTGCTTGACTCCTAGACATTTGATCTCAACACCCGGGGTTACAACAGTTTCAAGTGAGTTCTACCATTAACAATATCCCAAAGGCCCCAAGGTCCTTCTGTTTGTCTACTTAGCTTGTTTTCTGCAAGTTGACATTCATGATTGCAACATGGCTGCCACTCTTCCAGGCATGAGATCTCCATGGCAACCTCTCATTGCCTGCCTTAGGTCACACACTTACTCCTAGCAGGGGAGTAAAGGCAGTATGATCAGCTTCAGCCACAGCATCCCAAGCTCTGGGTCTCCTGAGCCTTCAGTGCAGCCACAATACCTACATGGGTCACATCCATGCCTGGGCAGCCCCACCCATGTTCCGGTGCCTTAGAAAGGCTACGATCTTCTGTGAATCCCAAGATCTGAAACAGTTGAGAAACCCTAGCTCAGAGGCCAGTGAGGATTTTCCAAGGAAACATGGGAGGTGCCACAGATGTCTGAATCAAACCAGGCCTATACGTTGAGGGTAGAAGAAATGGCTATAAGTAGCAGGCTTAGAAAATGAGCATGAAAGGAGAGGACCTCTAGGGGACTAAACAGCCCATGATGATGCCGTGCCATGCCACACAAAATGCCATACCTATCCCTGCCCCATCTCGTACTCCTCTGGCTCGAGTTCTAAAGCTTTCTGTGTAAGTTTTTCTCAACACTGTGACAAAATGCCCCCAAGAGGCAACTCATGGGAGCAATGATCTATTTTAGGTCACAATTTGACAGGGGGAGGTACAGCAGAGGGATCCATGGTAGCAAGAGCATGTGGTATTCTTCGCATGTCAACCAGACAGCAAGATAGGTATAACCCTTAAGACCTGACCCTGTCAGCTAACATCTGTCAGCTAGGCCCTGAATCTCCAAGGTTCCATAGCTCCCAAATTCAGTGCAACCAATGGGAGTGCAACCAAGTACTCAAACAAACAAACAGACAGAAAACAAAAGCCTTAGGGTAAAGCTCAACTTGAAGGCTTTTATTTCAAATTGGTGGATTAGAAGCATATAAGCATCAGGTTAACTAGTTCCCAGGGGTAGAGGGGGCAGGTGGTATGGATGATACACACTGAGACCTGCCTTTCGGCCATTTGCCTGGTAGGCACTACCAGAAGAGCAGCTAGGAAGAATGACAAAGTCCTTTGGGGGTGGATTTCCCAGCAATGCCAGTCGACCTCTGAGTTAGTCTAACCCCGGCCAAAAACTACATACAAATCCAAGTGTAGGCCACTCTGCCAAAGCCCCCTCAGGGTGTCATCTACACAGTCACTTGATGGAATGAGCCTGGAAGCTTCACTGCCCCTCAAGTAATCAGTCCTGCTGTCTCTCTCACAGAAATGGGGGAGTTCCATGGCTGCTGGTGGCCAAGAAAACTCACTGAGACAACTCAAGCTAAACCACATATCACATTTAAATTAATAACCATGGGTTGTAAATGGCTGATAAGCAAAGGTCTGGGTCATTACGATGTAAAAAAGAAAAGGCATAGTGCTGTTTTCTTTCTCTGTCCATGTCTTTTCCCTTGCTTACACTAGCAAATAAGTAAAGGCTTTGGTGATTTTCTTTTAGGTTTACCTAAGTGAAATTCAGCCCATTTATAGCTGGGATATAACCCAATTGTTTAAATGTGCTAAGCAGTAAATGGAGATGCCGGAGTATAAAGCCATACAATACAGTGACTCAAAAATTCTATGGTTCTCAAAAATGCATAAAGGTTCTTTCATGCTCTACAGTCATGGCCTCAATAATAACTAGTGGTCATTATTAAGTGGACACACTATGTAAACACCAGAGGCATTACTACATACTGACTCTCTCTGCACGTGGCAAAATCAGAGCTATTCCAGAAACAGTCTACACACAGGTCCTGAAGAAATAGGTTTCCTTTGTTGTGTTCCCTGCTTTGTTGATACAGTGTCTCTGATAATGCCCAGGCTAGTCTTGAACTCACAGTCTTTGTTCCTGTACCTTCTGAGTTTCTGGAATCAGAAGTGTTTGCCACCATGCTTGGCTTGGATAGTGTTCTGAAAAGAAAGTTTTGCAAAAACTGTGCACACTCTTATAGTACAAATTAAATTCAGAATTATGGAAGTAAAAAAAAATAACAAACCCAGAATTTCCTCCCCTCATTCGCTTATACTTAGGATATAAAAATATTACTGATTTGGCATGTCTATCAGCTTTGGCTCCCACAAGATGTGTGACTATTGCTTAAGCGAAACACATAACACTCATTTCATTGACTGGTCTGTTAGAACAGACTGATGTCATTTAATTCTTGCCTGTGAAGAAGCTGCTGTTGTTCAGGAAGGCACCAAGGCACCCCATGCTGCTGCTTCTCTTTTTCCTTGTAGGTCCCTCCAGCCTATGACAGCCATAGTAGCTGGCTCTTTGCCTTTGCACCTGACATTCAATCACCACCATGTTCCAGACCAGCCAACCTACCAGGAGGTTCAGCACCCCATAAGCCCTCTGCTCTTCTACTTCCCCCCTTAAGCAATGGATATGGATGTCGCTTGCCAAATTTTCATTTGCTGAACTTCTGTAAACTTCATAGGCATTTCCTAAAGGATATACCTGCAATAGAGTGTAACCACGTCGATGGTGGGCTATCTCGGTTATTCTGTAAGCTTAGAAGTGATGCTGACCAAGGATAAGAAGGCCACAGCTATGCTTAGTGAAGGCAGCAGCTCATGGTTTTACTCCTTAGAAAAACTCAAGGCAGTCTCATATGTACCTGTATATGATGACTGACCTTGACTATCAACTTGACTTCATGGAGATTGGTGAGATATACCCCCAAGTATGTGTGGGAAGGCATTTTCAGAGAGGATTAACCCAAGAGAGAAGAATAATCCTGAATGTAGCCGGCACAAATGCAGAGGCTGTGGGCCCAGGGTCAAATCAAAAGGGAAAAAGGAGAAAGCCAGACATCACAGACATGCTCTCTGTTTCCTGGTTTCCAAGAAGCAAGCTGTCTGCTTCATCAGGCCTTCCTACAGTAACGGACTTGCAACAGAGAGCGAAAATAAATAATTCCTCCCATAAGTTTTGTATGTAGGGCATTGGGTTGCAATAACAATAAAACCAACACAAAACACACATGCATACATACACAAGTACTTATTTCACATATATGCAGATGCTAGACATGCACAATTTATTTATACATTTAAACATCTATTGTCCAAGAGTAAAATAATAAAAATATAAAAGAAAAACAACAGACAATTAAATATGATTTATTTGAAATAAGTATGACAAACCTTTGCTATTATTTACAACCTAACAACAGCATATGATCTTGAAAAAAATTACACTGTCAGCACCGAGTAAGAGACAAAGGACACTGTCTAGACTCCAGAAATTGCCTCTCAAAAACTGGTTTCTGAAGTTTATTTAAGAAAAATGCATTCACTTACAAAATTTCAAAAAATAATTTAACAGCCAAATCTTATGATCTTGGCTGGAACTATATTTGACAACAATGCCTTGAAAGTTTAATATACATAAACTCTACCGAAGAAAGTGCCCATGAAGATCACGGGAGCTCAAGGTTAAGGTTCTGTATAGCATTGGTATTAGCTTACTTATTAAAACTAAAATATTCCTCTCTTTAATAAATGACATTTCATTTGTTGCTGAGATTATAATTCTGTTATTATTTGATGATTTAACAGTAACTTCTAGGGTCATGGTCTCTTTATATTGTCTGTGCTTGAAAATTTGGAAAACATATGCACACACCCAAGAGTTAAGCAAAGCACGTTTTTAATTAAACACTAATAAAGACCAGGAGAGACACAGAGAGAGAAAGAGAGAGACAGGGAGACTCCCTTTTGCTTTTACTTTTAAGAACCCAAGGAAATCAAATAAAAACAGGTCCTACCACACTTAACTTTAGTGGGTGAGAATGAGGAGAGAGGGGCCAATGAATAAGCAAGGCTGAGCAAATGGAAAGAGACACTAAAGTTGGGAGTAGGGAGAAAGAAAGTAAATGCCTGAGACAACTGTCAACATCTGTCAGGAAAAAACAGGATACCTTCCAGAGCCCAACCACAGGCCCTGGCAGGAAATGGCAATCACTTGGCATACTGAGCTGGTGAGGGCTGCAGGGCTGCCAGCCTCCACCCTGGGGTAGGCACAGAGCATTCTGGTCATGGGTGAGTTTCAAAATGGTCCTTGGGTGTGCCTGCCTTCCTATCTATTCTGCCTCAAGACACTTCTCTCATGAAATGACCATCAGAGAAGCCACACAAATGTGTTCCGTAGTACCTTGGCCTAACTGATTATTTTTAATAATGAAGAGGCTTAACCACACAGGCAACTATCAATCCACAAGGCATTCTTCCAGAATGAGCCTTCTGTGGGTTTCTAGAATGCAACTCCTGCCCCCCAACCCGGCCCCAGACAGAGTTACAGGAACGCTGCATTCTACCATGTGCTGGTACTGGTCATCACAAATGGCCTCCTACCTATTCCACTCGAGGGCCACCAAAGGGCACAGCAAGCGACACCCACATGACCATCCAACAACAAGAGCCTCTGGAGCTCACAGGAGGTGCCAGGCACTGTTCCAGAAGACACCACAATGAAGCCCCTCCCTACCTCCCACTAGCAGCTGCCTTGGAAAGTACAAATGAGCAAGTCAGCAAACAGATTCGTAAAGCCAGAGGTGCTAACGGTTATAGAGAAAAATACAGTGGGTAAGGGAATGGCAACCAGTTGCATTCTTGGTAGGTGACTTCTAAAAATAGACCCACAGGAAATTAAGGCAAAAGAGCATTGTCTTCTGGATCAGGGGGATTGAGGTCATAGGAAGAGAACACTACAAGGAGTGAAGGCTTGGAGGAGGTTGTGTTGGGGGACAGCAAGACAGTATCAGTGAGGGGCAGAGGGGAAAGCATTAGGAGGTAAAGCCAAGAGGTGGGTGTGTTGGCTGGGCCTTAGGTGAAGTTGGGAAGAGCCTCGAGAAGGTACTTATCCCATAAGTCCTTGCAGGGATAGTAGAGGCAAGCTTTTGTTTGTTTGTTTGTTTGTTTTTAGTGTCCCACTGTGGCTGGGACAATGGCTGGGCAGGACAGTGGTTTGTTCTGACTTACTCTGAAATGGTCTCTGCGGTGGCAAGGTTGAGAACAAGCTGCAGGGAAAGATAGTGTGAAGAGAGACCCACCAGAAAGGTGCTCCATGGGTCCAGGAGGGGAGTCTGCTCCAGAGCAGTGGTGCTGAAGGAGGGGAGCATTGACGTTCAGTGTGAAGGTGGAGCCAACTCCACCTTCGGTATGTGGTGGGACTGTGAAGGATAAATATCCGCCTGGCACCTGGAAAGATGTGGCTGCCATCTTCTACATGGAAGTGTGTTTAGAGGAAGAGACCGGGTGTTGAAATGTGGGTTGCAAGTTTAAGATGCGGATCATTCAAAATACATCTGAACTTTATCATTAAGGGTCAACCAATTAGACAGCAAGCTGCATGAGGACAGACACTCTTCTTTTGTTTACTTCTGTAGCTGCTGCTGAGTAAAAATTCCAAAACAGCAGGGGAGTCAACTGTCTTCTTCCTACTTTATGTGGATCAAACTCAGGTCACTGGGCTTATATAACAAGTGCTTGAGCACTGAGCCATCTTGCCAGCCCTCCTTTTAAGTAAAGGTCCTGTTCTCACTTAGATAATGAATATTTCATTGCATTTTAATGAGACAAACTAATTTCTGGGAAAATATTTGCTGGCCACTACCCAAGGGCAGCACAATACTTGGGTTATCTGGGGCTCCTGAGCAGAGAAAAAAAAAAATCCAAGGTTAATAATGGGGACAGTTTACCCAGAAAGGTGACAAGCAAGAGGGTCACAAATAAGGATCTAGCATTCAAAGTTCTTTGGAGTGGGGTTCAGGATTGGGAAAAATAGAGTTTAGCAGCTCTGTTTAGAGATAAAATAAAACAGTGAGTTGTAAGCATGCTAGCCTTCCCTGAATAAAACAGAGCAACATCAGCATTAGGACTCGAAAGAGAAGGCTGAGGCCATCAAATGATGCAGTCCTCATGTCCCCACAGTTGTAACAGAAGTTTTGGTTTCTTTAAAAACTCAGCTGTTATGTAAATATGTTTTTGTTTTAATCCCAAGTGTGGGATTTTAGTTTGGACCTTAGTTTGTCCACAGCTGATAATTGCCTCCTGCGGGGCGTGTCTTTGCCAGATGGTTACCGCTTGCCTCACACAGCATGAAGAAGGGCGTGGTCTATGGCTCTGAGGGATCTAAATATGAGAGCCCAGAAAGAGAAGGGGTAGCAGTTTGGAGAGACCGTAGACAGACATCGAGACTGGCTTGGACAGACAAAGAGGAACGTTTCAACACAGCAGCTTGGAGGAGACTGCTGGCTGTGTTTACTGTTGATGGAGCTTGGTGTAGCCCCAAAAGAACTCATCAACCCTAAACAGCAGGGAGAAGTAAAGGGGTCTGTGACCCCTTTCCCCACTAACCTTTTCTTTCTCTGTCTCTCTATTTTTTTAACCTAGGGTTAGAGGGTTGTCGGAAGGGAGGTGGAGGCTTAAATACTCCAAATAAAATAAGAGTTTAAAAACAAGTGCAACAGACAGTGGCCAATTAGCCCGTTTCCAGTGCTTTATAAAAGACTGTAATTTTTCACTTGGGGTAATGGAAGAAAGGGGGACAAGGCTTCTATATATTTTAGAAGCTCTACAAGTTATACTATATATAAATATTGACTCATGAGTATCTGAAGACAATTATTCAACATGCATCCACCTGTCCATCTGTCCGTCCATCCATCCATCCATCATTGTTCAGCCAACCAGCTCCTTGTCAATTTACAATCACCCATCCATCCTTCTATCCTCCATTTACTACCTATTTATCCATTTACAATATAGTAACAATGTTTTTAACTAGCCATACATTAAACTTTTACAGTACTATCAGACAGCCGGCTTTTCCAGGGAGAAGAGACTGTGTGTGTTCATGTATGAAGGCCAGAGGACAACCCCACTTAGGTACTGTCCACCTTTATTTCTGAGTGAGGGTCTCACACTGGTCTGCAGCTCATTAGTGGCTGGGATGTCTGTCCAGTGAGGGACAGTCAGCTAGTCCCAGGGATCCACTTGCTCTGCCTCCCCAGTGCTAGGATTACAAGCACATGCCACCATACCCAAGATCTTTTAACAAAAAACATGGATTCAGATTGAACCCACTTCCTTGAGCTTTCAAGGAAGCACTTTACTGTCTGGTCCATCTTCCAAAGCCCGGAATTTGGACTCTTAAAGTCCAAGTCTCTAGATAATAATTGTCAAGCTTTTCTTCCAGTTCATGGTGAATGGATGAACAAGAGACTGATGGATCTGATTAGAACAATCAGATCATCATAGGTTATTTACCTTTCAATATCTGAAGGCGTTGGTGACCAGAGGCCTTATGCTGAGTCATCTAGAGCTTTATCACCTATTGGCTAATACAGTCATAAAACCAGTGACATGGTTACTTGATATCATCATGATGAGCCAAAGACAAGGCACATCATACAGTAAAGCAGGAGTATCTGGTGATGCTTGTGTTCCACACATACCGTGGAGAAGCTCCTGGTTGTGCCATGATGAAACAAACACACCAACTTTTACTGTAGTTCTTTAGAACACTGAAAAACTGGGAAGGACACAATGTCTCTTACTAAGAGATGAGCATATTTATCAGTGGTGTACAAGACTAATGGAACTTAGAGATGCATCTCCAAAACAGGATGAAAGGAAAAATACAGAAGAATGATGCCCATACACAAACTTCGACAAAAACACGGCATAGTATAAATATCACATATCATTTATAGATAAAAAAAAAAGATGGGACACAAAATATTTTTTTTTAAAATTGCCTGTCAATATCTAGGTAAGACTCTCTCCATGGAGATAATTTTTCATTACGTAACCCAATGACCTTCAACTCATTGAGATCCTCCTCCATCTTTACCTCCTAAGTGCTGGGATTACAGACACAACCTCCCTCTTCACTGAGACTCGAACCGAGGACCCTGCAAATGCCCAGCAGGTACTCTACCAATGTTGCATCCCCTAGGTAGGACTATTTCTGGGGAAGGGGGTGGTCCAGGGGAGGCTTCGGCTGACTCTATGTAATCCTATTATGCCACCAAAAAAATGTTTGAGCCAAACTTGGAAAAAAATATCAATAATCTGCCCTAAAACAGAGTTGCAAGCCTCCATCAATATGCTTTTTATATTTTTAATATAATTTTTCTTTCCCTCTTCCCCCTCCTTTTTTTGTATAGGAAGTCATTATATAGCCTAGGTTGCTTTAAAAAAAAAAAAAAAATCATGATTCTCCTGCCTCAGCCACCCAAATGCTTAGATTCCAAGTGTGTGAAACCACCTGGCTTCTAAGTCTTTTCTTGCCACCTGAGTGGGAATCTTGCTTGTGTAAGGTGCCCAGCATAGGCCTAGCATGCACAGCTCAATGCCTAGCAGCAGAGTCAAATTCAGATGGCACGATGGAATAAAATCACCAATCAAAGGGGAAACAGCTCTGAAGTAAAAACTCTACCCAAACCCAAATTTCAAGTGACTAAAAATGATTGGGATGTTAGGAGAAGATGGGAATGGAGAAATCCCCATGTCTACCTGCTTCTTTCACAATAGCGTTTATTTCAAGACGAAAATGTGTACACAGGTGCACACATCGCCTATGAAACTGCACAGGAACCTTCACTGTTGTTTTTTCCGCAAAGGTTTAATTTTTGCCATCTTTCCATGCTGCAGGTCATATGGTCTTGCTTATATAATTTAGAACAACAGATCTTATTCCTTATTTGAGGCATGCGAGCTCTTTCACAACATCCAGCCAGGACACCAAAATATAACGTTCAGAATAAACCTAAGCAGGGGACGAACACTAACTTTTTTTATACTGCAAGATGGAAGGAGAAAAACAAACACTCGTCTGAAATGGCAAGAGAGTCTGTTCTTAACCTCATGTTTGCCAAGCTGTGTGGCAAAAGTTCACGAATGTATTTTAAAGACCCATGAGACTAAACTTGTTGACCTTAAATGATAGGAAATTTTTGAGAAACATATTTATGTTATGTAAAGGGGTTAAAAGAGTAAAGGTCGTTCTGCTTTTCTCTGTTTTTCAGCATGAGGATAAATGAGCTCCTTAGTTCCCTGCTGCTGGTTGGTAATCAGTAACAGTGGTTAGTAGTAACTATTCCTTGATTCCATGGCTACTTATCTAATCTTTTCAGCAGAGGGTTGGCACTTCACTTGGCACCTCTCAAGTGGCCACTCTGAAGGTTACGCAGTCTTGTAAATTTATTTTTAAATGATTTATTTATTTTTATTTTATGTTCATTGGTGTTTTGCCTGCATGTGTGTGTGTGGGGGGGGGGGGTGGGGTGGGTGTGTGGGTGTGTACCAGATTCCCTGGAACTAGAGTTCCAGACAGTTGTGAGCTGCCATGTGGGTGCTGAGGCTTGAACCTGGGTCCTCTGGAAGAGTAGCCAGTGCTCTTAACTGATTAGCCATTTCTCCAGCTCCAGTTGTGCAATTTTTAATAGCTGTATTCTGCATCCCCCTGTTCATGTGGTCTTCACCGTCCACTTCCTTCCTGCTGGCCCTGATTTAGTTCCGGCCTCTGTCCAGCACCTGCTGGGAGGCATTTGTAGACTGTGCTATGATGTTTTGCCAAACTGATCTCCTCGGTGCTGGGAGCACTGTGAGCTGACAGCTTCAGCTCCCTCGGGGAACTGCCATTCCTTTAAAGAGAACTGCCTCCTTCAAGGTCAGCCTGGCTTTCAAGGGCCACCGTGGGGCCAGACGGGAAAGCCAGTGCTCTTGTTCCAGCTGGGGAGAACTCTCAGCTTCAGAGCAACCTGTGGGTTCAGCTGTGGCTTCACTAATCATGAACTGTCACTAAACTTCTCTCTTTGCTTAACTCTGCCCTCTTCCTAGTCTCTTACACTGGGAATAATCCTCACAGGTCTGCTGATAACCTTCCCGGATTACTAACCCCAGTTCAGCCTGATTGCTAAGCAACACAATCTTCACCAGCATTTAAGCTGTTTCCTGGCTCCTGTGTATGGTGAGTTGGGTCTATTGTGGATCTGTCCTCACCAGCGATCTGTGAGAAGTAACATAAGCCTCTTGGGGGCCCTGTACTTAACTGCCAGACCCTAAAAAGCATTTCACTTCCCACCGTGGCAACTGGCATAATTGTGAACATTCCGAGAGCCTGAAAGATGGCAGTGACCTGGGCTTTGCACCATGTGACTGCCTAGATATAATGGGGAAGTCCAGTTCATGACCCTGGGGCAGGCTGTTGTCACCACCACGTGTGTGCAGTGCCCATAGAGGTCAGAAGAGGACATTGGGTCACGTGGGTGTGGGTGCTGGGACTTGAACTCATTCTGTTCTGAGCGATACACCCATGTTGCCCTCACCACCGTCTTGATTCCCTTCCCTCCCGGCCTCCACTAGTTTACCCTCTAGAAACCTGCCATCCTCACCACTGCCAGCAATAGTTCCACGTCAGCATGTCCCTCTCCTAAAAGTCTGAAAGGAAATTTCAAAAGTACAAGATCATTTGAGGGTAGGTGTCACTCTCCACCGAAATTGCTCTGTCACTCTTTCTGCTCATCAAGCTTTGGAGAAAACAACTCTTTTTTTTACAATCACCTGCGCCTGGAATGCCCTTCAGTTTGCCTTCACCTACAGAACTCCTCTTTTCCCTCAAAGACCAGCAAAGTTCGTCCTTTTCCTAGAGGGTCTTTTTGTTGCTGTTGTTTTTAACATTCTCTCCTACGCAGCATTATGTTTACCGAGCTCAGGGGAAACACCTGTTGCTAACCTTTGCTGCGGTGACTGGTAACATGGTGAGCAGTTGTTAATTACTTTAGGTATAAATGAGCAAGCAAATTAATGAGTCACCAGAAATATCAGCCATTATTTTGTAAAACAAAGAACTGGGTAAAAGTAAGCTGAGGACTTACCTTGGGCATTTCTTAATTAAAACATTATTATTAATTATTGCACTGGCATAAGTTATGCGTTTGGAGGTTGGTGGTGCCTGTGTGTGTGTGTTGGGGGGGGAAGATGGGCAAAGCAGGATTTGGTGTTTTCTATTGCTTTTCCTTATTTCCTTGAGACAGGTTCTTTCACTGACCCAAAGCTTACCATTTTGGTAAGGCAGGCTGGCTGACCAGTGAGCTGTGATTTCCAGTGCTGGCTTTACAAATACGTGCTGCCGTGCTCAGCTTTCTGAGTGCTGAGCACTCAAACCCAGGTGCTCAGCCTTTTACAGCAAGTGCTCTACCCAGTAAGCCATCTCTGAAGCCACTTAGGTATTTTGATAAGAAAATCTTTCAAATTCTGTTTTTCTGTGACACAACTTCCATATATATATATATATATATATATATATATATATATATCTCCACACTGCTTTTTTTTTATTTCATTTCTACTCCAGAGATTGGCAAATCTCCTCTGTAAAGAGGAAGATGGTATTTTTTAAAGATTTGTGTCTGTCATCAACTCTAAGTAGTTGAGCCACAGGTAGCCATTTTACCCAGGGAATATCAAAGCAGCCATAGATGGGTAACTGCATGGCCATGTGACAATAAAACTTTATTTATAAAATCAGGAAGCGGACTAGTTTCCAGGGTGTAAAATGAAGTGTCAGAGGTTTGAAATAACAGCGATCACCAAATACTTGGTGTAGAACTGTCGTGGGCAGACAGGATGGCTTTTTTTCAATCAAGCTAGGAAGACACAAAACTCAAGTGTTAGCAGTCTGTGTATCAACACAGAGAAAGGTGAGCTCAGAAATCTGACTACAAGATCCCCATGGCTTCCCAGATTTATGTATAGGCTTAGAATACCAGAAGAGAAGACTTCATATACCCCACATCTCACCCATACACAATGCCAAAGGGATTCTTACCTTCTTTCTTAAAGAACACTGACCCACTAAAGATGGGAACTTAATTTCCATACAACTTGTCTCAGGAATAAACCCAACACCAATACTGTCAGTGACCTCCTACCACAGACACTCTGAGCTCAATGTTAAGGGCTTCATATAGCCAAGAGCGAGCCTTTATTAGGCATTTTCTTATGCCTACAAAAGGTCATGTGTTTTATGAACATATCTCATGAGTTCCCCACTTGATCTCATACTGCAGTTTACAGCGCTTCCTTGATACCCAGGAGGAAATGAGGTTTGGAGAGGGGAAGTAATTTGCACAAGGTCAAGTCGAGCCTGCAGACTCACTAAGTCCTTGACCGCTGTGCCTCCTCTTCTGTGCCAGCTGCCTGTCCCAGAGGAGCTGACCCAGCCTCTTCCAGTCACTTAAATCTCCCAGATTTTGTTTAAGTTGCCTTCCACTGGAAGCAATGACTCCATTCAGGACTTGTAGGAAATTCTACCTTGGGGACTACAGTGAGGAGAAAATTTAACCCCAAGTAAAAAACCAAGGGTTTTGTTAAGAGCACATCACACTGCACAGAAAACAAAGCGAGTTGGCCTTTTGTCAACAATATTCCCTCAACACTTTCTAACTCACATGATGGAGATAATTAATTACTGCAATGCATCCTGTCCGGGAGAGGTATCAGCAAGAAAGGCAAGTGGCTGAAGGAGGAGCTTTGAGAATTTTGCCTAAATTAAAGGTGAGCTCTCAAGTCTGGTACCTGGCCCACAGCTCTTCCTTTAGACAGTGGGTCTTTGTCAAGCGTCTCCTCACAGCCTCTCTTCCTGCCTTTTATTTGGTTCCATTACTACAAAAGCGCCTTACAGTAAACATCATCGTTTGTTATCATTATTCATAGTTTGTTGGCAAATTAAATCGCTTGCTGTTCCAACATCTAGAAGTGGAGGAAGTGTTCAATTCTAAAGAAATGCCTTCCCAGCTTTGCCAGCTCGGCAATAGCAGCATTGCCAAATCCTTTATGAATAGGTGAAGGATCGTCTTTCATGTGTAGTATATGAATAAACAAAATACCCGTAGGGGCCTGCCAGATATTTCAGGTAATAGATATCTCCTGCCCCACCCTGGTCTCTCTAGAGCCAGTTAGCATTAGGTTTCTTCACAAATAAGACCATTGAGACCAGAAGCAAGAAAAATGGCACCTTAAAAGAAAATCAACAAGATGATAAGAAAATATGGGTTCTCTAACACGGTGTGTATTCTGGTTCACACAGCAGCAAACTGGGCAGAATGGGAAAAGCACATTCTCCTGCAAGGTGTGGAATTCAGAATTCCAGGATAGCAGCACGAGTGTTCTCATCTTGGGCCCAGACAATCAATTCAAACAACTGTGGCAACAAATACCCCACCCCCCCCAACAAAAAGCCCAGGACACTTTAAAAGGTATTGGTGTTTTTAATCTTTGAACTGACCTTGAAGAAAAACTCTTTTTATTGCGAGAATGCTACATGTGAAATTCTCGTTATGTGGTAGTCTCAGCTGGTTGCATTTAAATTGTCTGTCTGTGTGTGTGTGTGTGTGTGTGTGTGTGTGTGTCCACATGCATGCCTAAGGCCAAAGGAGGACTTTAGGTGTCTTGTTCTATCACTCTCTGACTTACTTCCCTGAAACAGGGTCTTGAATCTGGAAGTGAATCCTCCTGTCTCAACTACACAAAGGTACATGTGGCCACACCCAGTTTCTTACTGAGTATTTGAACTCAGCTTCCTCATGCTTGTCTAATAATTTCTTTCACCTACTGAGCCATTGCCCCAGCCCACGGTAGCATTTTAATAACATGTCGTATCCTTCCTCATTGCACCTTCCTTTGTTTGGCTTTGGGGAGGGCCCCGATCAATGAATTAATGCATCCATGAATTCTCATAACTAAATCGGAGTCTGTGAAAGGCAGAGGCCTTGATCAGAGAAAATGGGCAGCCAGGAACATGCCTTTGAAGGTTACATCTTTTCCATGGGCCCATCTTCTACATCTCTGCATCCTGGCTACCATGATGTGGGCATCCTTCCCTTGCTGCCATGGTCTTCCACTATGATGGTTTTGCCTTGCTACAGGCCTAAAAGAATGGAACCAGCCAACCATCCTGGACTAAAATCTTGACTCAAAATAAATCCTTCCCAATTTTTTTTCCAGGTATTTGTCAGAGCATCCGACACTGACTAGCCCAGGCAAATATGAGGTTAGTGGGTCCTACCCCTTTCCCAGTTTCAGAAACAGACCTGCACTCCAATCGACAACCCTTTTGTTCATTATTATCCCCTTAAAGAGTCTTTTATTTTAATGTAGTTTTTGTTTGGCAATCAACTCATTCCTCATTAAAAAATAAGCCATTTGTTTGTGTTTGCGCATAGCAGTCTGTCCTCTCTTTCCACCATGTTGGTTCTGGGGATTGAACTCAGGTCATCAGACTTGGGGGCAAGCTTTTTCACCTGCTGAGCCAGCTCTCTGGCTCCCTTTATTCATCTTTAATGCTGTACATTGTATATGTCCTTATGTATGTATGTATATGTGTGCAGTATTATTACTATTGACATACTGAAGATTGAACCTAATGCCCCCCATATGCTGGGCAAGGGTTCTGCCAATGAGCTATACCCCAGTCTGAGTTTCTTCTTCTTTTCTACCTCTCCCTGAAATCATTTTTGCTCCTTTTGAGCCATATCATGCCACTGAGAATGCACGAAGCGCAATCCTGTGCCAATTAGTGCATGGCATCAAAGTGGTGCCTGGCATTGGGGTGGGCAGACCCTACATTAGTAGCCCTGAGGATACATAGGGACCCTTTGATAGCGGGATTTAAGAAATTCAGTTTCTTTCTGGCTATCTTGATATGTAGGCCTAATGAACTGCTGTGGTTATCAGATGCCAGAAGGAAAGAAGTCAGACAAGGCTAAACCTAATACCTGAGCATAATCAGGGCTAGGGAAGTAAGCACTGTGTGCTCACCCCACCTCCAACCCCCGCCTCTGCCCATTAAACCACACCTCACATTTATTCTCCAAGTAGAGCTGAAAGCAAGCTGTGTCGTAATGACTTCTTTAACTCTGTTGCTAGTTTTGAGTTTTTACCACAATAAAAAATAAAATCCTAGATGATAGAAGAGATAACTATCTACTGGATTCTTTCTAAGCTCTAGGTAGTCTGCTAAATATTCTATGCATCAATTAACTTTATTAACCTCTCTAATTAGTGCTGTTCTATTCTTCACTTTACAGAGGATGAAAATGAAGCATAGAAAGGTTGATTTCCCTATGGCCACACATAGAAAGAGCTTGGATTCATCTCTTGTCTGTTTCAGGGGCTGAAGGCAGAAATCATTTTCTTTACTGCTTTTCAGTCTATATAACCTGCATCACCATTTTATTGCTTAGCATTCAAAATCTTTTTTTTTTAATCTTTCTAAGTGAGCAATGGCGCTTAGAGGTAGAGCACTCACCTAGAATGACCAAGCCCCTGGGTTTCAAAACAGCAAACAAACATCTTTACAAACAATCAAGCAGTTAGGTCTGTGACTCATTCTGGTTCTTCTAGGGTAAAAATGATCTTTTTGTTTTCGTTTTTTCAAATCTTACTTTTCCAAAGCACAGGGAACTTTAATGTAGATGTCATAGTTTTTCTCTGCTTGTGACACAGTATGCACAAAGCCACCTTTATTTGGCATGTGCTTTTTGACCATGGGGATAAGAGGAGGCAGGCTCAGTTAACACCTATTTCACAGAGCAGAACAAATATTTGAGCAGCTCACCCTTTCAAATTGCTGTTGTGTTTAAGATGAATGGTTTATGATGGGTGATGTACATTTGTAATACCAGTTCTTGGGAGGCAAAGACAGGTGCTTGCTGGCCAGCCAGCTTCGCCTAACTAGCAAGCCCCAGGCCAATGACGGGCCCTGTCTCAAAGCTAAGGTGGACAGTATTGCTGTGGTGTGGCACTTCTGGCCACACACGTGTGCATAGGTACTGCGTGCCCACATGCATGGGTGTATCCATGCAAGAACATGTACGCACAAAACATTTTCGCAATTACAATTAATAACAACTGATCGATCCTCTGGAGAAGCCAAAGACCCTTGGGAATTTTTGGAACTTTCATCTCTCAATTATTCAATAACAGCATTAGCAATAAGCCATAAATCCACTGAATCTATGGGGAGTGGGGCTCAGTGCCTGTCTGGTTGGCTACAGCATCTGTGCTCTCCTTTCAAAAGTTCCTCGACCACTCAGAAAAGAAGGTGACAGCACAGGGAGAGAGGTGGGTGCTAACTGCACAAACCAAACTGAACTGAGCCAAGACTTCCCAAGAGAGAAAAGGCCTGAAAGACAGACACACGTCTGGCTCCACAGCGCCAGGAGTGAGCTTTCCTGTGGCAAATGGGCCATATCCACCGTTCCCTAATGCTCTCAAGCCCCAACGGGTTTCTGGGGCTCTCAGTGGGCCCTGCTGGTTTCATTTCAAAATGCATGATATCACAGACATGGACTCCTGGTTAGGCAAACCAGGAGCAGTGAAACCACAGGTTAGAATTTATTTTTTTATATCTTAACAAGGATGGCAAGGGAACATTCATTCCTTAGAACTCCTGCATTTTGTCCTTAGATGCCCTTCCCTCTGTCTGCTTGATGGAAGATTATGACTTTTCAAAAATCAAAGCTTGCTCACATACAGGGCATACTGTGACATATATTTCAGCGCTGTGAGGAATAGAGTCAGATTAGGTACGAGGGATTCCAAGAACTGTAACAAAACTACTCCATACCCAGGAAAGAAGCCCAGGTAAAAAAAAATCTTCATAATTTAACAACATAGTTTTTATTTTTTTCTTTTTATCTTAAAGGTATTTAATAATCAAAACAGAGGACTTTTAAATCCTCATTCGCAACTCGCAGTCCCAGAAAGGATGAATGGTCTCCACACTGGGCAAAGTTGCTACAGATTTTGCCTGCAAGATGGGGTCAGCAAAGCAATAAAGAGCCTGTGTTATGTGACAGATTAAATCCAAGCGTAAGCATTCCAGCGCTCAGCCAAGACACCCTTCCCTTCCCTTCCCTAGCCTGCCAGCTTCCCACAAAGTGCTCACAACCCACTGTCCTTCCTTCCCAACGCCAGTGGACACAGAATCGGCTCTTCCTGGCTGTGCCCTGCAAGCCGAAGCTGCCTGCTGGAAAAGTGCAGTAACGTCAGAAGGGAGAAGGCAAATTCACCGAGACGTGCTCTGACAGCAAGCAATGATGGGAAATCATAGCTTCGGAAATGGCCACCCCCAGTGAAATGAAATAGAATAAAAATAATCCTCTCAAGCTCAGAGTCGCTTTCCACGAACGCTGTGCTGCAAAGCTTCAACCCCTTTACTAGTGCCTGCAGGAACCTTCATCACTTTGTAACGCACGTCTGCTGGGAGACGGGAGCGGGGGAGGGGGTAACTCCCAAGTGCCCCCATGCCCAACTGGAAAAAAAAATGGTCAGTCCACAGTTAGCTAGAGCTGCTGACCCAAGCGCCAAGCTACCTGCCAGGAGTTGAAAACACAGGAAGCCCGAGGTTATGAAATCATACAGGTGGATGTGCTCCCTGGCTGAGCGCCCGGCATCCCGCAACGGTCCCCGCGGGCGCCAGCCTCCCGGGCTCACCTGGTACACGTCCCGCAGCCCACACCATGTCCGCAGCACCTGGTGGCAAGCCCGTAGCCTCTCGGTGTACCATCTCCGCAGCGTGGACACGGTCAAGTTCCACACGAAGCGGCTGCCGCTGAACAGCAGGTCCTCCACTCCGCACATGAACACCGAAGCCATGCCTCCGCTTTTCCTGGGAGCCCGGAGTCCTCGCGATGCCGGGCTCGCCACACTGCCGCAGCCGACAGCCCCCGGGGGTCAGATCTGTCACCGAACTCGCCTTTCACTGCGTGTCCCAGCCAGGTTGGGGCGGCATGCCCCGGGATTGGGCGCCCTCCAGCCAACGGCTGCGGCTGGCACGGAGGCTGTGTCACCCCGCCCGCTCGCCAGCAGCGCCAGCCTCCTAAGCTCCGCCAGGCCAGCCCTGGGCGCTCCCTGGGCGCGGGAAGTCCTGGCCGGTGAGGACTCCCCGCGGCGCTGCTCCAGGGCACAGGGCCGCTGGCAAAGCTCGGGAACTCTTTGCAGGCCTGGTGCGGAGCTGCATTTCAAAGCGCCTGCACACACACACACACACACACACACACACACACACACTCCCAGCTCAAGCCCTGGAACCCTTTTATTTTACACTATGAGATCTCTCTGCCTTGCATCTTACCCGGTCCACACTTCACTGATAAACACCTCTGGGGAAAGCTACAGATGCAGAAGGAAGGGGAAGGAAAAAAAAAAAAAAAAAAACCTGTAGCATCTCCCTTTAGATCTCACTCCTGAGGGAATTGTGTGTGTTTTCTTGGCTCTGCTGAAGCTAGATGAAGAGCCTCAGAGCATCGGTGTGTAAGGGCCTCTAGACTCTTTGCTCCTCACTTGAGGGTCTCCAAGAAAATGCCAGCCTGCTATGGCCACCAGCAAAGCAAGTTCCCTGACCCCTCCACGAGGCCAGTCTGTCCAGAGCAGCTGTGGGCTCAGAAGAAAAACAAGGTGTCTTTGCTCCTCTGGGAAAAGCGTCCAGTTAAGACTGGCTGGGAGCCAGAAGCTTCGAAAGAGGGTCCCTGGTCAGCTAGTACAAAATTCAACCTCAGGACTGGCCACAGGTGGCATCGCAAACCAGAATGGGGAGCCTGTCGCTCAAAAATAAGTAAGAAATAAGTCAATTGACAGAAAAATAAAAGCTGTTCCTTGGCTCAGGAAGCCATGGGACAATTCATACATTTTAGGGTCTCCCAGAGGGAATGATGTTTTCTGAGGTATTTGAAAACGGAATCCAAGGAGTGCCACATACCCCGAGTCTGTATTTTCCTTTAGAATGTGTGTACACCGAAGTCCCCAAGAATCCTACTCCATTTCCAACAGCAAGACCACTGCAGCTTAGAATTAATTCCACTTAAACTCACTGGAACCAGCATGAGGGGGAGGGGTGATTATGATCAAATTACATTCTTCATGTGCATGAAAATGTCATAAAATCCAGTACTATATACAATCAAAACATGCGAACAACAACAATAACAAAGGAATAAAAGCCCACTGCACCAGATTTGAGGACAGAGGTATTTTTTTTCCCCCTGAATCCACCTGTGGACAATAGTGAGCATTTCATTGGTGGATTCACACCTGCACTATTATCTTTGTTAGCAAGTGGCCAAGGGGTAAGATGCCAGAGCTTTTCTTCCTAGCACCGGGAGCCTCAGGACAGACTATCTGCCCATCAGCTTCACGTCAGGTTTCAAATGTGCTGTTCACATCTTAATTCAGGCAAACCACAAGCATTCAAAACAACACGAAAATCTGTCCTCAGAGCACCTGTTGGTTTCAAAGTGGCTGAAACTGGAAAACTTTTAAGTGACTTTTCTTTCACAACCAGAAAAAAAAAAAATTGCTTAAGGAGGTCTGTAGGATTCAGAGAAGAGAACTGCTCTGAGATCTGCTGATCTTTCTTGGCAATAAACCTGTCTGCCCGTTAGACAGGCTGTAGTTCACCAGGATAATAGTGATGTTTACACACAATAGAAGGTTTGACATAGAAGGTTTGACTGAATTGGAATAAAATGAACCAAGCATAGCTTGGGGTGGGGGGAAGGCCCGTTTGAGTAAACCCTGGAGCATGATTTTTTTTTTTTTTTTTTTTTTTTTTTTTTTAATGATGATGCAGTGGACTGAGTTCTCGGAAATGTCAAGCAGCCTAGGGAATACCGGAATACTACCCCCAACAGGTCAATTACCAGTGTCTCCTGACACCATCTCCTAAGAAAAGGTGCTCTCAAGACACTTTGGCAGGTGCTTGTCAGGTCTCATGTCAGCAGTCAGTTGCAGCCTGGGACATTTCCACTCAAGGTTTCAAAGCTAGCGCTTAACATAATGTTCTGTTGTTATGTACAATGATGAAAATCTCAACCATTCTATTTTATCAGTAAGGACTCAGGAACCAGGTGCTGGGGTGAAAACCTGCCAGCTGAGAGAGGCTGAGAAAGTAACCAGCTGACCTTCCTTCTCAGTTCAGGTCTGGATGGAAAAAAAAAAAAAAAAAAAAAAAAAGGATCACTAGCTCAGCTGACAGCCCAGGAGGAAGAAAAAAAAAAAAAAAAAAAAAAAAAAAAAGCCAAGGCTTGCTAATTAACAGCCCCCAAAGCCAGAGAGCTGAGAAGCTGAAGCCTAAGCTAAAGCCAGAGCTTGAGCCAAAAGCTCCTTCTTCTTCTTCTCCACACTGTCTTAAATATCCCACAACTCAAAGTCCCTTCTATTCTTTAATCCCTTTCAGCTTGTTTTTAGCTCCAAATCTCGATCTAGGCTATACCTCTGGTATACAGAGACCTCTTGGATTAAAGGTGTGTGCTAGGGCTGGGTGAACCACACCAGTTTACAATAAACAGAAAGTTCTTGGATAAAAGGTGTGTGATAGGGCCCAACCTCGCCAAAGAAACCGGGCTTTCCAGTCCACAATCTTGGGGGATCACAATGGGATCAAATACCCTGCAACATTCTTCCCTTCCTTTTCTTTCCCACATGTACATGCTTATGTGAGGAGGTGCTCGCTCAACTTGTCCACATGATTATTATGCTTTCAGACCCTGGCTAATGTAGTCAGGCTGGCCTCAAAACTGCTTTACAGTCGGGATGATCTTGAACTCCCGATCCTTCTGTCTCTGTCTCCCAAGGGCTGAGATTACAGAAGTGTGCTACCTCTACTTCCAGTTCATGTGATACTGGAGATGACAGCCAGGGTCTGTGCATGCTGGGCAGGCAGGGGCTCTGCTGGCTGAGTCATATTTTCAGTTCCTTCACCTTAATCTTTCAGACACTGAAGCTCAATTTTTAGGTAGATCGGCTAGCTAGTGAGCCCCCAGGATCTGCCTGTCTCTACCTCCCAGTTGTGGGGTTACAAGCACACACGTTCACCTGGCAGTGTCAGGGGTGCTGAGGATCTGAAGGTAGGACCCCAGGCTTGCATAGCAAGCATTTGACCCACTGAGCCACCCTTATCCCTGCCCACCACCCTCATCCCTACCCTATCCACCACCCTCATCCCTATCCGCCATTCTCATCCCTACCCATGACCCTCATCTCTACCCCCAACCCAGGCCTGGACAGTTCTTCTGAAAGGGAGACAGTGAGATAACAGGATTTGCCAGACCAGCCAGTCAGCAGCACTTGGGAGTTTGTCCAGGCTGCAAGTTTTCAGGCCACTTGTGGACCAGCAGCCATGGAGATGAGGTTAGCGATCTCATTTTTCACCTGGCCTTGAGGGGATTCCAGTTCACATTAAAACTGTCACCTTGTGGAGGGGAAGAATGGTGGATGGAAGCTAACCCTGGTTTCAAATCACTGAACACCGTGAATATGGTCCTTGAACAGGCCAAGTGTGATTGTCCTCAGGTCTGATGTGGGGACATTAATCCACTATCCAGGGTCTGAGGAAGATCAAGGGAAAATACTCCTCAGGAAATGTTTAGAATGCTGGCCTGCAAAAGGCAAGCACCCAGGACATACAGCCACCATCCCTACCCAATGCAGGAATTGTCTGAACATTTTGGATTTAGGTAAAACAAGATAAGTAAAATATATAAAGTTTTAATCTCATGCTTTGCCTGCATGTACGTCTGTGGACCATGGACACGCGATGCCTCATAAGGAGGCCAGTAGAGGGTGTCATATCCTCTAAAACTGGAATTGCAGACAGTTGTGCGGTGCCATGTGAGTGGTGGGACTCGAATCCAGGTCCTCTTGAGGAGTACCCAATGCTCTTAACCGCTATGCCATCTCTCTAGTGCTCCAGATATCCATCTTTAAAGCTGGGTAAAACCCTGGCAGGTGATGGCCAGCCAGCCTACTTAATCCCAAAACTCCGGGCCCGTGACAGACTCTATCTCAACAAAACAAAACCAAGAAAAAAAATGAAACAAGACAAAACCCAAGATGGAGATCTCTGGCTTCCACGTGCACACGCATGCACACATGTGCCTGCACCCACACAAACACGCAGATATGCACACGCAAATGCGCTTTTTTTGAGAATAATTTTTAAATGACTCTTCAGGTCATTTTCCTTTGCCGAGGTTAAGGGTCAGAGGTAAATGCTGTCAGAGGCTCAGTCATCCCCTCCAGGCTCCATCTTTTCTGTGGACTTAGAAAAATAGAGTACACTCAAAGCTGGATATAAGACAGAAGCCTCATCCTTTTCACCAAACACAGGTAGAGCTGCCTCCTCTTCCGTTCCAGGAAGTGATATGGGTGCAGCTGAACGGGGGCCTGTAGCAGCGAAGAAACGAGCAGCCGAGGTAACCAGCCACAGGAGTGGGCCAGATCCCAGACGTATGCTCTGAAGCTGGTCTGTAATCTCCCATGGAAAGGGAGCTAAATTGCACTAGTCTGAGCACTGTCTTGTCTCACTCTCCCTGGCTTCAAAGCTCCCTGCAACACACTGCAATTTCCTGTAGCTCTCTCCAGAGGTTTAGGGAGACGCTCTGCCTACAACATTACTCACACACCTGGGAGGGCTGCCGTGGACGTCAAAGACAGTTTGTCATCATCCTCGAGGCGTCTGTAGGCTTCTCTTTAAACAACCGGCAGGAAGGAGAGCAACAGGGAGTACCGGGAAGATGGTACAAACTGACAAGCCCTTGAGAGAGAGAGGCAGCGAGCCAACTGTAACATGGCTTCCAGTGGTTCCCTCTGCGTGTTAAAGAGCCTGCCTGAGTTAGGAATGATAGGTGCAATCCCAGCACGGGAGAGGCTGAGGCAGAAAGAGCTCAAGTTTAAGAGTAGCCTGGGCTACGTGATACATTCCAGTCGCGCCCCGTGACACAGAGGGAGCCCGCCTCAAAAAAGAAAGATGAAAAAAGAAAGAGACAAGAGTCCTTCTAACACCTGTGGACATTGTTCAGCTGTGTTTTTCATGCCTGATGCCAAGTTCCAAAAAGCCATGAATACCTGCCACAGGGGTTCAGGTGGAGGCAAGCCAAGTCTCTAAGCAGGAACAACTCTGCACCCCGCCTTTAAATTTGTGCAACGTTTGCATGTGTGTCTGGTTGTTACAACCAAGGCATGCTCATGGCATGTAGTTGACAAAGGCCTGGGATCCCACTCCTCTGTATGCTGCAGAGCACATGACTGTACCCCAACATCAGAGTATCTGGGGTTGAAGGATCCCACATCTACTTAACCTCCAAACCTCACTGCTCCCCTCCTGTGGCGTCTATTATACAGAAACATCTTCCTCAAGGGGCAGAAGAAATGAAGCAATCACTCCATCCCAGCCTTCAAGCCCCATAAAGTTTAAGGAACCCAAAGCCTTCAAAAAAAGAGCTGGAATCCTGTTTCTCACTGTTCCATTTTCTCCCTTTTTAATATTTGTCATAAAAGGAGGCATAATTCTCATCGCAAGCGATTGACATGCTCGTGTTTACTTTTGGCTTGTTTTATTTAAGCTAAGGTTTTCCTTGGCATTTTGCTTGTTTCTTGAGACAATATCTCATTATGTAGACAGTCTAGCCTGGAACTCACTTTGTGTTGTGGTTCGAATGAGAATGATCCCCGTGGCCTCTGTTTGAATGCTTGGTCCCTAGCTGGAACTGTTTGGGAAGGATTGGGAGGTGTGGCTCGTAGGAGGTGCAGCTTTGTTGGAGGAGGCGTGTCACTTGGAGTGTGCTTTGAGGTTTCAAAAGCCCCTGCCAGGCCTCGTCTGTCTGTCTTTCAGTGTACCGCTCACTCTACCTCTCAGTCTGTCTGTCTGTCTGTCCATCTCCCCCCTCCCATTTGGAGATAAGATTTAAGCTCTCAGCTACCATTCCACCACCATGCCTGCCTGCCTGATGCCACACTCACCGCCATGCCATAACGGACTTTCCCTCCAAACTTATAGGCGATCCCCAGTCAAATGCTTCCTTTTATAAGTTGCCTCGGTCATGGTATCTCTTCACAGAAATTAAAAAAAAAAAAGTAATCAAGTCAGCACATAAACCAGTCTGGCTTTGTACTCATTACAAAGTGCTGGGATTACAGGTACGTGGCCTCAGGCCTGATGGTTTTATCTTCTAGGCAGCCCCTGCAGAGGAATGCTAATCCTTCTCCAGGGCCATATACCATTCGGAAGGTGTCTCAATGTGGACACGGCGGGACAAGGCCACTTGCAGTTTCCCTCTCTCTGCTCTGTGAGGAACCATACAGCACCACTCAGAAGCAGGGCAGCCCGGCATAGTTTCCCCTGTAAGGATCACTGCAATGGCTAGAAGGAGGTTAGTGACCGTGATAGCTGATCTGGACCGTTAACTGAATGGGGTTTCGAATCACTGTGAATACAAGCCTGAGAGCCTGGCGCTCAGAGACTTTCTGTACTGGGGTAAGTGGCTGAGAAGAGCTATCGGCTGTGTGGGTGGCTGAGCGAGGGTCGCAGCCTGAACAAAAAGCAGGAAGTGAACACTGGCATCCATCTGTCTCATAACTTTAGCCTTATGACCAGCCATCAGCGTTCATGTCTCTGCTTCCTGGGTGCAGACATAAGGCAGCTGATTGCCTCACGCTCTTGTGGCTGTGCTCATGTCAGGAATTCTGTAAGTGCAATGGGAAAAGTAACCAATACAGTGACTTCGGGCTTTGCCCACTAAATCCTAGTAGTGCCCTGGCCATTGACAACACCAAAAAGCCTACCATCCTCCTCTATATTGACTGGGCAAGCTGACAGCTAGTCCTCCCCTGAAACCACTGGAGGACACTGGGAAAGAGTCTTATCCATCCACAATCCTGGCTGGTACAGAGCAGGCAGTCTCTAACTGTTGACTGACCTGAACAATGAGTGGCTATCTCAGCAATGAATACAGAAAGCAGTTCATCCAGTCTCCAAATACACACGCTCGTCTTTGCCAAGACTCATCCTCGCCATGTGTCAGTCGGGGACCCAGGCAAAGCGCTTAGAAAGCGCAGTGACTTAACTGAGACCATCTCTGTCTAAGAGTGCCTTTGAGGAAAATGGGGGTTTCAGATGCTTGATTGAGGATCATAAAGGAGCAGGCACTGCCATGGGGAGGGAGGGAGAATAACAAGAGGTATTCATTGTAGGGTGGAATCAGGAATGCCTCCCCGAGCAGAGGACATGTAAACTGAAATCTGACATCTGGGGAGGGGGAGCTAGCGACAGTCAAGGAGGCGATCGTCTCAAAGTGCAAGGTTCAGACAGCTGTGACAACTAAGGCCCTGAGGTCAGATACTATGTTTGAGAATTTCAGAGAGAAAGAAAGCAAGGGCCCAGGAGATGCTAGGGATGAGGACCCAGGGAAGGCAAGTGAGGGTGCATCTGCAATAGTCTTAGAGTACAAAGAAAGAGCGTGAGGTGGGTCCCAGGAATGACTCCACACTAACCAGACAGTTCCACCATGCAGCTAACCAAGGAAGGAAGAGGAGCTGGCTACGGGGTGTGTGTGTGTGTGTGTGTGTGTGTGTCAGGATATGAGGATTCTAAATTCAAGATCTACTTGGTACATAGAGTACGTTGAAGGTCAGCCATGGAAACACACTAAAAGCAGGTCTCAAAAAACGAAAGTAAAATGACAGTTGTGGACAGAGGTTGGGAGAGTACTTTGCAAAGTACATGCAAGGCTCTAGATTCAATCATAAATACCATAAAAAAGCAAATAATAGATCCAGAATGGAGGAAGAGGTTGGTAGAAGTTGTCCTTCACAGGCAGCCAGCTCCCAGCCCTCTGGCAACCTGCCCTGGGCTGCAGCTGTTTCTTATGCACAGGCTTGCACACCCCGGTCCTGTTTCTCACCCCCAAAGGCTGGATGACTTGGACAGCAGGGACATGTGCTTTTGCAGTCCCACTGGAGCCAAAGGCAAAATGTTTCGCCCTCTCTCGTTCTCAGTCTCCTTTCTCTGTGAGTATTCTGTTCTTCAGCCCTGTCCTTAAGTAGCAGAAGAGGAAGAAGTAAGTGGTTAGTAGAGCGGGTCCTCAGGTATGGAGAACCTGCCACTCTTCCTGCAGTCAAGGGTGAAGGATGGGCACTAGCTAATTGACTTCTATGCCTATGAATGGCATTCCAAGGACTGAAAGAATGATAAACTAAGTAACATCCTACATGAAGGCAGCCATCAGCTTCTATTTGGCAAGATCATTCTATCCCTAGAGGAACAGGAAGAGAATGGAAGGATAGGAAGAAGAGAATGTAAGGGAAGGGGAAGGGAGGAGAGAGGAAGAGCAGGGAAGGGAGGAAAAGAAAGAGAAAGGAAGGGAAAACAAGAGAAAGAAATATAGGGAGAGAAGAGGAAGGGGAGGGGAAAGGGAAAGGAGGAAAGGAAAACTTACTCATTCTTTTAAAAACTTCATCCTTCACTGCATCAAGTTCTGTTCTTCCCTACTCAAAGGCAATAGGAGAGACACTGCCTTTCTTGTATAGAGTACAGTTCTAGGCTCCTGTTGTTTCCCATTTTGCTCATTAACCCACTGAGCAGATACTAGAAATTCTTCTCAGGTCTAGTTTTAGACCACATTGATGTAGCTGTAACAGAGTTTGAACAGGGACGCTGGCTGATGGGAGCCGCTGTGGACCAGACAGAAAGGGCTGACCCAATTTCCAAAAGCAATGGTGACTGTCTTATGACTGAATGCCCATCCCACAACCTGTCACCTTGTATTTATACCTCATTTACATCCACATCGACAACGACAAAAATAAACTGTAATAAAACCTATAGCATCCTTTTCTCCTAAATAAATACAGGCGGCTTCATCTACATCATCAGTTAGTTTTCATGGTATTTTCCAAGATCAGAGGGGAAAGGTCACTTTGGTCCCACTTCATAGACATGAACTGATCTACAGAGAGGTTAGAATGCCTGCTAAAGAGCAGTGGGAAAACATGTATAAAGTCTTTCTTATATGGTGTAGCTGTTAAGTTTTCAGTCCTGCTCTGGGTGACAAAAGTTTTGAAAGGGTTAGACTAACTTTGTAACCTATATGTCTTCTAAAGCCTATAGTTTTGAGTTTTAGGTCCAGGTTAAGCTAAAGCTTCTTAGTTCCTTTCCACAGAGTGAAGGAATGTGACCCTATCTGTGAGGGCAGATATAAAAAAAGGGCAAGCAAGCAATGACCTTCACTCAGCAAAAGAAGGACCAGACCCTTGTCCTTGAGATAGCGTTTCTTAGCAATGAACCCAGACTTCTTCTGAGTAGCTTTTGACCTCCGGCCAAGAGCCCGCAGCCCTAATCTTCAAGGATGAGCTAACCACCCCCACCTTAAATTGCAGCTGCATCCACACTTGGCAGGACTGGCCAAGCTTGAGCACCTAAGACTAACCAATTATCTTACTTTATAGCTTCCTCATCCAATCCTAAGTTGCCAAAACTGCAACTTCAAATTTCCCACAATTTTTCTTTTAAAAACCTAAAGGCCTTTGTCTCCCGGTGCCACTCTTTGCTGACCGGAAGGGGTGACCCCATTGTACAATGGTTAATAAACCTCTTGCTTTTGCAACAAGTCTTGGTCTGGGGGAGTTTCTGGGAAGGGCGCGATTGAACTCCTGAGCTGTGAGACCCCAGGTCTTACAGTTTCTTTTGTATCTACCAGTTATAATTTACTTTGGTCTCATTCTGGAATTTAAAGGTATTGTCTTAGTTCGGGTTGTTGTGACAAGAGGCTCATACCAGGTGGCTTCAACAGTAGAATTTACTTTTCAACTTGGTGGAGGCTGGGAAGTCTGAAATTAAGGTGCCAGTCCATTGGCTTTGGGGGAGGGGCATTTCCTGGTGTATGGATGGCTGCTCCCTCACTGTATTCTCAGACGGCAGAGCGGGTAGCTAATGGGTCTTCTCAACCCTTTATATGAACGTCATCACCATGAGGTCATCCCAACCCTCCTTCCTCCCAAAGGCCACATCTCTATACACTATCATACTTAAGTATAAATGTTGGGGAAAAGGTATAGATCTGAAATCCCAGTACTTGGGGAGGCATAGGCAGGTAGATCTCTGTTAGTTTGAGGCCAGCCTGGTCTAGCAAGCACGTCCAGGACAGCTAAGGCTACACAGAGAAACCCTGTCTCGACAAAGACAAACAAACAAACAAAAAGTTGGAAAAACATAAATAGTCAAGCTACAGCAGGTTTGGGTTGCTCCAGGATGCACTTTATTATTCTGGGTACTAACTATGACAATAGCCACATCCTTTGGGTTTACCAGGATTATATAAAGAAGAGAATGATGAGAATAAAGGAAGACCTAAGATGACAAGTAATGAAACTACATCAGAGGAAAAGTTACTTGAGACACAGTGGCATGTCACTCCTGTACAACAAACAGTAGAAGGGGAAAAATTACATTCCTGCAAATTCTTGATTCTTAAAAGATTTACTAAATATAATCCCGGGTGCAGATAAGAAAATGAAAAGGAGAAATCAGCCAATGTCAAAGGCTGCTAAAATACTAAAACAAAGCTTTTAAGGCTGGTACATCTTGGTCTTCAGACAAATGTGAGTGTTCAGTCTTAAAAACAGACTGCTTTCCCATCTTCACTAAAAAATACAGAAAATTTGGTATGATTATTGTTAGGAATTTTAAATATTTGGCCCTTGGCAGTACAAGCAAAGAAAAGCCAAATCAAGTAAGAAAAAAAAAGTATTGCTGTTTTAACATTAACTTCATAGTTGAAGGTATCAGCACACCGTACTTCACTATAAAGTTCATGAAGCTGAGAAACATTGTGCAGAGGGCTGTGGACTGTGTTGAGAGCAGGGAGTCAGCCATGATCTGCTTTGGGTCGACCAAGAAAGGAAGGCTAGATGTCATTTTTGAAGGAGCTGGCACCAAGGACACTGGTGGTGGACTTCCACCCCTAGGAATGTGCTATTCTTAAGGTTACAGGTAATTTTGGGTCAAGCCTTGTCAGCTTATATATATAGATGGGTGAATATTGGCTGCCTAGTCATCATGTCTCCCTTTTTCAGAGACACCAACTCTGTAGGCTGCCTGCTAGGATGGACTATGGTTTATTCCCAGAATAAGACACAAAGTGGAGCCTTCTAAAATTATTTCCCTTCAGCTGGGAATGCGGCTAGGCTAGTAGAGCATTTACCTACAATACATGGAGCTTAGAGGTCCATTCCTGCATTAACTGGGTACAGTGGTCATCATTTGTGCTTGCACTCTCAGAACTTGGGAGAAAAAGGAAGGTCAGGAGTTCAAGGTCACTTTTTGATACACTGTGATTTTAAGGCCTGGTCTACACAAGACACCCCCCTCTCTCTACATATATATAATCAAATAATATATATATTATATGTATCAAATAATATATATAATCAAATAAAAATATGCTCCTCTCTTAAGAGATGGAATACAAGCAAAACTTATCTGCACATGGAAAGAGACAAAACATCATTAGTCATCAGAGAGGCGCAAATAAAAACCACAATCTTATCCTGCTTTAAACCCACAAGAATAAATAAAGTAAAAAATATGAATAGTAACTAATTGTGCTGGCTAGTGTTTATGTCACCTTGACACAAACTACAGTCATCTGAGAGGAGAGAACCTCAATTGAGAAAATGCCTCCGTTGCACCAGGCTGCAGGCAAGCCTGTAGGGCATCTTCTTAACTAGCGATGTAGGAGGGTCTAGTCCTTTGTGGGCATTTCAACCCCTGGGAAGATGGTCCTGAGTTCTGTAAGGAAGCAGGCTGAGCAAGCCACCACGGGGAGCAAGGCAGTCAGCAGCACTCCCCCACAGCCTCTGCATGAGTTCCTGCCTCCTGGTTCCTTCCCTGTTTAACTTCCTGCCCCAACTGCCTCTGACGATGAACCATGACATGGAAGTGTAAACCCTTCCTCTCCAAATTTCTTTTGGTCGTAGTGTTTCATCGCAGCAATAGAAACCCTAACTAAGACACACATGTTAACAAAGACGTGTAGAGACTGCCATCCTTCGGCACTGCTGGTGGGAATTGGGTGTGTGGTGCTCACTGCAGAGAGATGCATTTCTTCAAGCGTCCATATGACCCAGGAACTCCACAAGAAGAAAAGCATGCATTTAAAAAGCATATATGCAAGGGTGTTTAGAGCAGTCAACGGTCGGGGAAGTTTCTTACATGATGTATTACATGATGAACAAACTTTAAAAATACAGAGCTGAGGATGAAGCTCAGTGGTAGGGCCCTTGCCTGGTATTCGCAAAGCCTTGAGTTCATCCCCCAGCACCACACACAAGAAAACGGTACATTCCCATGCAACTGAATATTTTCAGCAATAAAAAGGATCAAGATGTATACCGAAAAAATTGAAAACATATGCTCAGCAAAACTTGAGCACGTGTGCTTACAGTGATATTATTTTATAGTAGCTCCAAGGTGGAAAACTCATATGTCTATCACCGGATGAGCAGATATACAGAATATGGCATAGCTGTATTACTCATGCATATGCAGGAATAAAGTATGGTCAGATGTCACTGTTTTCTAATGCCGAAAGCAGCATATTAGGTAAAAGAAACTAGACATACCTTAGAAATGGAGAATAGGTTAGTGATCCTGCAGTAATTGGGAGATGGGTGGGTGGATGAGAAACGGTCACTAACAAGGGATTTCTTCAGGGGTGATGACACTGACCTGCACTGTTGTGATCATAGCACATCCTTGAATATACTAAAAAAACAGCACAGCTTTAAGAATATGAATTTTGTGGCATGTGACTAAAAGTCACACAATTCATAGTAAATAAGTAGTTGGGGCTGGACACTTAGGAGTGCACTTAGGAGCAGGGAAGAAGATCAGGAGTTCAAAGCCAGCCTAAGGCTACAGAGCAAGACACTGTCTCAAAAAACCAACAGCTGCTTTGTGTGGTGGCATGCAACTTTAACCTTAGCATTCAGGAGGCAGAAATAGGCCAATCTCTGAGAGTTGGAGACTAGCCTGGTCTACATAGTGAGTGCCAAGACATCCAGGGCTATGCAGAGAGACTCTGTCTCAAAAACAAAACAAAGAAACACACACACAACAAGGACTAAGATGTGTGTGTGTGTGGGGGGGGAACAGTCATCATGTGCAAGGTCCATTGTTCAACTCCCAGCACCACAGAAATAAATAATCAATAGGAAACAGGGAACTTTAAGAAAAGAACAAAATATAGGCCATGCCATGGATGAATCTCAAAGCACTCCACTGAGTGAGAGAAGCTGATCGCAAAGCCACAGCATACAACCTCATTTGTATAAAAGGCCTCAGTCAGTATACACAGATACTAGACCAGTGGTTGCTTAGGGCCAGAGGAAGGAAGCAGAACTGGAAACTGGCTACCTCAGCCCAGGGTTTCTTCTCAGACCAATGAAGTGTCTTGACACTGGGTTATGTCTGCAGAACTAAGTCTACAAGGGAAGCCGAGGAATCATATGTTATAAACATGTGAACCTTAACATGAAGGTAAAAACTCAGGACATGACTTTATCTACATTTATAAGTATTCTACAAGGAACACGCGAACTTACTGCATGCAATTAAAAAACAAGGCGCTAAGCTTCATATTGATGTGGATAGAGAACATATTTTATAAGAAAGACTGAAAATAAACAGGAAAAAAATGCTGCACACGAATATAGCTGTGAAACTGAAAAAGATGGTGAAACGTATACTGAATTATTTATTATTGCTTTTTCTGTTGCAGGCTCTCGTGTAATTCAGCCTAGCCATGTAGTCCAGGCTAACTTCAAACTTGTAACATAGCAGAAAATAACTTTGAATTCCAGATCCTCCATAGTCTCAGTCCATGGTCAAGGCAGCATTACTCTACCTGTATGAACTGTTAACAACAGTGCTTTCTGAGTTGAGCCTACTGGGTGTTCTTAACCAGGTGGAGGGACTTCCTCCCCTGCTTTTCTATATCAGCACACACTACTCTAAAATTTCTAATCTTGAAGTGCACATGCCATCAAACAAAAGGCTAGTCAGCTATCCCAGGACAGGCCTCCATCACATCCTTGGTCCCCAGCTCCTCATTTCCAGGCCTGCCCAATGAGATTGCTCACAATTGTTTGAGGCTCAACAGCCCTGCTAATGTAAATGGGGCCACTCGTGTATCCAGCGCTCCAATAGATGAGACAGACGTCATAGCTCTGACAAGATTCCAGTCAGGTGCGGTGGTATGTGCTTGTAACCTCAGCACTTAGGAGGTGAAGGCAGGGGGATCAGAAGTTCAAGACCAGCCTCAGCTACACACTGAGGTTGGTTTGGGCTATTGTGAAACTCTGTCTCAAAAAGCAAATAAGAACAATAAAGGCAGCAAAACCCCCAAAGGCACAAACGACAGAGAAAGCATCTGTAACGTGTAAATCACACAAAACCATTATAAATCCAAGTAGTTGGGTAGCATCTCCTTTCCCCAAAGGTATGTGATTTGTAGTTTTGTGAACATCCCTTCAGAGATAGTCAACGCTACATAGACACACTCCTCACAGGCATGGGGAGCTATTTTACAACGGTAGCTAAAGAATGATGCAATGGCAAAAAGAGAACTCATTATATTCAGAACTCACATGCTTTTTTTTTTTTTAAGCCATTTGAGGCAATCTGGTAAAACTGGATTTAAAGAAAGAAAAAAATTAGAAGACAAGACCCAAGAGAGGACTCTGATGTGCCAGGACTGTCAAATTGTTTCTAGGATGTCAATCCACATAAACTGTCTGAACAGAAAATGAAGTTGGTGCTCTCCATAGCCAAATGGATGAACCGCCCACACTGAATTTGTCATTCCTCCCAAAAGAGCAACACAGGGTGGTCCAACTTTCACTGTGGGAGTTTTAGGACTTCAGCCTGCTGAGAAGCCTGTGAATGAGTGTCCCCATCCTGTGAATGACTGTTCCCACTCTCTCACCTTCATTTCCTTCACCCTGGAGTACTTCAAAGCAAGAATTCCTCTGACAGGCCACTCCAGAGCGCTCACCTGATTTAGGCCCTAGCAGATCTATACTCATTCGGTCTGTGCTGAAGATCCAACTTCTTCAGGGGGAAATGACGATTTAAGTCTGAAAATCCAGACAATGAAACTGGACTGCAGGAATCATTCTTTCCAGCTCAGTAACGTCCAAAGCTGTTCCAACGTTCCTTGTCTTACTTATTTTCCAATCACCGGGACAGGACACCATGACCAAGTCTTGTAAAAGAAAGTGTTTAATTGGGCTTATGGTTTCAGAGGGTTAGAGTCTGTCTTAGCAAAGGTTTAATTGATGTGAAGAGACATGATGACCATGGCAATTCTTATAAAGGAAAACATTTAGTTGTCACGGATGTACAGTTTCAGAGATTTAATCCGTTACAGTCATGGAGGGAAACACGGTGGCACACAGGCAAATGTGGTTCTGGAGAGGTAGCTGAGAGTTGGGCATCTAGATCTACAGGCAGCAAGAAGGGACTGAGACACACTGGCCAGGCTTGAGCATCTGAGATTTCAAAGCCAGCCCCCAGTGATACACTTCCTCCAACATTATACACCTACTCCAACAAGGCCACACCTCCTAACAGTGCCCCTCCCTGTGGGCCTATGGTGGCCATTTTTATTCAAACCACTACGGCGTCCATGATTGCAGAGATGGCAGCAGGAACAGCTGAGAGCTTATCTCATGATCCATAAACAAGAGGCAGAGAACGCTAACAGGGATGGGTGTGGTTTTTGAAAATTTAAAGTGACATACCTCCTCCAACAAGGCCATACCCTTAATCCTTCCCAAATAGTTCTACCAACTGAGGATCGATCAAACATTCAAGCATGTGAGCCTGTGGGGGGTGGGGCTGCATTCTCATTCAAACCACCATGCTCCTGTTCTATGTTCTGCTTCACTAGAGAAGGTGACACTATTCTCATTTAGGGTTCTGATGCTTTGACCCCACGACCTTAGTATTTGCTGTTCTTTCAGACCTAGACCATCTCCTCCAAACCATAATTTCATCCAGTCAACTCCCTCATTTCTCAAGCCTGAGCTTTCATGTTGATCATCTATGATGATGAGCAGTCCATCTCGGCAGTTCCATGTTCCCTGTCATAACACTCATCACTTTTGACATCCCTTGATTATGGCATGAGCTCCATGAGTATGGGAACCCTGTGTATTTGTCATTACTATGGTGCCTGCTAAGTCATTGAAAGTCTGAAATTAGCCTATGAATTGAGGATGTAAATGTAATATTCCTGGACCTACAAAAAAAGACTTTCACAAATATGTGTGTGTGTGTTGTATACAAAGTTATCATCAGCATCATGCTTGTGACTAAACTTCGGGTCTGGAAATATATTCCAAGAATGAGAAAACCTGAAGCTGGTATCAAAACTAGAACCACCACCTGAAAACAAGAAAAGTAACTAGAACAAAGTGGTGGAGACCAGAGATCAGACACAGAGAAATGTGAGATATTTCTAATTAGGTGAGGATGGGGGCTAAGAAAGATGGCGGGCCAGATTCTAGGACGAAGCCATGGTCCTAGAATCTAAATCCTAATTTGACCTGATTCAGAGTGGCCTTGACAGGAGCAGTAAGGATTATTTGAAGCATATTTATCCCTCCTAAGTGGCTTAGTTCTCCAAAGCGCCTTTCTAGAGTGCACTGGGACATACAGATGCTACTTTTGTTTCTTGGAGAGGTTATGCTAGGGGCAAGATAGGATGAGGCGGCTCATGTGCCTTATGGGTTTGCTCCTTGTTCTAAAGTAGAACTCCTAAGCCCATGTCCGATTAGCTACAGAAGTACAGAACGTATCAACACTTAGTTATTGGCAGTTTTGAATGCCATTTTCCAAGCACACTATTCTATGGTTCTAAAGAAGAAAAGAAAATAATTAAAATAAAGAATTTAAGATGCATAGTATAGGAGTAAACAAATACTGTGTGTATGTAAAAAGGAATAATCACACAAACATCAGATTACAGGTATTTGAGGAAGTATTTTCAAAAACCCAGTCATTAAACTATGCTCATATGGTGAGTATAGCATCCAGATTAATTTAATTAATTTAATATATGGAGACAGGACCTTTCCAACTATCCACCAAGTACATTACACGCAAGGGTGCTGGGCCAGGTAGATGCCGTATGGCAACTTCATCAACATTTTAAATTTATCTCGTTGTTTCTCTTAAAGTTTCCTATGAAGTTTTGAAGCGTCTCTGTAATATAACTTTGCTTTTCTTCTTTAAAATGCACACTAGCACCATTGCTCCAGGGAGACATGCTGTGTTGATGTCTAGTTCTTCAGGTTCTCTTGTGTTCTTCTCTGTACCCTTCTGAAGAGAGTCTATGGACCTGTTGAGCCAACCACGATCGCAAACAGCAGGAGATCCAATCACTATAGTCTATGCACACTTCAGAAACCTTCAAATCTAGAAAGAACATGCCCCTCACAATAAATTGTTCAATATGGTTGCCTGTATGTACACAATCCTTCTGGAATTTCATAAGGCTTCCTATTCTATAATACTACAAAACATACTACAGCGCGTGTCCCATTCCTGTGTCTGTCACCTGATGTGACCATTGGTGATTACTCAACATCTATTCTTCTACCCCAACCAGGAATGTGGGCCAGTTATAGCAATCCCATCTTTCTTGCCACAAGCACATTGATTCCAGTTTGGACCCTGAAAACCCAAGGGAAAACTTATGAAGCAGGCTTACGGAGTCATCTTACTACCAGCTTGAGGATGGAGCTGATACAGAGGGGTTGGCTTAAACATGGCAGCCACGAAGAAAGCAACCTGGAGGTTGTACAGATGGCACATGAGTTGCTCTAGCTCAGGACACCCTGAGACAAGGTCTCCTTATGAACAGTGAGATGCGGGGCTGGAGAGATGGCTCGGCAGTTAAGAGCACTTGCTACTCTTCCAGAGGACCTGGGTTCAGTTCCCAGCAGTTACATGGTAGTTAACAATCATCTCTAATTCCAGTTCCAAGAGATCTTCTGGTCTCTTTGGGCACCAAGCATGCAAGATGGGTACATACATATATTCAGACAAAACAAGCACAAAATAAAAAAGTAAAATCTTTAATAAAAAAAAGTAAATCTGGAGAGGATATGTCTACTTATTAACCAAATCAGCTGTTACTTTTGGAGAACTTGAGTAATACATTTTGCATGTGACTTGAAAGCTTTGTGGAAAGTGAGAGTTGAACATTGTACTCCAGAGCCTAATGCAAATTGCCACACACAGTAGTTGGGTAACTTGCATACGCAAGAATAAGCATATCCAAATTCCAAAGTAAGACTTGAGTTTGCTATCAGCTCTAGGTCTCATGACCCCTAGGACCCAACTAAGCAACTAGATTATAAGGACTGCAATTGCTTTCCAGATATTATTAATACTGTAAATGACAAGCAGTAATCAAACGGGGAAGAAACTAATGAGAGCCAAACATATAACCAAAAACAGTAAACAAACAAACAAATACATAAATAATAAAAGTAAAATAAGTTGAAGAGTGACTACAAAAGACCGAAGGGGACTGTGGAAATAGTTTAGTTGATAAGGTGAGGCAGACCTGAGTTTATTCTCCAGAAATCACATAAAAATTCTGGATATAGAAACATATACTTATTATATGTGCTTTAGAGAGGAAAATGCAGGGGCCAGGGGGCTCCTGGGGCCTGCTAGCTAATTTGGTGAGCTCCAGGCCACTGAGAGATCTTGTCTCAGAAAAATAAAGGAAAAAGGAGAGATGAGAAAGGGAGAGAAGAGAAGGAAGGAGAGGGAAGGGAAAGGGAAGGGAGGGGAGGAATAAAAAGTGGAGGAAAAGAAAGGAACTTAAGGAAAGTTACCTGCTATTGTTTTCTGGCCTCCACATGCCTGTACATACATGTGGACATGTACCCATGCCACATGTACCTGCACACATGGAGCGAGGGGAGCAGTGGCCCAGAATGAATACACAGTGTGAAGAAAGTAGTTTGAAGAAAGTCCTGGATTGCAATGACCATGCAAACACAGAATTCAAGGAGGAGAGGAGCATGTTTCTTGCCTGTGGAACACCCAGTGTGTTCACTGGCTGATTATGTAGAAGATGCAATACATGCCCACACTGAAAGAAACACGCACACACGCACACACACACACACACACACACACACACACAAAGGGTGTGCAAGATCCTCACCATTTAGCTCATTTATCCAAACTCCTTAGACTATGGAGGTGCTTCGGCATTCAGTACAGATTCATGACTCTCAAATAGGTGCCCCCAAATGGAGATTTATTCCTTCGTTGTTATTCCTAACAAAACAACAGCACCTGCAGCCTGGCATGGTGGCACCCATCTGTGAGCCCAGCACTGCAGAGGCTGAAGCAGAGGCTTGACTGTTTAGTGAAAGCAGGTTAGTTTGATATAAGATACTGGCATAGGAGTGCCATGCTCATTCGCCCATCCTGCCATCTTCAACAACTCCGAAGTATCAGCATCTTCCTTTAAACACTGATCTAAGTGGGCAGTCACTTCATTAACCAAGGAAGCCAACGAGCTGCAAACACACGGGGAGGCGCTGCAGCACAGGCTAACGGCGCTGGTGAAGTTCAAGGAGAGGGAAACTTCAAGCAGCAAGGGGGAGATCCTTCCCCAGTACACGAGTGGAGAGGCAGACTCCCTTCCTGCCACTGCTGGTCTGTCAAGCGGTCCCTGGATCCCCGCAGAGAAGAGAGAAGCAAGCAGGGCAGGGTTGCTAGTGCAGAAACCTTCGAGGTGTGTCCAAGGGAGTCTGCTTTAAAAAAAAAAAAAGGCACAAGGACTTTACAGGCTCAAAAGCACTGCCTGAGAAGGAGATCAGAGCATCCCTTTCCCTCTTCCAGGTGTGTGCCTCCAGTGTCTCTCCCAGCACCTTTTGTTTTGACCAGAGGCCAGTCTTTCACTTGGGATACTTTTTATTTCCTTTCTCTTTCATTTAATGATCTTTTTAAATAAACTTTATTAAATAAAAGTTCAAATAAGTAAAAACATTACACATCAAAACTAACTAGACTCGAAGACTATAAAACTCGGTGGAATTACAGTTAGAATCGGCATTTGGAATGGAAGCTGTGAAGTTTCACATTGGATTTTACACTTCTAGTATTGAGGATAGTTTACTCACTCATGCACCACCAGACCCAAAGAATCCGTGACAGAATCAGAACTAGAAAACAATCAGCTTTACGTCGTCTTTCTTAAGTCACGTTTGTCTGTTTGTCCTTCCTTCCTTCCTTCCTTCCTTCCTTCCTTCCTTCCTTCCTTCCTTCCTTCCTTCCTTCCTTCCTTTCTGTCTAAACCTGAGCAATCTTGTTAGAGTTCAAGAGAACACAGTACAGGTTAAGTGAAAGTCCCTAAGCCACCAGAAGGAGAGAAAGGAAGTCATGCCTTTTATGTTAGCACAGAAATGGGCAGCTTGTTAAGAAAGGAAAAGATGCTCTTGAGAATAGAAATTGCCCAGCTAGCTGAGGAAAGAGCCCAAAAGCCTCATTTGAGTTTTCTTTTAGAGTCCAAATAAGAAATCCGGTGCAAATGTACCGTGTGTGTGTGTGTGTGTGTGTGTGTGTGTGTGTGTGTGTGTGTGTGTGTATGTGTGTGTACCAGCGTGTGGAAGTCAGTGATCAGCATGGGAATGTCATATACTGCTCAACACTTTATTTTCCAATATATTTTTATTTAATTTGGGGGGACATCATGCATGTATACAATGTGTTTTGATCACACCCACCCTCTTTCTCTCTTCCCTTAGCAATCCTGCACCCCCCTCCCAATTTCATGTTCTCTTCACAACTGTTGTGAGTTCATGATTGCGACAGTCCTACTATGGCCAAAGCACACTGAGAATTTTTTTTAATTGAAGTTGGAGCACTTCAAGTGGCTAGGATAACTGGCAAAGCCTCTTCCTATCTCTAACCCTCCAGCTCTAGAATTATAGGTGAGCCACCATTTCTGGCTCTTTATGTATGCTGGGATTTGAACTTACACTTTCCTTAACCATCTTTCCAGGCTCCAAATACTGTTTTTCTTTAATATTTCTGCCCAGTAATAGAATTCTGAAAAATTAAGAGAGGTTCTGATCTAGATGGTTCTTTTTATAGTATTATATTCTTTAAGATTAAGGACAAAAAGCTTGGACCCTACTATTGAAGGCCTGACTGTTAGAAATAGGAGGGTCATAAATATCTTCATCTAGTAGATATTGATTAGCTTTTATTATCCAATACTCATTCACTCACCATGACTATGAAATAGGTACATCATTATCATCCTCACCATCACCATCACCTCTGTTTTCCAAATGTAAATCCAAGGCTTAGGGAGAACTTAAGAGAGTGATGGTTTACAGCAGCATTTCTCATCCTTCCTAAAGCTGTGACCCATTAATACAGTTCCTCATGTTGTGGTGACCTCCAATCATAAAATTATTTGGTTGCTACTTCATAACTGTTTGAGTCATAATGTAAATATATGATACGCAGGATATCTGATATGTGACACCCCCCCCCACACACACACACAGGTTGAGTCAGATGGCTCAAACCCAAAATTCCACAGAGCCAGAATGAAGCCCCGTTGCCCTCAGCGGTGCGCACTAACAGGACTGGAGCTATGACCACCTCCTGACTGCCACGTCCCGACCTCATCACAGCATCTGCACAGAAGGAGCGCTCAGTTTAAGTTTGCAGAAGCAGGTGGAGCTGAGAGGGACCAGAACTTGGCTTAGCAGCCCACAAAACGATGTGGGGTACCCGTGCACAGGAGGAATGTAGAGTGCCTATGCACAGAGGCTGAGGTATCTCTGACAGAGCTCTTAGTTGCAAATGATGGAAACACAACTCTCTCTAATTTAATAGAGAAAAAAATTGACTGACTGATAAGATGAAGCAAGGGAGCAAGAGGGAGCAGAAGGAGCCGGTGGATGCCAAGAACCTTCTACTTCTGTCTTGGCTCATGACCTCATCATCTCACGCTCAGAAGGGAGAGAGCTCCTCTCTGTTGGTTAGTAATTAAATCACAAGAGATGTGCTGACTAGCAATCATTATTATTGTGACCAGGGGAGGAAGTGGGGATGTGTGTAGAGATTGGCCACTCCAGATGCAAGAGCTGTTATAGAGTACAGGAGGGTTAGGTGTCAGGATTTTCAGCTTCCTGCAATACAACTTGATCAGAAGCCTGGAAGGAATACTTGTCCCTGTAAAGACTTCCTGTTTCTAGAAGGTAAAGGGTGCTGAGCGGCAGGAACAGCCAACATCTTTTTTAGGGCCGTTGCTTTGGAAGCAAATGGACACCTCAGCGAAATCAGAAAGCATCCCAAAGCCATGGCGTCCTTGCTCTGGGATACATCACAGCTGATTGCTCATTTTGGTACCCTGTTTCTCAGCTCTTCCTTCCTTTGTACTGACAGTGAACTAAGTCATGGTAATTTGTTCTCTGGCCTGGGTAAAAGGCCTTCTAGTGCCTTGGCAGCCCACTGTAATGTAATTTAATTTTAAGATGGTCCCTCTATGAACTAGGCTCCCTCATATGCACTGTATTAATAGGAACACTTTTAATTAATGTGACTTCAAATAATATTTTTGCATTTTCAATAACTTGGTTGTGTGGTACCTTGGGTATTATACTTATTAAGTTCTTCAGTCTGAACCAAAGCAATGGGATTGATATTCTCTTTCTCTCTCTCTCTCTCCGCTCCCTCTTTCTTTATTGTTCCCAAGGAATATCAATGATATCACTCTCTTAATCTCATTGGGATCCCATGAATCCAATAGAAGGTTGCTAGCCCCTGTCACTTGGAGGCACTTTTACCATATTGTCCATAAATTTAACCCAAAACAGCAGAAGGAGCCAAGAGCCAAAGGTGCCAAGAGCCAAAGCCTTTGCCAAGTTTGGCTTACTGCTTTTAAATGGGCAACGGCACACACAGTCTTTCTGGCTTGGCTTCTACAGCTCCAGGTTCGATGAACAGTGGTTCTTGGAAAGCCCCACACTGGATTGCAGCCCACACACCCAGTGTACAACTTGGTTGTCAAGATGCCAAACTATGCAAGGCTCCAACCCTCCAAGAGCTGCTGGCTCCTCCCAGTCCTCCACAGAACTGCTAATGCTAGGAAGCAGGAGAGAATCTCCCAGTCCTTTAAATAGCCTTGCCACATCTTCTTGGGAAATACTTACTTCTGGAGAAAAAAGAAAGAAGAAAGAAAGAAACCAGAAACTGTGAAGTGAAGCCACCTCCTCATTCACAACTTCCCTATCACCTCCTCCTCAAAGGAAGCTTGTTCAGCTGCTTACTGGCACCAAGTGCAGCCTGGAGCAGGTTCCCAAAGCAGCCAATGCATGCTACGGCAAACTAGCTCCAATCTTTCTCCAAGGACGGCAGGTTTCGGAGCAAGTACCTGCACTTGTGTTTGAATGTGTTGTCTGGGAATACTGTCTGTGAAGCAAAAGAAGGTAAGCGTGGCATGCTTTGCCGTAGATGGGGGTCACATAGATGACCAGCCCCTACAAAAAGTACACATGGGCATTTACTCCCTATCAGTGGTTCTCAACCATCCCAAGGCTGTGACCCTTCAATACAGCTCCTCATGTTGTGATGACCCCCCACAATGGTAAAATTATTTTGTTGTTACCTCATAACCGTCATGTTGCTGCTGTTATGAACCTTAATGTAAATATCTGATATGCAAGGGTATCTGATAGGCAGCCTCCACAGGCTCTGAACTTCTGCCCTATCTAAATCAACAACAGGGGCTTGCTTATAAAAGGCTGTAAGAGTTAGCATGACAGAAAGAACATAAACACAGCAGGGGCTCTACCAATGAGGCCATTAATACAGTCAGTAGGAGCTGAATCTCTAGAACGTTCTCCACGGGGCTTAGTTCCCGCGGTGTTTCTCATGTTGTGGGCACTGTATGGTAATGAGCCTTCTTTTTAAAGGGAGGAATTCTCCTTACAACATAGTCCCTAATTAGACAACTCGCTGTCTGTGTGGTGTTTAACCAGAGAAGCAGACAGAAAATCAGGTTTCACCGACTTGACTTCCCAAGGAATGCTGTCTGAGGCAGGATAACCCAAAGGACACCCGTGTGTTACATTACATTTAATTGTTGTCCTACATGACTCTTCCGATCTGATAGTGTCTCCCGGGCTAGGGAGGGAGGACATTTTCCCACTCCAGTGTCACAGCCATCGCCTGAACCACATCTGTCTAGGCATGGCTCTGAAGACTGGCTTGAGTGTGTGACGAGCCTGAAACACCAACCCTAGGTACAAGTGGAGGCAGGACTGCCGCCTACCCCTTTCTCCTCGCAAGTAGATAGAGGTGAGATGATGCTCTTTCCTTGCCAAACATCGGGATTTTACTCCTGGCCACAGCAGGGTGTGGGGAAGTTAGAGGCCATGGATGGGTATCTATGGGTATCTATGGATATCCTGAACTTTCCAGAAATGAAAATGGCCTCAGCCGTAACCAGTCTACTACTGCTGTGGAGAAGCAGCTGGAGGTTGCATACAAACATGGACATGGACATGGCTATGTGCAGGAACACTCACTCCTCATTTAAAGGCCACGGCTGACCCTGAATATGATGATGAGAAACGTGGGCAGGAGATAAAACATGGAAGGATCAAGAAGGTGAAATGAGGAGGTAATTTGGGTATGGAAAGGGGTTTTGGAGCACCTCTGGGACATTCCTTTTGTAGGAATGGAGAACCATGCAGTATTGGAACTTAGAGTGCTCCTTTCAGCTAACGGTTGCCGGACACCTCCGCGTGCAAATAAGGCAGGGTGCTTACCCGGATCAGTTCAAGAGCCAAGTGCTCCAGGAGGCACTGTTTTGTTTGTGTGAAACTTTCCCCTGTTGAGGAAAAGGAGGCCCTTGTTAAAAAGCAAACTCCCTCCATGAACACATTCAAAACAATCACCAGCACCTGGTGACTTTAACATTTAAGACACGGCAGGGCTGTGATGGAATGAAATGTATGTTTTGAAATTTAAAAAATGATGCAAAACAGGGAAATGAAATTCCGAAAGAAGCAGGGTTTATTGCATTGGACAGGTGGGTCTGGGTCTGGCAGATAAACAGAGGCAGCTGTCCTGAGAGGGAGGCCAGTGGCTGTGTGGGTTCTGGCAATAAGAGCGAGCCATGGATGACAACAACTCCAAGAAGGAAGGCAGAAGATGGGAAGGCTGACGTCTCATCCCCCCTGCTGGGAACACGTTTCTGTAGAGAGACACTGATGAGACACTCAGGTATCATACATAAGTTCTAGCAAACCTAGGCTAAAATCCCACTTTGGTTTTTATACGCCTCATTACCTTGAGGGAATTATTTCAGCCCATTCAGGCTCTGGCTTGTTATCTGCAAAGTAGAGAGGAAAACTCCTCATCCCTAAAACTGTTGAACACATGTGCAGAGTCAAAGGTACAGCCCTGGGGATATGACGGGCTGTCAGTAAAGGGCCCGTGTGATCACCAGTCCACTACTCTAGCTGTCTCTGCAGGGACCTGGCATTGGCTTACCCCTTCTTATTGGGGCAGAAGCCACAAAAGGAAGATGGAGTAGGTTCCCCATGAACTCTGGTTTGATCTTTACCCTGGAGGCAGAAGTCTGAACTTCTTCCCTCATGTTGGAGAGGCAGTCCCCTGGGCTGTAGAGAAATGTCCAGCAGAAATGGAAACCAACTCAGAGGGGCATTGATACAAGCCCCGTGTGTCCATGTGTACCATGGAACTTTGTGAGGAGTACGGAGCGAGGGGGGGGTTTATACTGCACCACCAGCCTTCGATAATATGACATGAGAAAAATAGCAAGGGCTCCTTTCAGACAGCTGAAGGTCTCATCAAGCAGCTCAGCTGCCAGTGGAATCCATTGCCCTTCTGGTTGTGAAAATCCCTAGTGTCCTCTTTTTTAGTCTGTTCTCTCCTCAGCTCCACATTCGGAACCAGTTAGCACGTGAGTGGACCTGGGACCTAAGGCAACCCATCAGAGAGAATGTGAGGCCTCTTGCTTAGAATTCTGGGAGAAGGGTATATTTTCCCTCTCTTCCCCGAATAGGTATAACTTACTTCAGTGTCCTTGCTGTTACAAAGGGAGGCAAGCTGAGGACAGAGCTCACCTGCAGGAAACGCATAACAAAGGGAATTAGGGGAACACTAATTCAGCCTCTTGGTCAAACTTTGACTGACATAGGACCCTCTAGGAAATTCAGTTCCATGAGCCAAAAAAAAAAAAAAAAAATCTCTTCCTGTTGAAGTCAGTGTAAATTGTGGCTCCCTCTACTTTCAATATCCCCATAGGCTCTGTTCAGTGCCCTCAGAACGCCACCCTTTCCTCAAAAAGGTCGTATTTCCTGAAACAAATGCTATTTCCCAGGACACAGAATGGACCCTGGCTTGCTGCCCCCAGGTTCTGTAGCAGAAGGGCAAAGGCCCAGTTTTGGCAGCTTCCCACCTTCCTCTCTGAGCCCAGGTTTTACTCTTGACCAGTTCCCTCCATCCCAGCATCAATTTCATGACAACTTACTGTCTCCCAATATTGGGGTTCTAAAAGCAGCTCTGACACCAGCTCTGAAAACCAGGCAACCCCCTGTCACCCCGACGTCAAAGAGTGGGTGGGTGAGCAGGTGAGGGTGTGGATGTGTGGCAGTCTAGGAGAATATGAACATGCGTCAGTGCAAGTGAGTGACTGTGCACCACGCAAGCCAGTGGGAATGTGTGTGGCACAGGAGGGTCTGAGAGTGCCCAAGTGTGTGTAGGTGGATGCACCCTTTGGGGCAGCACCCTCACAGAAAATGCTCCCCCTAAAGGCCTGACAATAGGTAGTGTTATGATATGTTGCCACGCATGCAACAGATCTGATATGAAAGATATTTATTTGGGGGAAGGGAGGCAGAAAAGAGTTAGGGTCTGAGTGAACCATGAGTGCAGAGACAGAGAGACAGAGGGACAGAGATGGGGGGGGAGAGGGTTGCCCCGACAGAGAAAGGGCAGAGAGACCGGAACAGCAAGGGCAAGAGAGAGAGGAGAGGTAAGAGGCAGGGATTCTTTTATTCCAGGCCCCTGGTGGAGGTGACCAATGATGACATCACAAGTGGCTAAGCCACCTAGGAATGGGATAGTGCATCAGCTCATGGACTAACAGAAATGGCCACTGAGAAGGAAAACAGCATGGCATTTTACCCTCAATACACACTGTCCTCTTTTTGCAGTGCTGGTCCACTCACATGAAACCCAGGACATCCCACATGCCAGGAAAATATCCTACCACTGGGGTAAACCCCAGAGATACCCTCTTTTACTGAGTGATGCTTGAAAGGTTACAGAAGGGACAGGGAGGAGAGGAGCTGGTTTTCTGTTGTTGCTCTTGTTTGTTCACTTTTAAGTTGTAATGGGGAACACTGATGTTTGAAGACCTGTACTCGGCTCTAGAAAAGGAGCCAGTATCCTCAGGAGTCATCTAGGTTAGATCCACAGATCCTACCAACTGACCCCTAGTGGCAGCTGGAGAAAGCACTCCTGATTGACAAGTGAATATTGTCATTCATCCCTGGTGCCATGTGGCAGTGACAGCTCTGGGCCCTCAGAACTCTGATTTAAACCCGAAGCCACTGGAAGCTTTCCAGATTTCCCAATATTTCTTTTTCCTGACAGCTCCTAATCCTTAGGCTATTTGTGCTAGCCACCACTCATACACAGCTGTGCTGTGGGTTCTCTGTTAGCTGCTTTTGCTCAGAGAAAGTGTAACCCACACCCCGCTTAGCTTCTCACTGCCCCAAGACTCTCACAAGGAGGACTCAACTCCTGAGAAGCACACACGAGCTCAGCCTGCAGCAAGGCGCACCTGAGCAATGATAACCGTGTCTAAGCAACACCATTCATACCTGGGGCAGAGAGGAGGAGACGGCCCGGCTTTTCCTAAGCTGATTTCTCATCCCACAGGATGTGAGTCACCCCAGGCCTGATCCTTCAGTAAAGTGAATGTCTTTGTCAGGAACATGGGGAATGAAAAATCTTCTTTCTGTCTTGTGACTTCTCAAAAACTATGTGACTATACAGACGGTCTCTACTTGCAAAACTGAGCCTTCACCCCTTCCTGGGGTGAGAAATTTACAGCATACTTATAACCACTCTTCGGCACAGCTATGATAAAATTCACACTGGGATTCCAACTAAGGACAGGCTGCCTTCCCGTCATGCTTCATCGTTCAGGTTTCAAGGGGGGTAAGGTTTCCAAGCCCAGGCTTTTCAGTGGTTATCTAAAACCAAATCGGAACAGACTCTTGACTTAAGGATTGAAATTTTTTTCCTTTTTTAAACCTAAGCTTCATAAATAAGTGATGGAGCGTTCATGAACGTATCAGAACTACTACCCACTTGGTGGTCTAGCTGGACACGTCGCACCTTTCTCTAGATGAAGGTGATGGTGACAGGGAGCATTTACTGGGGTGGACCACATCCCACGTGCTATGTTCATCACTTTTCATCCATTACATCTCTGATGTGCTCATCAACCCTGAGAGGTACACACTGTTCTCATCCTCATTGGTCAGACAGGAAGTCAGGGGGAAGGGGACAGAGACGGGGAGAGAAGTAGGAGAAGTAGGAGGAGCAGCAAAGTATGAGTCAGACAAGGTTTCCCTGAGTCCCAGCCCTCTGGCTCATAACCCATGCTGACTGGATCACTGGTTGGAAACACAAATTGTAAAGAACTTTTTCAAATCGGAAAAAAAGAAAAGACAAGCTGGGGATGCCTGGCATCACAAGAAAGCGACCTGGAATTAGGAAAAATTGTCACTGCCATTTCACCACGGGACAAGGTGTCTATTTTTAGGATCCCTGTTCTCTTGATAGACCCCAAAGTTAGGAAGAATAAGCAGAAGTGAGAGACAGGGGTGGTAGAAGGTGAACTGCCTAGAGTGTTTAGGCCCTGGGTGAACGGCCTCCCCTCCTTCTCGTGGTTAAAGAGAATATATTTGGACATGTTTCTCTTGAAGCACAAATGACTGGGGTGAGATTAACAGTGTACCTAACGATTCAGACAAAGCTTTTTACGTGTTGATTCCCTCTGGTCACTTAAGGCTCAGAACTAGAAATTAGTCTCACCAGTTCTTTAAGGTTCATTGTAGGAAAGAGTTGAGTGCTGGAAGGGGAGGATAAGGCGAAAGAAGAGAACTGGGAGGGTGCCCGTGACAAGTTCCACACCCTTCTCAGCTCCCCCCGATTTCAACGGGAAGTTTCATAGGTCAGCAACATCAGTGGTGGGTCAGTGTTAACTCGATGCCTTCTCTGGTCCCACTGCTACTCCTCCCTCTGCAGTAATTCCTGGGGCAACTACTGTCCTCTCAACACCTTGCACAGCGATCGGCACACGTGAGGCACAACACTCACTGTTGAAGGAAGGATTGAAAACACCCAACTGTGTCAATGCATAAGCTCATCACTAACACTGATAAAAGCAATCATTATTTATCGAGTACACATGGACTAAGTGCTTACACATGTGACAGCTGCAGCTCCTCTCCCCATGACTCTATAATGTAGACATTGTCTTGCTCATTGCCAGGTTACAGTTAAGGACACAAAAGCACAGGAGTGCTAAGAAACTGATTCAAGGTAATTTAGGTCATATTTGACCCCAGGCAGATTTGATGTTCCAGTCAGATCACCCAGCCTCGTACCAAATCTTCTGCCTGAAGGTAACCGAGCACGAATTCTTTCTTCCTATTTCTCGAATCCTTTCCCACCATTCATCCCTCTCCAGATCTACACTGGTGGAGTCAATCGGATGTCATTGAAATCCTACTTTATAGCCAGGCTTCCCCAGATGTCTTCAGATTCTAAGGCAGAATGAATATGCAAAGGTACTTGAAATAGCCAAGGTTCCCACCGCCCCATTTTCTTCTAGTTTGCTGTGGAGCTGGACTTGATTGCCTCATTTATCTCAAGACAATGTGATGGATTCACCATGCATCCAAATGAAGTGTAGCTTTTTCTGAAGCTGCAGGATGAAGACATTAAAACTGGGTCTCATATGCTGTGCACTGCATATGAAAGAAACAACAGAAAAAAAAAGTGCCAACTGCTCAGAAAAGTGGAGGGAACTTTCCAGTTGGCTAATAACTTCTGGTTACACAAATGCTACTAAACTCCTGTGGGGAGTTGGAACCTTCTGGAATGTCTTCATTCTGGGCCAATTATTTATTATTATTGAGTTTGGTTTCTTCTCAGAAGAAGGTGGAATGGTTTTAACTGTGCATGTGCTTCCATGTCCGGAGCAACTAAGAAACATCACAGTTACATTTCATGGCTTCCAGAGTAGAGAGGGCGCTGGGGGTAAAAGATGCCTTGCTTTAGATGATGTGTGAAACAATATTTGTTCTGACATGCTAAATGGGAACAATGCGTGTCTCTGATAACTAAGAGTGTCCTGAAGATGGAGAGTGCCTATCTGACTTGTATTTGGGGAGAAGGGTATAAAAACACGACACACTCAGACTTGGCTCTCTTCCCTAGTTGATAGCACGTGGCTAAGAACCGCCAGTCTTAAGGCTTCCTTCTTCCTTACAATTAGAAGGTATTTCTTCAATGAAATCTCAGTGGGGAAGTCAATAGCAAAGCGCACATTGGCAGGGTTAGATCAATAAACCCTGCTTACTGCCACAGGTGGGGCAGTGCCTCAAGCTGGATTCACCAGCAGCACATTTCAAGGGGTGGTATTATAATGCCGTCCTAGGGGCTGCATGAGGGAAACTGGCTTTCTAGCAGCCTTCTTCAGGTGGCTGAATATTCCACCAGGGACACCCACAGGAGCTCAGTCTAACATGACTTCTATTTAAGAGATACCCAACAAACGAGTCTTCTAAGTTACTCGCCGCTGCCCTGAGGGATGAAAGGGACATTGAAAGAACTGCAAAGGTGGCCCAGTGGGTAAAGCACTTGCTGCTCAGGCATGTGGACTCAAGTTCAGATTCCCAGTAGCCATATAAAGGCTGATATGGCCACCTACATCTGTAACCGCTGGGCTGGAGGACAGAGAGACAGATCCTGGGGGCTCATCAGCCCATCAATCTAACAAAAATGATGAGTGAAAGGTTCGGAGAAAGACTGTTAAAAAAAACAGCATAAAACCCATAAGGTGGTAACATTTCAACCAGGTGTTCCTGGCTTCAAGGTTTACCCTGTTTGTGGCCAGTCTTTGTCAACCTGTTTGGTCCCCATGGTCCTATTTCCTGGCATCCTTCTCGTCCTCCAATGTAGTGACCAGCAAGCCATGGCTTTTCTGTGTGCCTTCCACCTCTGTGGAAGACCCCTGCCCCCTTCTTGTCCTGGTTGGGTATGACCTCACCATCAACTCTCTATCGAAAAGTCACATCTGGAGAAAATTGTTCATGATTCAGCCCCAGCCAAGTTCTTATGTTAAATAACTTCCTAGAATGACTTTTTTTCCCCCTCCAGGCTTAACTCAGTCTGCAGGTTCATGTTTATTCATGAGTCATTTGATTTTGTCTTTTCCTTGGATCTGTGGAGATTTTGGAGGGCAGGAAATATTATCCACTTAGTCTCTATCATGACTCAATTTCCCATGACACATTGATGGGCATCGATGTTTGTTTATGGAATGAAAGAATACTCAAAAGCATCTTTTTGACCCAATAAGAGCCAAGCAAAAGCAGTAACATGAGCCAGGCTTGGTGACCCACACCTGCAATCCCAGTGCTTAGGAGAATAAGACAGAAAGACTGAAAGTCTGAGATCAAATTGTGCTATATAGTGTGAGCCTGCCTTAAAACAAACAAGCAAGCAAGCAAACGGAATGGTCAATACATGGGCTGAGGCTGTAGTTCCACCTTAGAGAATTCACCTGTCATGGAGCAAGGCTGGGCGTAGATCCCCTGCACCAGTACCAAATGACATTCACCTTATTTCTCCTGAAAGATCAGCTACTTATATTTAAGAAAAACTAGGTCCTTTGCTGAATACAGTGCCCTGTCTTTCCAGGCTCACTTAGGATCTGATGTCAGCCACTGGCACCATTCATGGGATCACTGAGCAGGTCACTTCTAAACCAGCACCTACAAGGCTGCAGAACAAGCACTCCAGAAACCTGGATGAGAGAGATACTATTTTGTAAGATAGACTGATATCTGGCCAATCAAATCATCTTCGAGCTCAAGCACCTCACATAGGAGCTGGATTCTAAGGCTGTAGGGTTTTAGTTGGGAGCTCTGCAGCAAACCACTGCAGAATGGGAGGGGGGTAGGGGATGGGAGAGCTTGAAACAGCAGAAAGGCAGCTTGCATGGTTCTGAGAGTCAGATGCTCCAAATCACTGTCACTGGACTGAAATCACAGTCCAGGGGGACTGAGGCTCCTTTCCTTGCATCCTTGCTTCCGGTGGCTGTTGGCACTCCTTGACCTGTGGCCATATCACTCAACTCTCCGTTTCTGTCTTCATATCACCTTCTCTACCAACCTGCATGTATGCCCGTAGTCTTTCTGTCTCTCATAGAAATATGGAGGATGATATGTAGGGTCTATCCAGATGATTTGAGTTAATTCCCTCCTTTCAAGAACCTTAATTTCATCACCCCTGCCAAGTCTTCGTTATATAAGGCAACATTTACAGATTGCAGAAATTGGGACCCCACACCTCTGGGCCATCACTCAACCTACTACACTCATCTTTTCAACCCCAAAACACAGCCACACACCACAGGCCTCATTTCTGTTTGTATAGGACAACTTTACTAACCAGTACAAATCACTACTGAAGTGGGCTTAGACCATCTGGTAACAAGTCAGTGAGAGGTGACGGCAGAGTTCCGGCATGGGCCCCAGGTGTGCACTCCCTGGGTGAGCCATACTTTTGTGTGCCTCTGGGGCTCAGCAGGTGCTTCTAGCTCAGAGAAGATGGCAAGGATGGGCTACCTTCCTGATGACCCTAATCAGTTTACGCTCTATGCCAAAGGCACCGTAGTATTATCCCAGTGATTGCTCCATCACAGCATCATGGCGGATGGGAGAGAAAGATGGCCTGCTGTTTCTGAAGAAAAGCACATCCCTGTTGTGGAGCCAGCTGTGTGAGAAGGAGCTACAGGCAGCTGAAGGCTTCGGTTCCACAACCGTAGTGAGCCACATTCTGCCAGCAGCCAGTGAGCATGGAGGAGGAGCCTGGGCCCCTGACAAGATCATACCCTGAGCCTGTACTTTAATTTCAGCCTGATAAAACCCCGAACAAAGGGCCCAATTAAACTATGTGAGAGCCTGACCCAGAGCCACCCATGTGTGCCGAGTGGGCCATTACATTTATGGTAATTGGTTATGCAGTACTAGAAAATTGATGTACTTGTTTTGCAAGGGGTGATTGTTCAGGTCTGCGCTAGAGAATAGATAAGGCCAGAAAACCCAAGAGAAAAGTCAAGTACAGCCAATGCCCAGGCAGCAAAGTATCCTGGGAAGAAAATGTCTGCTGTGTAAGTGAGCTGGCTTAGAGTCAGGAAATAAGATTAATGTTAGCTGCAAAATCTGCTGGGAGACAGGTTTGAAGGAATTGAGAAACAGAAGAGAGAGATGTTTAGCCAAGCCTTTCAGCTGCAGGGATAAAAGTCTGAATAGCCATCAATGAATCCAGTGACGAATATGGAAAGCCTGAGGGATAAAAACGTCCAGCGGGTTCTGCGTCAGCCTGCGTCAGTCCAGAGGACAGATGCCTGTCCTTTTTTCTCTTACTCCCCTCCTCACTGCTGACTTAACTGTGAGGCAGTCCCTTCTAGGGACTCAAGGGTCACTCAAGGGTTCAGGCTGATACCTGACTTCCTAACACCCCACCCCCAAGGGAAGAGACTGTCTGTCATCATTCTAGCAGGAGTCCCTCGATGTCTTCACTAGCTCTGACCCCATCACACCTGACTCTGGTGCTTTGACCCCATGAAGAAGAGAACAGCCTCACCTGAAACCAAATGGATACTCAGTTGGCAAAGGCCACAGACACCTGTTGCCCTGCACAAAAGATGTTGGCTCCATGTTCACGCTCAGGTGAAAACCAAACCAAACCAAAACAAAACAAAAACAACAGAGACTACCCAAGTCAGAAATCCAAGAAGTGGTGAACTCTGGCACCTTTGTGTGGCATTTGCCTTCACGCTAACTACCACCCTCGTGATCGTGGTGACATCCCTCTGCAGCAGATGCACTGGCATTGGAGGACATTCGGGCTTAGACTTTCCCCAGGCCAATGACCTAGCAACTGGCAAAGCAGGACTCAAGTCACAGTGTTCGGGATCCCCCCAAAGCATGGAGTTAACTGGCCTCTTGCTGAATGAATCCTAACTAGACTAGAACAGGGAGATGGGGTGACGCCCATTAAAACATAACTCCCCTTCTCTGAAAACCCACTTCAAAGCTTCCCCCTGGGATTTAACAAGTGGCCTACTTTCATTTTGCTCCAGCAATTCAACTGCCGAGGACTTTAGAAGAAAGCCCAAAGGGCTCTGGGAAAAAGAAAGTGAATGGCAGTAAACCCAGGAATTGCAGGGAGCAGAGATATTTTTGGGGGGAGGATGAGCAGCCTGCGGCACTGACAGCCATGACAGTGCCAGAGTCAAACAATGAGAGAGGAAGTCTGCGAAGGAAATAGGTTCAGGACCCTCCCCGTCCCGTGCCCTCACTCCCATTGTGCCTCTCACTGAGTCAGCCTGGAGAAAAAGAAAACAGAAACTTCACCCTCCCACACACACCCCTACCCTACCCCCAACAGAGAAGGAGAAGAGGGTGAGACTCAACGAGCACCCATAAGACAAGAATGGGTACCCATCCCTCATCCACCCCCCATTCCCAGATGTCCCAGCTCTCACCTCTGCACCCTCAGATGCTGTGCCCACAGCAGAGATTTCAGTCAGGGTTCCCGGGAGAAGGCATGCTTTCAAGGACCTGGGCTCTTGCGCCAGCCCCAAGATGTGCCACTTAGTTACAGAAGGGCAGGCTGTGGCTGTGGCTCAGCTGGGAGGTGTGCAGGAAGCCCCGGGTTCGGGGCCCAGCAGTAGCATAAACTGGACACACCTATGATCCCGGCACCCAGAGAGGGAGGCAGGTAGATCACAAATCCAAGGGATAAAGATCAGAGGTTAGCCTGGACTGCGTGGGACCTTGTCTCAAAAAAAAAAGGTCCTTAATGACTTATATCTATATATATGTGTGTGTGTGTGTGTGTGTGTGTGTGTGTGTGTGTGTGTGTGTGATGTGTGTATCATCTAATATATGATAGCTGTGCACAGATGAAAAACACAGCTTACCCTCTCAGAACATGCTATCTCGACACGTTCTAGTTTTCCACAAGAATCCAGAATTCTGACCTTTACCTAACAGCTCCTTATCTTTAAACGTTGGAAGCAAGCCCAGCCTTCAGCCTGTTTGTAGTCTTGAGCCCACACAGGTAGCCAGCAGTCACGTGTGCACACTTCAATTTAATCTAAAGAATGAACAAACATTAGAGGTTCAGTTGTACCAGCGCGCCTCAAGTCTTCAATGGTCCCCCGGATCAGGGGCTGGCACACTCGAGAAAGCAGATCTGGACAAGGTAGAGAGCCACGCACGGAAAACTCTCCCGATAGCCCTGGTCTAAACGATCTCCAGGATAATGGTCAAAATCAAGATGAAATGAGACAGACTTTACATTCAGGACCATTCAGCAGAAGGTAGCTGCTGAACTTTGATGATTAACTCATAGCACTCACACACGAGATGGGATCAAAGATTTCTTGTGGTAACTACTGATTCCACAGCACCAAGGCAACAACTGGGCATGACTGCTTCCGTAAAAATTTATCATGGACCAAAACATGATTTTTTTTTTCTCTTCATAGGTCAAAATAATAGCTACCTAATCCCCCCCCACCACCACCAATTTAAAAATGAAAGAGCCTGTCTCATTTTAACATAATCCCCAACTAGGCAGCTGAATGCTGGATTGGGCCCACAGGCGGTGGCCTGCTGACCACTGAGTTTTGTCCTGGAAGCTTTCCGATGGAGACAGGTGGGCTACAGATGGGGGAGCAGTGGTGTCTGGGCACACAAATTTGATACCCTAGCCATTTTTCCCATGTAAGTTCTACCCTTAGCAAACAGTGATCCGAGATGGAGGGAAGGACCACCTCAAGCCTTCATCAACACAGGCAGTCCTCATTACTCACAGACTCCAAATTTAGAAATTCTCCCATTATCTCAGAGTCATTTGTAACCCTCAAATTAACACTTGAGGCCAGTTGTTCTGTGACTTATACAGATGAGAGAAAAAAACGTCTCTCCTAACCCACATGTTTCCAGCTGGAGTGTGACAAAGAGCTCGCTGCCTTCTAATTGCAGCTTTCAAGCTGTTTCTGTCCTCCTCATGGTCTTTAGGCATGTCCAGCCTGTGGCCCGAGGGCACCATAGGATAGCTAGGGACACAACCCAACACATTTGTGGACTACAACATCTTCTCTCAAAGCCAAAAGGCTCAGCACTGCCTCCAGTGTGTGTATGATTTACACACTGACTGTTGTTGGTGATTTTCGCTGGTGTTTAAAATGGGCCCCCAGAGTGATGATCTTCGAGTTGGCTATGCTCTGAGTGTCTGTGCCCCACAGCCCTTAAAACAGTCATGCTGAAACCTAATCACCAATTAGGTCCCGAAGGCAGAGCCCTCCTGAACGTAAGCGGTGCTGTTATGAAAGCAGCCACAGAGAGCTGCCTTGCCACTTAACATCACCAGAGGGCATCGCTATCAGAGGGCATCCCTACACCCAATCAGCTGCTGCCTTGACCTCGAACTTCTAGCCTCCAAACTTCGAAAGACATAAATTTCTGTTGATTTTTGGTTTTGCTTTAGAACAGTTTCAGGGTAGAAGATCATGATGTCCTTGAGGGAAAAGGGGTGGGGGGAGGTCATGGTAAAGGGCAGGGAGATGGCTGTGTTGGTGTAGGTGAGTCTGACTACAAAGTGAGAACTTAACCCCCAAAACCCAAACACAATCAAATAAAACAAAATAAATAAATAAAAAAACTGTCTCAAATAATGAGACTTTAACGACGCTTTTAAAAGACTCACTAGGCCTATTGTGTTTTATGTATCTTATCTTCTATCTTACTTGGGTTATTTCAGGCTGGTTATGTGTCTGTAATTTCATGGTTCTGGCTTCTCACATAAAAGGGCACAGAAAATGATTAAAACAAATAAAACTTCACTTAAGGGGGATTCATTTATAAATTCACACTCTGTTATCCAAATAGGGAAACACCTCAAGCCTAACAGTGGCGGGACCCCAATGGAAAAGGATCTGATGAGCATTTTGTCTTGCTCCAAATGGTTAACCCAGTTGGGGGGTGGGGGGAGAATCTGAATGGCACTAAGCATCAGAGAAATGTAAATATTGGTTGCACAGACCACCCAGGTAAGACCTTTGCTTAGCTGCGGAGGATGACTTTCATTTGCAAACATAATGTACATGATGTCTTCTGGAAACACGTCCTGTGAGGTGGTCCTGCAGGGGAAGTTATTTGGAAACGGAAAGGGATGTTGGGAGGTGATGCAGCTCAGAGATGAGGCTCAGCCAGAACCAAAGGCGGGGCAGGGGGAGAGAGAAAAGAAAAGAAAAAAAAAAATCAAATTCATTTGGCAAAATACTAAGAAGTAAGTTGGCATGCCTTGGGGACACACACTCACCCCTGCCCTTCCTGTTCTGTTAATAATTAGCTCCTCATGGCCAGGCAGTATCTTAGTGATTACAGAGGTAATCTCCCTCTGGCACTCTTACCGCAGCCTCAGCTCCTTACTTACTTTCTGTTTGTTTGTTTGTTTCATTATTGTAAGCACTTTAAACAAGTGAATCCATTTAATCCTCAGACGCTCATCTGAGGTAAACGCAGTCACGGCCGCATGCATTTTCTAGTGAGGGATGGCGCAGAGACATCTGTGAATTTGTTCTGGGTCACACAACAAACAGGCACTGGAGTCAGAATTGGAACACAGGAGCGCTTGTTTCAGAGGCTTCCCACTTAACCTCTTCTGCTTCATGAACCCTCTGTAAGGTGCCTTAATACAGGAGGGACTGTAACAGTAGCTGCTTCCATTGGTAGCAACATTCAGCTCATCGGTAACATTCCATTCATTCTCTTTTCTTTCTTTCCTTCTTGCATTAAGGCTTAATTTACACGTAGCAGAATTTACCCTTTCGAAGTGTACAGATTGTAGGTTTTTGACAAGGGTGTGCACTCACATAACCATCGCCACAGTTCAGAGACTTCCTCTTCCATGTCCCTTTGTAGTCTACCCAGTCCCCACCCTAGCTAGGTGACCACGGGATCTTAGCCAGATGTCCATGACTCTCAAAGGACCCTTGAGAGACAGACTTCAAGCACAAAAAATAGGTTAGAGAAAATTACATCTTTTATCATCACCCTCTCCAACTTAAATCCAGCACCCCTTCAGTTATTAATGGGGGCATCAAACTACATAAATGCCATAGCTTCCCTGGCTGCATCACCCCCAGAAAACACAAATCTTTTATTCCTTATGGCAGGTGGCTAAGTGCAAAATATTGCTTATCCGCCTGACAGCTCCGACATTGCAGTAGCCACAATATCCATCCACAGAACTTATATTTTGTCATAGTAAAATAAGCACCATTAGAGACCTTCCGCAATGGCACTAAATATCAATCATGTGGAAATATTCATTGTAAAAATCAACCCGAGTGTTTACATCAAAGACGTGTTTAACATTTAACAACTGCATTTCGATATAATGTAAATTTAACCAGGGCATTTTTCCCCCCTGAGAAGGGATACTTAAGTTTTGCCAGCTCCCTGAAAGAGATTTGCTTTCCAGAGCATTCCCTGAGAGAAATGATGTGTATAGGTGAAGTGAGTCATGGGTAACTTACTCCATCATGACAGGCAATGAAGAAAATATGCAACCATGGGAAAACCGCTTTAAAGCTCAAGGCAGAATTTCTGCTGAGTGCGAGATACAGACTGAATAAGGTTCCAGGAGTCCCACACTGGTGGAGGAACTACAGATCTTTATTTTAAAACTGTGGAAGCTGAGCTGTGCTCCAGGGCAGGGAAACGCGGAGCGCGCCAGTGTTGCTCAGCAGCGCCCCCTGCCGCGTAGGTGGGTATCTGCACGGATTGCAAAGACTGCAGGCTCAGGCAACTGGCAGGCTGCTGTCAAAGGGTATCAGGAAGAGGAAGCCACCGTTCCTCTTTGATTCTAGGAGACAGTGACTTTGAAGAACGGTGTATAAGTCACAATACCAACTGAGCACAGCAGGCAGAACCTGAGCATCCGTGCTGTCCAATTATTTGAGACTGCAGGTTGATTATCCCCCAAAACATCAAATGCAAAATGTTCCAAAACAGGAGATTGTTTAAGGATCAACAATGGAAAATTCCTCATCACAAAATTACTTCATGTACAGAATTATTTAAAGTACTGTATAAAAGCACCCTCAGGCTGTATGTAAACTAGACATAACGAACAGCATGAGAAACAAAATAAGTCTATGTCTAGACTTGGATCTTATTGGAAAGAGTCCATTATTTACATGTGGATTTTCAAAAAAAAAAAAAATCTAAATCTAAAATCCAAAACACACTGTCCTCCAGCAGTTCAGATGAAGAACACTCAGCCTGTACTTAACTACATGGGCTGGATTATGAAGACACTTTTTTTTTTTTTGGCCCTTTAGCCTGTTACAAATACATTTCTTCTTTCTTAACTTAGTTATACTATGGATGGGAGTCAGTGATTTTCATAAGATATACAAACGGAAAATACATGTAAGGAGAAACCCGTTTGATTTCGCTGCTAATAAAACCTGAACATTGAACAAATGAGTTATGCTTTTTATTCCCTCTCTTGTCAGAAATCAAATGACTCCTAGGTGTCAAAATAACTGAGATGACATCTGTCAATTACCTCCCATCCCAATGTGGTTATTCCTAACTGAGACCCAAGTAACTTCTTTCCACCTAAAGAGATATTTCTGAAGGTATTGTCTTGAGGCAAAACCAAAAGAATGAGCATAAGGTTCAGAACCACAAACTGCACAGAGGCTTCGAAAATACAGAGGGTTGGTGTCGACTTTCTCTTTCAATAATCAGGACGTGGAAAGTGACAGATTTTTTTGTTCCTACCTTTGGATCTCCTACCTCCCGTCTGCAACATGGCCCCATGTAGACTTAGGAAGACTGGAGAACGGGGGCCATGCTATTGCTCCTTAAAAACACCCACTAATCTTGAACTGTAGTATTTCCACAGTGCTTCCTTCCCAATATCCAACGAGCCTGTGTCTCCTCCTTCTGACACTATAAATTTCTCCAAGTACTTCTGGGAAGCTCTTTAACAAACGTCAATCTATTTGGCCGCCATGACCATGTGGCTGCGGTGAGATTTCACAGGAAATCTTCCGGAGAACGAACAGCAAAGTTGGCCATGGCTGGTCATCATTTTCTCACTGTCCTAAGCGATGTGCAGGATGACACTGTCCTGAAGCCAGCTTTGGAAGAGTACTGTTCCCACAGCACACCCCACTGGCCATGAGGGGAAAGTTCATCCCCGACGCACCATTCACGAATTAAATGCTGACCCTGGAGCCTAGCTGTCGGATCCCGTAGCTTTTGGAACTGGAATTCATTCAAGAGTGTACGTGGCTGCTTTTGTCTTCATCTTTCATCGTGGTTTCATTGGGGCACCCACGAGTACTTTAAAAGTCTGGTAATTCATACTATCAAATTCCCAACTCCACACAATCTAAACAAATGAGGCATATGCGGTAGGTGTTAAGTACAGTTTGCCAGAGACTCCAAAAACCAATTAAGCCTAGGAGTGAGCCCCACCTCAGCACCTCAGAAGCCATGCCTGGTGGCTGTGTCATGCTGTCCTCCCTCTGTGATGCTAAATATGCGCTCAGCATTCAACAGAAACAAGGCTGTCAGATCTAACTGGGTTCAGAGTCCACCATAGTCCTGCTTCTCATACCTGACCCGGATTTTGGTGAAATTACAACACACACACACACACACACACACACACACACACACTGTTTTTTTCAGCACTTTATCCACAGAACCTGCTGGTTTCCTGGACTTGCTAATTAAAATGGGATATGACATTATCAGGAATCAGAAGGTAGGCCACGGGTCGGCCCAAGTTTGGGTCTGGGGCTCATGCAGGGATGTAGCAGCATCCCTACTTCAGGTAAGTGTGGTTGCTGAGTAGGGCATCATGGCGGAGCTATGATAAAGGTGAGCTGGGGCTGTGGAGACATACACTGGACTGTGTCTCAGGAACAGAAGAAAACAAAACACCATTTTCTTGAGACGTGGCCTTGAATTCAAGATCCTCCTACCTCAGCCTCCCCAGGGGTTGGGTTACATGTGTGTGCCACAATATTTGGCCAATGTGTGTGTGTGTGTGTGTGTGTGTGTGTGTGTGTGTCTCCCCAGTAGAAGATTAGAGGAATTCAACTGAGTCACCAGAGAAGGCTCCAAATGTGCAAGGAACTTACACACCAGCCTTCTTCAAGGAGAGAGTTTCCCAGTCATGTTAACTAATAGCCTTTGACTACTAATGCCTGCTTGAAACCACTTAGAAGTCTATGAACAAAGGGTGCTGTGGGAGATTGATGATGTCTGTTCTGACATGGGAAGGGAGGGCAGCTCCCTCACTTTAGGCATATAAATTCTAGTCAGGCCTGGGGTGCTGACCAAGTGCCACTCATGGTTCTCAGCAGTTTCTTCTGAGTGGTCATCCAGGCCGGACAGGAAGCAGAAGCTTAAACCGGAAGAGGTGACGCGGTTCCTGCAGTGACTGAGGGATTCCTTCCCAGAGGCCACTCCAAGGTCCTGGAGCCTATGATGACAGAAAGGCCAGGTCTCCAGGAGAAATGGGATTGAGAACCCCCGAGATTCGAGGCGGGGGTTCTCCATTTCGCGTCCCTTGAACGTTAGCAAAGTCTACTTGAAAATGCCTGCCTGTCTCGGGTGCCACAATGCTGAGGGGCATTTGGTGAACGGTCAGTCAGGATAGAGAAGGGCAGGGGTGGCCTTGGATGGGGCACGACTGACGCCTAGCGGCCTGTCTGGAAAACGTCAAAAAGCCTGCCAAAAAGTGGCCAAACCCCACCGCACTCATAACTTCATGGAAGGACTTTGGGATAAAATAACTAATCTGTACAATTTCTATCCTTTTCTTGGTAATGCACCATGTTTTCTAAATGTCTGCGAGGTCTTGTAATAAAGTAACTTAAATTCTCTTTCACACCCTAGTTTGTTTGAGCACAGCCGTGATTGTTTTTCTTAAATTATTTTCCCACTCTGCAAGCCGTGGATCTTCGGAGGAAGGAAAGAATGTGCGATCCCATTTTCCCCCTTCCATATGGAGACTTCATGGACATTCTGTCTGCCAAACCTCCTCCCTGTGAAAGCCTCTGGAAACCCACGTTTTTGGTAAGCAGCCTTCCTTTGATCGCCGTCATGACTGTAGTTCAAGAAGAGCCTGCACGGCAAAGACTCTTCCTCCAGCTAGAAGCTGTACTGCAGAAAATTGAATTCCCTCCAGGCCTTCTATCTAGCTCTCCATATAAAGCCTCCGAGTAGGAACAGCAATGAAGCTCTCACACAGCCTACAGTGCTTTCTTGCTTCTGGAGCTCTGCAGAGTGGGGGGTTGGTGAGGTCAGCAGAGGGTAGGAGGTCAGCAGCTATGGAGCCACCTCCCCAACAAGGGCAGCTCCGCCTTTCCCTAGCTGTGAGACTTTGCGCGTGTTACATAAAGTTCTGTTCTCAGTGTTGTCATCCATGAAATGGGAATGACACTATCTCTTCCCACTATATGGGCTTCCGTGAGCAAATGCCTGTAAAGCGCTTTAAGGTGACTGGAAGTTAGCTAATAATTTGTTGTGTTTTCTTTATTTTTTCTAACTCGGGAGTATGAGGCATCACTTCAAAGGAGGAGAACAAGGTCTGGGGGTTGAGGAAATAGCTCAGCAGATAAAGTGCTTGCTTTATAGCCACAACGATCTGAGTTTGAGCCTCTGAACCTGCTCTAGAGTTTTGTTTTATTATTATCATTATTTAGAATTTAAATTTTTATGTATATGTATGTTTTTGCTTGAGTGAGTCTCTGTGTGCCTGGTGCCCATGAAAGTTACAAAGGGCCTCAGATCACCTGGAACTGGAGTTACAGATGGTTCTGAGCCGCCCCGTTGGTGCTGGGAATTGGACCTGGTCCTCTGCAAGAACAATAGCTCTTAGCCACTGAGCCATCTCTCCTGTTTTTAAAGTATGTGCATGAGTGCGTGTCCGTGTAGGTGCACATGAGCGCGGGTGGCCAAAGGTTCTAGAGCTGGAGTAACAGGCAGGTGAAAGCTACCTGCTGTGGGTGCTAGGAGTCAAACTTCAGTCCTCTGGGAGAGCAGTGCGTTCTCCTCACCAGTGAGCTAGCTCAATCCACTTCCAAAAAAAGCCAGATACATGTTTGTACTCTCCAGCATAGAACACTTGGCTGAGCCCATTTTCCCCCCTAAAAATAAAAATCACGGATGATGTCTGAGACCATCCTCTGGCTCTGACATCAACTGAACATTCGTGGATGACCTTGTTCCTCACTCTCCTCCCCCACCACACAAAAGTACATCAGAATAGTGTACTTCTGATTTGGAGTCATAAAATTACTAAGCAATCTTGGCAATGAACAAGATGTGTTAAGGTGACATTTTAAACTACTGACACGTTTTCTCTGAAAAAGAAACTTTTTGTCAACATCTAAAATAAATCAGAGTCAATATAAGTAAAAAATTATCACTGAAGACACTTGTTTTTTGATTGCATTATATCCATCTACCTATTTTATTTTATTTTCAGCACGTGTGTGAGTCAGAGGACAACTTTCAGGAGTTGGCTTCCCTTTTCCCACTCTCCTGGATAGCTTTCTGTCAACTTGACACACGGGGATGCTACCTGAGAGGAGAGAAACTCAACTGAGAAAATGCCCCTACAAGATCCGGCTGTGGGCAAGCCTGGAGGACATTTTCTTAATTAATGATTGATGGGGGAGGGTCCAGCCTGTTGTGGGTGGGGCCATCCCTGAGCTGGTAAAGCCTGAGCAAGACATGAGGAGCAAGCCAGTAAGAGCACCCCTCCATGGCCTCTGCCTCAGCTCCTGCCTCCAGGTTCCTGCCCTGTTTGAGTTCCTGTCCTGACTCTCCAAGGTTGGACTGAAATATGGAAGCATAAGCCAAATAAACCCTTTTTCCCCCCAACTTGCCTCTTGGTTATGGTGTTTCATTGCAGCAATACAAATCCTAACTGAGACCCTGAAAATTGGGTCCTGGGGCTTGAACTCATGCCCTTAGGCTTGGTGCCAGGCTGTTTACCCACTGAGCCCTCTCACTGGTCCACCGTAGGCCATAGCGAGCACGTGCACACTGCTCGGCCAGCACCACTTCCGTGTTTAGAATTTCCCCTTCCTGGATGGACACCTGCACAGTCACTCTCCACCTTCCTCCGCAGCCCCTGGATACAGCGCTTGTTCTCTTGTAACTGCTATGACCATGATAAGTCTTATAAAAGAGAGCATTTAACTGGGGCTGGCTTACAGTTTCAGAGGTTTAGTCCACTGCAGGCAGGCAGGCGTGGTACTGGAAAAGTAGCTGTGAGTACTACATCTGGATCAGCAGGCAGAGAAGAGAAAGGCTCTGGGACCTGGCTTGGGCTTCTGAAGCCCCAAAGCCCACCCACCCCCAGTGACACACTCCCTCCAGCAAGGCCACACCTGCTAACCCTTTCCAATAGTGCCAGTCCCTGGTGACCAAGCATTCAAATCTGTGAGCCTTCGGGGGCTGTTCTCATTCAAGTCACAATGGGTGACTGGGCCTATCATCTCCCCCTATTCCCTAGAGTCAGGGTCCTTCACTGAAACTGAGTTAGGCCGAGAAACCAGCAAGTCTCCCTTTTCTGCCTCCACGGTCCTGGGATTAAAGGCCCCCACACAGCCATGCCTGGCTTTCTTACATGGGTGCAGGGCATTTGAACTCGGGGCCTCATGTTTATACAGCAAGTGCTCTTACCCCTGACCCATCTCAGCAGCCCATGCTGAGTCCTGATGTTGAGCCCGTCCTAGTTCTTGATGACTTCCCAGCCAAGTCTGTGGGAAGAGTTCAGATACCAAACCTAGGCTTCAGTGGACATTTAGACTTTCCATATCCTAGTCACGACGGCCAAAGAGGGGGGAATAAGCAGCTGCTTCAGTGTTCAAGCCTGAATAGGTTGTTTATATTAATCTTTCCCTAAGACACAGGGAAAGGGGGCAGAATCATGGAACCGGGGCAGGGAGGATGTGAGTGAGAGTTACAAGCAAGTGAAATTTTCCAGCATGAGTAGAGGAGAAGGTCCTGAAGGCCAACCCTAGAGGAAGAGCTACTGGCAACTGGAGGCCTCTGGGAGGGGAGGGAAAGAGTCAATTTTCTTTAGGGTTGTGACCTCTGGAAAGTTGCCCAGTCCCTAACACAGTGGTTCTCAACCTGTGGGTCGTGACCTCTTTGGGGGTCTCTTTCACAGGGGTCATCTAAGACCATCGGAAAACACAGATATTTAAAGGGTCATGGCAATAGGAAGGATAAGGACCAGTGCAGTGGGTGGCTGCCTACCTGAGCACATATGGACAGTTCTAGTTGGATTTAATGAGTTTTTAAAAAGAGCAAGAGGACATTAGTATGTAAAGGGGCTGTGTTAGAAGGCTCAGATAAAAAAGGAAAGAAGGGAAAGGGTTTGATACGACCGAGTGATGTTGCACATGTGTATGAAATTGTTGAAGACCAAACAAAACCACTCAGTGTCAATCACTAGCTTTGTTCAGCTGTCCATTGGACCTGGGCCAGTTACCTGTTTAACTGGAACAGGAAAATAATGACGTGGGGCCAGAGAGATGCTCAGTGGTACAGAGTACCAACTGCTCCTCCAGAGGACCTGGGCTTGACTGCCAGCCCCGCCACGGTGGCTTACAACTGTCCCAGGGGACTCCAGTCCCAGGGACTCTGATGCCCTCTTCTGGCCTTTGGGGACACCAGGCATTCACTAGGTGCACAGACGTGCAGGCAGGCAAAGCTCCCCGTACACACGTGCGTGCGTGCACGCACACACACACACACACACACACACACACACACACACACACACATATTTAAAGAAGAACTTCACGAATAGAATGCTTGTGCAAACTTTTAGCAACATGTCATAGGTAGTTAGTCTAAAGGGCAGTAGAGCTGCTGCTTCTTTAATTGTTTTTTTTTTCTTTTAGTTTATTTTTCTCTCCACAGAACCTCTAAAAAAAAGGAAGTCTACCATGCAACTCTGGAGGATTCAACATGGAAGAGTAAGTATGTTTTTCCGTCCTCACCAATGGCAGCATGAATATTCAGACGGTTACGGTAGTATGTGTTTTGCTCCCTCCTCGGGGCACACCTAAGGCTTTGGTAGTCACAGAGTTGAGCACTTACCTTTGACCAGTGGCTTCTCTCTGGTCCTCAGTCTGTGCTCACTGAAAGGATCCTCAGGTTCTGTCGGGCCTGCGCCAATGTCATCTTTTCCTTCCCCACATTCTTTCTTCTGGGTTTCCCCTCCAAGCCTGGAACAGAGAGCAGAGGGGCCCGGTCATTCCTGTAGCCTGGAGAAGGCCCGTCAGTCTCAAGTCAGTGGCGATTCCCATTTGTTTCTAGTTTTCCCCTGGCTGGTTACAGTTTAATCACAGCTTTAGAAATCCACATAATTAGATATTTAGAACAGAGCTCTCTCCAAACGCACGGGAAACTGGGCTGTTCTTAACAGCCGAGGGTGTGACACTGATTTATCCTCCATGAGGACACGCGTTTGTGGACATCTGGTGACAGCCTTGCCTGGTCTCTGTGGGAGGAGATTCTGAAGCGCAGAAAGTTACCTACAATATAATCAGGTCTGTCAGGGCAGGAGTGAGAACTCAGGAGAACCACACCTTAGACTCATGTCTCAGTGTTACTGGAGCCAGCATGGCAGCTCTGACTCTGGCTGGTTTTGAACAGATAACAACTGTGGTGAGGACGAGGCTGGCTGTGGATGCTGGTGAATTCACCGTCAGTTTGGCCATTGTTCTTTGAGGCCGTTTAGACGGATCCATCATACTCCCTGTAAAAGACGTGGCGTTCCCCTGGAGACTGCTTCAGCCAGTAAGCGTGCCTCCCCCCGTCAATTGCATGGCCAAACTGCTTCACACGGCAGCTTGTAAACACTGGGCGAGGAGGGTGGCACAGCAGATGTGGCTTTCATTGTCCCATTGTGTGGGTGAATGAGACTCCTGTCACCCCATCCCCTTGGCAGCTCCCCACCCGCTTGCTCCTCTGTACCTCCTCTGGATACAAGCACGAGGGCCCAGGTGGTGCTGGAGGCGAACGGGACTCAACACAATTTCCTACAAACACCTTTGCCCAGCTCTGCTCAAGGATGCCACGGAACAAGGCCATCTTCCCGTGCGGAAACCACGCCAGTCAATTTCTCATGCTATGGCAGGCTTAATCACTGATAGTTATGAAGGAAGAAATCTCTGCTTTTGCTCACAGTTTCCGAGGTTTAGCCCAGGTTAGCTTCCTCCATTGCTATGAAGTACACTGGAGAAGGAGGCTGCTGTTACAGGAAGGACGGAGGGAGAGATGGGGGGTTAATACCCTTAAGGACCCCTCCCTCATGACTTATTCTTTTCATCTCAGCCCCCCCTTCAAGTATTTGCCCAGCCTTCCAGGAATGGCAACATATTTTGAATCATTCATTCACGTAGGAATCCACTGATGAAGCAGGGCCCATCAACTGAGAACTTTAGCAGGAGCCATTTGGGAGACACTTCAGGTCCAAAGTGTAACAGAAGCTTAGTGTCTTAGGAGATCAGTGACAAATGAAACACAGTGCAGGCCGGGAGTTCCACACAATGTTTTCCAGCATCCTTCTAGAAACAAGTTCATATTCCACAGCCTATTTAAAAGCTGCCTTTATGTTGCCGTTTTTTTTTTTTTTTTTTTTTTTTTTTTAACTAAATACCAAAATGTCAAAAGCTGGCCCATGGCAGCTCCCGTTCGCAATCCCAGTACTCAGGAAGCTGAGGCAGGAGGATTGCCAGGACCTGAAGGCCAGCATAGGCTATGTTGCAAGTTCTAGGCTAGTTTGACTCTTGTGTGAGACCTTGTCTCAGCAAAGAAGGAAAGCCAATATGATTTGATCTAAATAGTGAGAACTGGTTGGTACTCACGGGAGGAGGAATTGTGCGATACAAAGATGAAAATGAAAACTCTGTCCATTCTCCGGGCCCTCATGATTTTTGGGGTAAACTGTTGGTTTCGGAAAAATGAATGCTAGAGATGTATTCTAGACTAAGCCCCCACTTTGCAGATAAAATAAATGAGGGTCAACAAGAGAAGGAGACATTAAAAGGTTTCATAGTCACCCTCAAAAACCCACAGACGTCCTATTTCATTGCCTCTTGTGCCTCATCTTTCATGTGTCCGCCAGGCGACAAAAACTCCTTAAGCAGCCATGCCTTGTAGCGCTGACACTCTGAGCCACAGCACACATATCCAACGCAAGGAATTAGTTACATCTCTTAGGTAAGCAAACATTGCTCACCTTATACAAACTCAGACCACAGGGCAGAGCAGGGGAAATAAACAGATCCTTTCCCGACTTCCTAAAATAGCTACCATTGATTGGGGACCAACCCTAAGCCATCTAGCAGGCCGTGCCCATCACTTATGGTGACACTAATGCTTCCAGGAACTCTGAAAATAACACATACATTAATGTACCATGAAAATGAGGAACCCCGAGCCAGGAAAATAAGATGCCCTGTCTGAGGCCCCACAGGGCTAACAAGTTCTCAGATCCTATGACTCTTCCCCTGCTGTAATGTTTAGAATTACAGCTGAGTGTAAGACCTGGGGTCTCACACCCCCACACACTGACTTCCTGTCTGTGATGAGCCGCTCAATAAGCCACGGAAGTAGGCATCTGCTTGGAAACCCCAGCACCCAGGAATAGAAGCAGCATGGAAAGTATTCAGAGCAAACTAGGAGAGAAGAAAACAGACTAAGAGCATGGCTGTGGTTTCAACAATCTCCTGCTTTGAGCACTTGGTCCCCAGATGGGGGCACACTTGTGGGAAACTATAAATTTTGGGAGACAGGAACTAGCTGGAGGGAACAGACACTGGTGGTTTAACTTTGAAGGCTGTTCTAGGCCTCCATCACCCTCCTTCCTCTGCTTTTTGTCCATTGTGGGTGAGAACCAGCCCTGTCACATGCTCTCCTGTTATGGTATTCGGCCCAAGTGGATAAAGCCAAGTAACCTTGGGTTGAACCTTCCAGAACCAGGGGCCAAGAGCAAGGCTGTCCTTTCTTCAATGTCCTGTCAGATATTTTGGTTAGAGTGACACAAAAATAACTAATTTGGTTGCTATAGGAATCTATTTTATAGTGATTCTATCATTGGGGACATGCCAAAATTCAGGGAACACACTATATAAATGTAATTAAAATATACAACCTTATCCTGAAAAGCCTGCAGACGATATTTGTGATAGTAGGTCCCTGAGGACGAGACAGGAGTGCAGGCTCTCAGTGAGTTAGGACAGATGGCTTTCGGTCAACAACAGTAGCATTTTTCTAGGGTTGCCCTAACAAGATGAGGCAGGCTGCGCACTTAAATGAGCAAAAGCCATCTCCTCGATGTTCTGAAGGCTGGAAGTTCAGGATCAAGGCCATGGCAGGGTGGGTCCCATGTAGTCTCCTTTCTTGGCTTGCAGATGGCTGCCTGGCACTTTCTTCATATCATCTTTCCTTTGTGCATGGCAGCCCTGGTGTATCTTTCTGTGTTTACCTTTCCTCTTTTGACAAGCACATTGGTCAGATTATATTAGGATTTGCCTTAACAGACCAGTTTTTTTATGCAAGTTGGCATAAGCTAAGGTCATCTGGTTAGAAGTTATTAACTGAGATAACGTCTCCATGTATTGGGAAATAGGCAAGTCTGTTGAATATTGTCTTGATTCATGATTGCTGCCGGAGGGCCCCACCCATTGTAGGTGGGACCACGTCTGGGTAATAGGTCCCGGATGGTATGAGAAGGCAGGCTAAACAAGTCACAAGGAGCAGACAAGTAAGCAGCACTCCTTCATGGCTTCTGCATCAGTTCCTGATTCCAGGTTACTGCCTTGAGTTCCTGCCACGACGGAGTGTAACCTGAACTACATTACAAGATAAAATAAACTGTTCCAAGTTGCTTTTGGTTATGGTGTTTTACAGAACACTTAAACTAAGATGCCTGCTGAGGCCAGATGAAAGAAGGTATCAGATCCTCTGGGACTAAAGTCAAAGAGGGTTGTGAGCTACCCTTGGGATCTGAGAATTAAACTTGGATCCTTTGGAAGAACTGCCAGAGCTCTAACTGCTGAGCCATCTCTCTAGCTAGAGCTACATTTGCGTGTATAAATGCATGTGTGTGTGTGAATGTGTTCTTGGGGATTGAGCTCAAGTTCTCAGTCTTGGGAACAAGCACTTCTAACCTGTTAGCCCCATAGGTAAATTTTTAAATTGTGCCTCATATCAACAATAGTTTTTACATAAGTGTAAAGTAAAACTGTACACAATTAAAAAAAAAAAAAAAGTAACAGTAGAGCCGGAGAGATGGCTCAGTGGTTAAGAGCACTGGCTGCTCTTCCAGAAGTCCTGAGTTCAGTTCCCAGAAACCACATGGTGACTCTCAACCATATGTAATGGGATCTGATGCCCTCTTCTGTCTTGCAGACATACGTGCACACAGAGCACTCATATACATTCATAACTAAAGCTTTAAAAAAATTAACACTGAAGAATTCCCTGGAACAGAGATTCGGAGGCAGAGGCCAGCACACCAGTGACACCAGCCTCAGCACGGCCAAGTTTTCCTTCAAAGTTGCAAGTGATAAAGTTTCCTTTGAGCGCCACATGAAATAGTTGGCTTCACATGTAAACAATCAGCCTAAAAAGCTGTGCAGCATTAAGGAACAGAATAGCCTTGCACATAAAATGCCTGGGGAAACTTCTGAGAGGAACCAAAGCACAGGAAATCAAGGCTCCCTCTTGAATTTGCAGACACTAAACACATATTATGATAAGAAGCCACTGAAGCTGGCTTCCTTTCTTAGCTTAACTAACCTGGGAATCTCCCTCCTTAGTTTACCCCCCCCAAGAGACCACGTTACATGCACCATATCTAGAAAAATGCTGAACCCAGCCTGAGTTAACATTCTACCCACTAGTCAAAACAAACAAACAAACAAGCCATGGATAATGTTTAGCACTGATTATAAAGGAAATAGAGTAAGCTGTATTTCAACAGCCACTTCACACCTATCTGAGTGGCTTTGAAAGTAGGAAATGTGGAAAAACCAGAAAGGCTACAGCCTGCTGATGACAGTGCAAGGTACTGCTCTGTTAAAGAGTTTGAAGTCCCCCAAAAGATGAATCAGAAGCTTTTCCCAAGGTTCTTCAGTTCCACCTCTAGGCATGTGCCTCAAAGTAGATATATGAGCAAATATCTGTACACTGATGTTCATGGCTGTTCTTGCCACATGACCTAAAGCCAGAGACAGTTCAGGTCTCCACTGATGGATGGAGAATCACATTGTGGTTCAACATTCACCGGAAGGCTGTTTGATCTTGGAAAGAATGAAGTTTAGACACATGGAAAAATAGGGGTGAATCTCAAAAACATTACACTAAGTGAAAGGAGCCAAAACATGGAAAACAAATATTGCGTGATCTGAACTAGGTAGTGTCCTGAGAAGAGCCAGAGTCAGAGGCAGAAAGTAGAAGATAACAGGAAATAAGGAGCTGAGAAACAGAAAAGATTACTAAATGGGGAAAGGGTGTCAGTTTGAGCTGATGAGAAAGTTCTGAACATGGCTGCTAGCTGCAGTTTCACCGCAGTGTGAGTGTACTTAGTCTTTTGAAATTGTTCTGTTTGAAAGAGGAACTTGAGCACTTTAAAATATCTAACTACTAGAAGGAAAACCACTCAGAAAAAAAAAAATCACAGGATTAACATGTAGGTGGAAGGATGGGGAGGCCCCATTCCTTAGATACAGCAGTGAAGTGTGCCATTTTGCTAAAAGCCAACCCGTTGACAAATGCCTGCCTTGCTCAGACCACATCACAGTCTGGAAAGCGGGGAGAGCTCTGAGGGAAAGTGTCGTTCTCGGAAGAACTTGGTTTGAAGAAGTGGAATACAGCGGTTATCCTCTGTTGTTGGGGGTTCAGAGCCACACGTGAGGGAGGCATCACTTGAGGTCCCTACTCTCAGGGTAACCTCTCGCATTGACTCAGCCCATCTACTCGCTGTCCCTACAGCAGTCCACAAGGGTGGACAACAAACTCCGTCCAGGAGCCTCACCCACAGCAATCAGACATCCCTTTTCACGCTGATTTCACATCCCGTCTCTACTTTTAAAACAGCCCCACCCAGAATTTAACCCCCTTGTGTTGATTCCTCTAGTCCAACTTCTCCTTGGATCTCACAGGCAACCACTATCACGAATTAAATAAATGTCTAGGTATGTGTGCGTGTGTTTGCTGTGGTTTTGTGGGTTTTAAACTTTTTTAAAGTGCTTCAGACTATATTTTGCATCTTACTCAATGTCTTATATTTCTTAGGCATTTTCATTTTGCTCCAGAGAGTGCCGGATCCCACAGTGTGCAGTGCTCTACCCATGTATCTTTTTTGGCTCGTAATAATGGACACCCACGGTACACGCTGTTTTAGTGACCCCTCTGTCCCTGTGACAGCATACCAGGCAGAAGCAGCTTCATGGCTGGAGGATTTGTGCTGGCTCATGGCTTCATTGTGTCTCGGTCCATCACAGCAGAGCAGACGTGAAAGCACCACAGGGTGGCAGGAGTCTGAGGCCGAGGCAGGAAACAGAGAGCTTGGGGTAGAACCAGGGGCAGGCATTCAAAGGCCTGCTCCCAGTTATCCACTTCCACCCCTCACACCTCATTAATGCCCTGAGGGTTCCACACCCTTCAAAACAGTGCCCCAATCTGAGCATTTAGGACCTGGACCTGTGGACTGCATTTCAAATTCAAACCTTAGTATATGTCTTAGTTAACTTTAGTTGCCAGCTTGACATACCTGAAAAGAAGAAATCCTCAACTAAGGAAATGCCTTCATCAGACTGGCCTGTCAGCATGTCTCCAGCATATTTTCTTAGTGGCTGGTTGACTGAGGAGGACAGTGCCATGCCTAGGTAAAGTGAGCTATAAAAGAAAGGGACTGAGTGAGGCGGAGGAAGCAAGCCAGTAAGCCGCATCCCTCATTGGTCTCTGCTTCAATTCCTGCCTCCAGGCTCCTTCCTTGATTTCCCTAGATTTTGACAAAATATTCCTGCAGCTGTTCAAAGAAAAATGGCCCCTGTAGGCTTGTATGTCTGATGCTTGGTCTCCAGTTGGTGGAAATACTTGGGAAGGATTTGGAGGTGTGGCCTTGCTGGAGTAGATGCGTCACTGGGGGAGGGCTCTGGGGGAGGGCTCTGGGTTTCAAATGACTCCCAGAACACCCAGTGTGCTTTCTCTGCTTTCTGATTTCAGATCAAGCTGTGAACTCACAGCTGCTCCTACAGCCACACCTCTGTTCTGCCATCACGGACTCTGACCCTCTGAAAAGACAAGCCCAATTAAATGCTACCCTTTGTTAAGTTGCCAAGGTCATGGTGATCTGTCACAGCAACAGAAAGCCAACTAGGATGCCAGGCAACTTTGATTGTTCTGTGTGAAACCATGGAGGTTGTGCAGGGTTCAAACTGTCTGATGATGAGGCCACACCAGGTGGGCACAAGAAGAAATTTCTCCCAAAAGACCTTACCTGGGGTCACCCAGCTCCCAGGAGTATTTGGAAATTCGGATTAGTGATTTTGTGAATTGGGATGGGGGCACAGTGAGTACTGTACACAAGTGTCTGGGGTAACTGGGCTTGTTCCGCACAAAGCACCAAGAGGCTCCTTCCCAGCAGTGTCTGATTTGAAGTAGGGCCTTTGTGCTGCAGAGGGTCTACATCTGTGAGTCTAATTAGGGGCTGACAGCTTGCTCTCCAGTGCCAAGTGCCACAGCTGAAGTGCCTGTTTGCTTTCATTCCTTGCCAAACGCCACTGTCAGCCTTCGGATTTCTGCTACTCTGATGGGTATAAAATGCTGTCTCACTGTGCTCTAAGCCTGTGGGGGACCGGGTTGTGTTAGTGATGTGGAAAACTTGTCCATGTTTCTGCGGCTCCCCCCTCCCTAGGACGGCATCCATCCACCACTGGGTAGCTTGAATTCGCTTCTGACGGTGGGAGCTATGCTAGAGATTTGGGGTTGCAAATGCCTTCCACCAGTTTGTCATTTGCTTTTAATCTATGCTCTCACATTCCATGATGTGTAATACATATGTAAAATACGTAATTACAAAATTGCACCTTTTGATTATAGTGAAGTCTATGTAATCTTAAGTGATTTTTTTTACATTCCTAATTTATAAAATCTACTTTAATATCATAAAGATAACCTCTGTTTTCTCACTTCAGGGTTCATACATTTTTCTTCATTATATGTGGCTTTTTGAGCCACCTCCTTTTTGGTTTTGCATAAAGTGTGAAGTAGGAATCTGATTGTGTTTTTCTTGTGGCGATTCAGTTGTAGTAACATTTACTTTCAACATTCTCTGTTTCCTCCCTTTTGACCTCCAACCTATCGTGTGTGTGTGTGTGTGTGTGTGTGTGTGTGTATGTGAACTCTCTGTGTGTTCATCGCCCTATCTATGAGTACAGGCACATATTACCTTACATGTATGTAGAGCTCAGAGGGTGATCTAGCTTAGCCTGTCTAATCTTTGCATTTTATCTCATATCATTCGTTACTCACTAAGCTTCTTCCAGACTAGTTTTCTTCAGTCTACGTATCCCCACGTAATGTCACCTTGGGATTCTAGACCTTGTAACTTGCTCTTCTGGGATTTAGTTGCATAGTTACTTATATGGCTGGTTCTTGGTGCATGACTCGGATGTCTGCTCTTAGAGAAACCACAACCACAGAAAAAAGCCTTCCAGCCACCCTTAACAGCGCACCTCCTCTATTTTTCCCCCATTTACAATTATCTTCTTAAACTTTTTTTTAAAAAAAGATTTATTATGTAGACAGTATTCTGCCTGCACGTACACCTGCATACCAGAAGAGGGCACCAGATCTCATTAAGGATGGTTGTGAGCCACCCTGTGGGTGCTGGGAATTTGAACCCAGGACCTCTGGAAGAGCAGCTAGTGCTCTTAACCCCTGAGCCATCTTTCCAGCCCCTCGTTAAAGTTTTTAAAACTATTTTTGTATGTAAATGTATGCATGTTAGTATGTGTGCAGTCACGTGAGTGCAGAGGTCAGAGGTCATCCTCAGTTGTCTTGCCTCAGGGTGCCATCTATTTTGTTTTGTTTTTGTTTGTTTGTTTTTTGAAACAAAGTGTCTCCACCTTCTAGTTTGTCTTGTCAAGTAAGACACAGGGAATCTTGTCTCTACTCCTGAACCCTACTTTCCACATGTGCTGAGATTACAAGCACATCCCGCCATTCCCCAGGTTTGCACGGCAAGAACTTTACCAACTAGGCATCTCCCCAGACCATTGGTATCTGCCCACAGTAAAGACCAAGCTCTGCAGGATTGAGGGCCATACTGTCTTATTCTTTCCAGCGTCTCCAGCACTTACAACAGCACACAGTAGGTGGTCAGCCAAGAGCTGACTGTTAGACAGGTGGGTAAGTAAATGACCCTCCTCTGCCCTGACCGTTCCTTCTGTGTGATGTCACATGGGAGTATCCCCAAATAACAAACACCATGCAGACACCTGTAGTCTCTCAGAATGGTCTTCCCCACCCCCACTCTTCTTTCCATCGTCCCTATCCCCTTCCCACCAGTACCCTCCCTCCCTCCCTTGCTTTCATCCTCCTCCTTTCTTCCCTTCCTTCCCTTTTTCTATCTTTCAAAATTATTTAATTTTATGAGTATGTGTGTATATGCACATTCTGCATACATGCAGTGCCCAAGGAAGCCAGAAGAGGGCACCAGAGGCCGTGGAATTGAAATTGCATGTGGTCAGGTGCCTTTGGGTGGGTGGTGGGAACAGAACCTGGGTTCCTTAACCAATGAGCCATTTTTCCTGCCCAGCCCCTACCACTTTCATGTCACGTCCTGTTGGCCTCTCTATTTCCCTCCACCCTTACGGTCCCCTTGTCTAGTTCAATGCTCTCTACCCATACTCACGTCCACATAAATACACACATATATAAAAATCAGAAACTAGAGTCTGTGTACAAGAGAAGACATGATGTATTTCTCTTTTCCCAGGTTGCCTCACTCAATAAAATATTTTTCAGTCTATCCAGTTTTCACTGCTGGAAATGTTTTATCCCTCTATAAATATTTGTACATCTGTGCCACATCCACCTCTCTGCCCACCATAGATTAGACAATATAAATGGTTCAACATAAAAAACCCAATTTTTATTGAAAACTATTATTTTTTCAAAGGTGTGGGTCTCACCACTGTCCCTCTTCATCTGGCCTTTTCTTTTCTTTTTCTTTTTCCATCTGTGACAAAGGTACAATATTGCAACAGCAAATTGATGAGCTGCTAATAAATTGCTAGATCTGAGGAAGGGAACAAAAAAAAATCCCTCAATTTGTATAAAGTTGGTCAGAAGTCCAAGAGGCCTGAGCCTTGTGGTTCTGTTTAACAACTCTGATGAGCAGTAGAGACAGTGTTGGGATGGAACTGAGTCGGAATGCCTCAGAGACACCCACGTGGGAGCAGAGAGCTGGAGAAGTGACAGCTGGGAAATCCACACACTGATTATTAGAACTGGTATTAAGTTTTACTAAAAAAAAAAAAAAAAAATCCCTTAAAAGCAGATCATCCTCAAAGTCCAGTCTCCCTCTCAGATTTTATGCAAACTGTAACACTTCATTTCTTTGAAATTGGGTTATGGCTAATTTTTCTTCTAGATCTTCCAATTTTTCCAAAATTGGTTTTTTTTTTTTTTCATCGAGAAAGAAAGAAAAAACCCAAAATATCTTTTTAAAGGTAACATTTCCCATTGGTTCTGGTAAGAGAAAATGTTCAGAGGTGACCTGTGTTATTGGTGTAACACCTACCCCTCAAAAGCAACTTCAGAAAGGAAGGGCCTATGCTGCCCAGAAGACATCCTGTCAGGAGAATGAAACATCCAGTCACCCTGCATCTGTTCTCAGGAAGCAGAGAGCGACGAACACTGGCGAATGCTGGCACTCAGCTAACCTCCCCTGTTTTAATCAGCCCTGGATTCCAGCTCATAGAATGGAGCTGTCCATAGTACGGCTGAGTCTCCCTACCTCAGCCCAACCTAGAAACCCCCTCCCAGTGACCCCTAGAGATGTGTCTGCTAGGCGATTCTAAAGGCAATCACGTTGACAGTCATGACTGATGTCCTACATTTAATTATAAGAGCTAGGTATGAAAGAGAGGAAATAGGACAAGGATTGCTCAACAGCTCTGGGCCAAATGAAGACGGCTCTGGATTCCTGGATGTGTGCAGGTACCACAGCTACTCCAGAAACAACAGCCACTCCTCCCCACGATCTGCCCCATTCCCGACTTCCCCCCCCGTTTCACTCTATCCCGGCCTTTTATCTGCAGCTAATGTTGGCTCAACAAAGTGATTTATGTTGTCTTCCCCAGTTTTAACTGGAACATTGCCGAGAACTCTTGGGTCTCAGAGATTTATTTCCAGCTGGTTTCTAGCCTTGCTACTTGTCACTGTGGGAACTTGTTTCAAGACGAAGTCCTTTCTGGCTAACATCTGTCCTGGCTCATTGCTCTTAGAAGTGCAGGTTGAACAAGCTTTTCATAAGCTGAGATGGTCACTTCTGTGTGTGTGTGTGTGTGTGTGTGTGTCTGCATGCATACATCTGAATTTGAGCCAACCATACACTTTTTATGCTCCTTGCCTCCATTTCCCAAAGGCTGGGGTTACAGGCATGCACCACCTGGTTTATGCAATGCTGGAGACCAAGCCAAGGGCTTCCTGCGTGCTAGAGTGAGCTACACCTCAGCCCCTGGCTGCATCGGGTCTGGGCTTAGCTTACTGCTCTCCACAAACAACAGACTCTCTACGAACACTTCTGTTTTAGTCAAATCGTGTCTGTGACCCCAAGCAAGACAGTAAGCTGAAGGATCAGATTTCAACTAAAATCGCCCATCGCATGGAGAAATTAAGCAGTTCTTAAATATTTAATAACACCCTGTAATTTTTTTTTTTAGACTCCCAGGCTCCGAAATTATTGACAAAGTAATTTCTAAGCCGTAATTAAGGAAAACAGGCAATCTTCCAAAAAGGCTCACAAAGCTAAAGTAAACCCCCAATCACATGCACTGTGCGGCCGGCAGGATGCTCACATAGAGCGCATGCAACAGCAGGCAGAGAGGGTCAGAGCTGCCCTGGAATGGTGTTGTCGGAAACGGCTCCAGGAAGATAGGGCCGTGACTGGAAGACTAGGACACTTCCGGGATGGGCTTATTACTAGGTCTGGAGAATCATGGGAGGGGAATGAAGGGGTCTTTACAAGCAGAGTCCCTCTTTGGTGTTTATAAACGTTGCTCTTCTGACCTTCATAGTGGCCTAGTCACTGCTCTTAGGGCTGATAAACGATGCACGGACCCTACCCAGCCACTCCAGGTCATCTCCTGGCAAAGTCTCCCACCCACAATTGGTTGCCTATAACCTTCCGGCTCTTCTTCTTCATTATCCTCCCATTCATCCAGCGCTAGTGGCGCTCCCTGTATAATACAGCCCTCTGCTCGTTCACATCTCTTAATCTCTGATGCCATCACCATGGTGCAAGCATGATTATCTTTCCTTAGACAATCCCATTAGTCTGTGTGTGTTCACTCACGCACGTGTGTGTATGTGTGTGTGTGCAGGTCTGTGCATGCATGCAGAGGCCAGAAGTCATTGCCAAATGTTGTCCTTAATTGCTCTCCACTTTAGTTTTTAAAGACAGGCTCTCTCGGCAAACCTGGAGCTGACTGATTCATCCAGACTGCCTATCCAGGAAGCCCCAGAGACTCTCCTGTTTCTGCCTCCATCGTTCTGGGATTACAGGCACACACACGCTGCCCTGCCTACCCTTTTGAGTGAGTGCTAGGCATCCTAACTCAGGTCTTGAGAAGCAGGGCCATCCCCCCTAGCTCCTAGCTTTTTATGTGACTGAAGACAACTCTTTCTTCACATGGTATCTGTATTGACACACCTAATCATTTCTCTCCTGCTTAAAACCCTTCAGTGCCTTCTCATCTGACTAAATCTTGAATCTTGGCTCCATCTTGGTTGACATCTGCCTTCTGGCCTCACCTCATGCAGATCTTCCCTTTGCTCTGCGAACCCTCCAACACTGACCTCCTTGTCTGCTAAAGCCCCTTCTTACCCCAGTGTCTCGGGCAACTGTTTCTCCCAGTCTTTGCCTCATGGACTCATCTTGCTAATTCCAAGTCAACTCAATAGGGAGAAGAGGCGGCTTGTCCTGTTCATGGAGACATCCCCTTCCCAGGAGAAAACCCACAGTAGATACGGAGCGGCCACTTACCAAATAAATGCATGTGTTACTTTAGGTTAAATCTGGGGCCAACATCACAGTGTTTCTTTTTTCAGTCAGAGTCACAGCTCGGCTTCCTGTCTGGAAGGCAAGTGGCTCATTTTCAGGAGAGGCACAGCTCGCTCTCTGACTATCCTGCCACCCCGCCACCGGGGAGGGGAACCTCTCTAATATGGAACTTGTTTCCTAAAAGCCTAAGAGTCAAGAGAATCTAAGCCTCGGTGACAAGCTAAGATGATTCTCTCAGTGCTGCTTGATGTGAGGGGAACTGTGTAGGCTGTCACTGCTGGAAGTGAAGGGTGCGGAGCCTGAGGGGGTTGAACAGTACATGGTAGGGGCAGATGGAGGCTTATCTTTTCAAAGTGCTGAGGAAACTTGTTCAGATCCTCTGTGCCTTTGCCAAGCATTCAGGATGAGGGGGATTTATTTACAGCCCAAATAAGAAGATCAATTCATTGAATTATTAAATCAGCCTCAATTTGAGGTAATTTCCCTCCAACTCTCTGGGTGAAACAGCAGCAGGAATAGCAATCTTTCTACATAGCATTATGATCTGTGAATCTCTTTTTGGACATCCATCACTTCTGTGACACTGGCCAAATGCCAATACCATATCTGTTATTAAGTTATTTATTATACTTGGGATTGAACCCTAGGAATCCTAGGTAAGTGCTCTACCACCAAGCTGTCCCCAGTCCTATATTTGAATTATATCTATGGTTATAGGACCCAAGCCTCTAGTGCAGTAGTTCTCAACTTTTCTAATGCCATGACTCCTTAATAGAATTCCTAATTTTGTGACCCCAGCCACAAAATTATTTTCATGGCTACTTCATAACTGTAATTTTGCTACTGTTACGAATTGCAATGTAAAGATCTGTGTTTTCCAATATTCTTAGGTGACCCCTGTGAAAGAGTCCTTTGAGCTCCAAAGGGGTCACAACCCACAGGTTGAGAAATGCTGCTCTAATGAGTTAATGCCAGAATCTTGATTGAGAGTCAAGATCTTAGATGGCCAGCTACCAGAGAGGCTAATGCATTCATAAGAAAGACACTGAAAAGAGCCTTAGAAGTGATCAGATTTGTGAGCTGGTGAGATGGCTCAGTGGGCAAAGGCATCTGTCACCACCAGTGATGTCCTGAGTCCAACTGGGACCTACATGGTGGAGAGAGATCACTGACTTCTCTGACCTCCACATGCGCATTGTATCAACACTCCCACCCCATTCAAGCAAACGAAGGTAAAGTAAAAGGAAACCTTGTATTTGAGCCCAACAGATGGCTGAGTAGACAAAAGTGCTTGCTGCACAATCCACTTGACTTGACCGATTTGCAAAGCTATCTTTTGACCTCAACATGTATGCCATGGTGCCTCCATCATATACACACAAAATAACAAAGTTTTTCTAAAACATCAAATTTATTTAATATAATATGCAATAAAATGGGCCCAAGTATAAGGTCCAACAGATATTGACAAATACACACATTCATATTCCTGTGTCCACTACCATAATGGAGACATACACCATCTCTAACCCCTGAAAATTTCCTTCCTGTCCCTTCATACTCATGCCCTCTCTTCCGCTCCGCCCATGTCCTCCTGTAGTTGGTGACATACTTCCTTTCACTGTATGTTAATGGATCGTTTCTAGAGCCACACAAATGGATCCGTACAGACTGATTTCTCCTGTGGGTTGGGCTTCTTTTGCTCAGTATAACTTCATTTATTGGTTGGTTGGTTTTGAGACAAAGCCTCACTTAGCAGCCCAAGCTGTTCCGGAACTCTTGGAGAGGCTCCTTCCCTAGCTTCCCGAGCACTGGCTGGGTTTACAGGTGAACTACAGTGCAACTTTGTTTTTTATTTCTTAAGGGGAATCATACTCGTTCTCTTTTGTGGGCACAGTATGACCATTTGAGACACATATACAGGATGTAGTAGGGACATCTGTGGAATCATCATTTCCATGGACTACACTGGTATTGTTTCTATGTTAGGAACTTCAAGATGTACATCACAGTATAATGACTATTCCACAGCCTTTACATGATATTGAGATTTATACTCAATCCAGAGATGGTTTAAAGTGAACATGAAGATGAATAAACATTTTGCCATTCGATATGAGGAATGTAACACCTACAGATTTTGATATCCATGAGAGTCTTAGAACCACTTCCCCATGAAAACTGAAGCCTGGACATATGCACTCATACAGTGCATATAATTTATGCATATGTGCATAAAAGCCAGAAGAGGGCACCAGATCTCATTATAGATGGTTGTGAGCCACCATGTGGCTGCTGGGAATTGAACTCAGGACCTTTGGAAGAACAGCCAGTGTTGTTTACAGAACGGTCTACAGAACAGCTGAGGGCTGGATTTGCAGGAAAGGGCTAGGACCGAGTTAGCCTGATCCCAGCAAAGAAGAAAAAGACCCTGCTCTCTACACTTCCAATTACTCTCTGTCTTCCCTACACTTCATTTTATAGACCATGGGCTCAATTATTAACACAATCTTTTTATATCCAGCCTCATAAAATTGTAAGGTGAATCATTACAAAATTAATATTCAACAGGCTTTATATAACTCTGCTTAATGCAAAGCGTAACTCAGACTTTTATCACACCAAGGCCTCTCAAGATCTATAAATGCAACCAAGTTACTAAGATAGTATTTCACTTCTAATATCCCTTCCAGCACCTCTCCCCCACAAGATCACTAAATTTAGACCTAACATGACCACTGAACTCCGCTCACCAGAGGGGAGGCGCCTGCGAAGTTACGCAAACCTGTGTTCTAATGAGTGTGTTCTGGGGAGCTCGGGGACCTAGTTAAGGAAGAGAACTCACACAGGAACCGGTGCAGATTTTTCAGTCACGTAACCAGTGAGTTTCTGGTTCTTCATTGCCCCCCCCCAAAAGGAAGAAGAGGCCAAAGCGTTATTTAGAAAGAAGCCCAGATCCTCAGTGGCTGTGAAAGGTCCCCACCCAGAGGGAGCCAGAGAAACTGGTCATTCAGTGCAACCATCCCGTCTCATTGAAAGAGAAACCAAGCCCCAGCAAAAAGAAATTACAGACAGACAATCGATGCAGAAGATCCAGACAGGCCTCCGACTCTGATTCTCCGCCATGAAGAGTCCTACTCCCGGCCCCCACCTCAGTTTTCCTTTCTGTTTTCATTGGTATAGGTACAACTCGGAGACTTGTGAAAACTTCAGATGAATAAGAGCAAACACCGCTGAATGACCTCCAGTCCCCGCTCTGGGACAAGCGCTTGCAGGCTTCTGGAGTGCTGGGGGAGGGAGATGGGGAAGCTGAGGGCGTGATTTGTTTGGGATCACCTGTTTGTCAACACAACCTACTTTAATGCTTAATAATGTGGAAAGCCCAGGAATTACCTAACCCTCTCTAGCCTCAGTTCCCTCATCGGTGAAATGGGGAGAGTCAGGCCACGTCTTTGAAACTGCTGCAAGAGTGAACTTGGTGAGGACTTAATGACTGTGACCCTGTAGTGACCACCTGACACTCAGCACTGGGTTAGCTGCCACCGTGGCTGCGTTGCTCTGGAAATTTCTCAATATGTACAGGGGTTTTATTCTTTTAATTTTTTTTCTTTAAAACAAAAAATATAAATTTATTTCGCCAGATGATGGATACTCAATTAAGGACACAGTTTCACAAGTGTGGCAAACCAGAGCCGAGGATAATATACATTATTTACATGTCAAAATCAAGAAATTGGTCTTGCGAAAGTATATATTCAGAGTCTCCTTAAAAAAACACACACACACACAACTATTATACACCCTTGCATAACACAAAATAATTAAGTATATAAAAATCTTCCCCATGAGCCAAGTTTCGGTGGATACATAATAAAACGATGAACTATAATATCTCGGGAGTGATAAAGGCAAAAAGTGGGATAAAGTGATAGAGGCAAAAGCAGCTCATCAGCATCACAGGATGGCTTGAATGAGAACGGCTCTCACAGACATTCAGCTTCATGCATTTGACTGCTTGGCTCCAGTTGGTAAAACTGTTTGGGAAGGATTAGGAGGCATGGCCTTGTGGGAGGAGTTGTGTCACCCTCTGAAACCCTAAGCCCAACAAACTCTTTTTTCTTTCTTCTTTAAGTTGCACAAGCAATAGAAAACTAAGACAACCCTTTCTTTGAATTTCCCCAGAGGTCTTTGTCCTCCTGTCACTACCACCTAAGCGCCGACACGCCTTGATTTTGGAGAATAATTTGCCAAGTCGTGCTCAAGTTGGTAGACCTGTATGAGACCAAGCATCCCTGCTGCCTGGGTAACCGAAGCAAGCAGGGCTCGGAAGGTCACAGTTTTCTTTTGAGCAAGGAGTAAAAACAAGGCAGCACTTCACTGCTACATTGTACCTAGATCCTGCTCCAACCACTACTTTATTATTAAAAACACAGTAGGTGCTTGGGATAAAACACCAGGGCTAGAGCTCAGCTGGTAAAGTTTCTGCTGCCCAGGGCATGGAGACCTGAGTTCAGATCCCTAGCCTTCATGTGTTCAGCAGAGCACATCTGTGACCTCAATGCTGGCTGCCCAGGTTGCTGTTGAAATTTGCACCTCTATGGGCTAGTGTGGAGAGTGACTTTCACAGCAGATGAAAAGGCTGTACAAATAGTCTCTCTCTCTTCTCCTCCTCCTCTTCTTCCTCTTTCTTCCCCTCCTCCCCTTTTTTGAAGTGCTGGGGAGTGCCTCTTACATACCAGAGGCTACCACTGACTTAACTCCCAACCAGTGTTTACTTTCTATATATGTGTATGGTATATGCCTGTGTGTGAGTGTGTGTGTGTGTGTGTGTGTGTGTGTGTATAGGCCAGAGGTTAATGTTGGATGTCTTAATTATTCCCAACATTATTATTATTATTATTATTATTATTATTATTATTATTATTTTAGTTAGGCTTTCTCACTGAATCTACAGCTGTCCAATTTGGAAAATTAGCCCACAACTTAGTGACAATTTAATACTGACACCCTCATACAACCACAGACCGAGCTTAAGAGGGCTTCTGCCATCTCAGTGTTATCACTGTGGCTGGTGTGGAGGGGGTGATTTCCAGACAAATCAGGGGAGGAAGGTTTTGGAGAATAAGAGCTATACCAATATAATCTCCTTTTCAACCCCAAATAAACAAATTCACTACCTCTGTTTCTGAGACTTCAGAAAGAATTACTTCCCTGACAATCATCAGTCATTGATGACTGACCGCTGCAAAGCGCCATGGGAAGGTTTCTAAAAAGTCCCCTGCATCAGTAGGAAAGTAAACAGTAACTGATGAGTGTATGAGCTACCTTCCCTGTTGCTATGGCACAGTATCCTGACAAAAGCAACTTAAGGGGAAAAGGCTTTATTCCAGCTTACGGTTTAAATAGATACATGCCATCAGGGTAGGGGAGGTTTGACAGCAGGAACAGGAGGCTGGCTGTTCACAGTGTGTCTGCACTTTGGAAGCAGAGGGTGAAAAGAAAGCGGGACCAGGCTTTAAAGTCTCAAGGCCCTTCCTGTAGCCTACTTCCTTTTTTATCAAAGCTTCAACACTTAAAGTTTCCACAACGTTCCAAATCAGTACATTAGCCTGTGTGGACAGTTCGCATGTAAACCACGCCATCAGTGATGTCTGTTCTGGAAGATGGCAGCATTCAAGTGATTCATGAGTCCTGTGCGGTCCTCCTTGACCTACTAAAGTTCATGGCCACAAGGAACCGTGACTTAGCCAAGACTCAAGAGATCGTACGTGGCAAAGCTGGAGTTAGTAACCACTCTTTGCGGGTTGTAACTTAGCATTCCTCTCCGAATGCCTGCCTGTCTCTTCTTCTTTGGTGGGCTGGATGGTTTCCTGTCTTGTAAGCATTAGGTGGTCCTGGCATGTTTCAACCTATTTAGATCACTTCTGTAATGAATAAATTATGGAGAGATAATTTAAAAAAACCTAACAACTCAGCTTTGTACCAAAGCTCTGCCAGCAGCCAGCACACAGCTGTTAAAAGGATACGTGTCCTGTTTTGACAAAAGACAGGTGGCCTGCTTGGTCACGATGGCCTGAGAAACTACAGAATGCAGAACTGGGACAAACAGGGAAGCAGAGGTTTCTTCCCTAGACACCTGCCTCAGTGAATCTCTTTGTGTAACAGAGCTTCAAACAGATAAAACACGAAACGGATGTTCCTAAGATTATAGTTGTTGAGGAATGGCTTTCGAGTATTGTAATTTGTTCTAATCCTCTGCGGGAAAATAAGATTCAGTCTAAATTTTTATGATGACGGCGACCTGCTCATTTATTTCTTCATATGCTGAACAGCCACTGCTAAGTGCTTGCCAAACAGCAGGCATGGGCAAGGCCTGGGGATGTCACAGAGATCAGGAGGGAAATAAGATCAGTTCTCACATGAGGTCGATCGGGAAAGATGGACTATTAAACATTGTAATAAGTGTGCACATGCCAATAAAGGAGACGGTATTTAGAGAGCAACTGGGTGTGGGTGAAGGGTCCTCAACTGGCTTAGCACACTTAACGTTCACAACTGGAGGCTAAGCAAGACTGTTGTGATCCTGTTTCCTGCCGCTCGCCTAGTGGGTGACCTTGAACAAGTCACTTGAACCTTCTATCTCAGTTTCCTTATCTGTGAACTAGAGCTAATACGCGTCTGATCTGTTGCCAAGCTTTGAGGTAAAGCCCAAGTTCTCAGGCAAGTCAGACTCAAAGACACAAAGTAGGGCTCAGTGTGTACCTCGGATCATCATCAAACACATACTGGATCAAACACATAGTGAAGGGATCACTCGGGAAGTGAGGAAACATTAGTCCAGCTTGTGCCCAGAGAATTTAAAGCAGGAAGATGCCAAAGCCTTGGGGAGGCACATCTCGTGTGCTGGGACTGAGAACAACAGCAAAACTGTCTAAGAAGCTGAGAACACATGGGCTACACACATGTACACATGCCTATGTGTGCGGCGTGCACCTCTGTAGTGGACACACCAGCTGAAGAAAGCAGAAACGTGTAGCATGAGTTTATTAATACACTTAACCCAGGATGGCACCATAGCTCAGTCAGTAAAGTGTTTGTGCATGCGTAAGGACCTGGGTTTGATACCAAGAATTCACATTTAAAGATCTGCAATGTACTTGCAAGCCTAGCACGGGGGTTGGGGTGAGGTGGAGACAGATAGATTTCTGGGGCTTTGTGGTCAGTCACCCTGGTGAGCCTCAAGCCAGAGAGAGAGAGACCCTGTCTCAAAAGACAAAGTGAATAGCACCTGGGCAATGACACCCAGAGTGGACCTCTGGCCTCCACACACAAGCAGACATGTATGAACATACAACCTTTTATGTTTATGCAACAGGCATAAACATGAACTACACACAATCCAACATAGACAAAATACTGCTATTTTAACCTGCAGTCTAACTTGACTAAGGCATGATTTTGATTCCATATTGGGTATGAGCCATTGGAATCAGGATGTACATACATTTGTACTATCTCCTAGTTTGGAATGGCCACCGTTCACATGCTCAGCGGCTGGATGATATAACCATTGACTCCTATACTGGACCACACAGTCCCAAAAGTCTGCAGATGGGAGAGTTTGCTGAAGATACAGGTGTCTCAGGGAGGCCACGTTCTTGGCAAGTGGCACAGGTCTTTTGAAAAGCTGTTCAGGCAGAATCTTGCATTGTAGCATCCTGTAAATGCCTCCATCACAAGGGCGCTCTCCGCACTTGTTCCCATGGGCGAAGGGGTCATGCATTCGACCCATATGACCTAGTATGGCCCATGTTGAATGATGGCATTGGGCTGGACCCATGTCTGTCTTTTCTTCTCAGTCCCCTCCTAATAGCAGAGCAATAAACCAAGATGAACAAATAAAGGAGACAAGTAGGTCAGCCGTAGAGACAAACCCTGCTCGGTCCTCACAGCTCCCTGGTCTGCCGACAATAATTCCTGATGAATTTCTAACTGGCCTCCAGCATCATCACAAGAACGAGCCAACCTCTGATCTACCCAGCTGTCGGCAAGTGAGAAAAGAACTCCAGCGTGTCTAGGGAGATTTCAGTTTCCCTCAGGTCTTTAGTGGATTTCTTCCAACAACCACCAACTTTTGAATGTCTCTAACTAAGTCAAGAAGTTTGCAGTGGTGCTGGCCCACACCACTCAAGCCAAAGAAAGCAGCCAATGGGGCTGCCCACTTGAAGCTTCTGCTCTAGATTCAAGACTCAGCCAGGGACACAGGCTCCACTGTCACCTTGCTCTTTGTGGCTTCTCAGATACCTTTTGTTCTGAGGTGAAGTTAGAGCCATTTCCCATTGGCTGCATTTTCCTCTGAGGCTGAACTCAGCTCGCGCATGTGGTTTTGAATGGTCTCTGCACGCGATGAAAACAGTTAATAGCTGGTGTCGCCTAGCTCTGAAGAACGTGCAGGATTTATTTCAAACTATTATTTAGGAATCAAATTGAGGGAAGCCCCTAGAGACCAAACATCAGAAACCATGCTCCTGCTCCCACAAATGAGTCCCTACCTTACCATTTCTGTCACAGGACTTAGACCAATGACACTTTCATTTTTACTCTGTCCATTTATCAAAGTGAGTGTATTTGCACAAAAGAAGTAAGGAGGGGAAAGGAGCAGGCTGGGTGAAAATATAAGTTAGCTTAAATTTTCTAGAAAGCAGTTGACTAGCCAACGACTGAGATAAGATGTGTGTTTTTTGACTCAACTACTCTACTGCAAAGAACTCATACTAGGAAGAAAATGATAGTTTTTTTTTTTTTTTTAAATAAAGATTTAGCCCCAAGAACATTTATGACGGTGGAGTCTGCAGCAGAAACAATTAGGGAAATTTAACGCCAACAAACAGAGGATTGGTCACAAAAGCTCTGCTAGACTGGAATGCTGATTTTCTCCGCTTCTGCCCTCATTACTTCTAAAGCACACATTTTGTTCATCGCAAGCTCCTGCAGTAAACTATCCCAAGAGCAGGGTCCTTCTTCGTCACAGTCACCACCATCTGTACCATTGTGTATGAGCTGGTACATCACAGACACCAATAAATATTTAAATATGCAAGGTAGAGCTTATTTTAATTGCATGTTTGTGTGTAGCGGGGAGGAAACACATGCATTTCTGGAAGTATGGCATTTCTGAGAGCCAGGGTCAGAAAAGTGCAGAGCCTGGGCTGGCTAAATAAAGCCTTTGGAACACAGCCACACTGGTTTTCTTACACATTGTCTGGGATAACTTGTTCATCACTCTAGCTGAGTGGTTTTAAGACTTTACGTGGGGCCTACAGAGCTGAAAATACTCTCTGGCCCTTGAGAGGAAAAGTCTGCTGACTGAAGCTCCAGAAGATGGAATTTCTTTCTGAGCAATCCAATTTACACAGACACAGAAACACACAGCAAAGCATGTTCTCTCTATATATATAGATCCGTATACATGTATGTGTATATGGGTATGTATGTTTCTCCAATCAACATATAGTACTTTCATAACCACAGGAAGTTGGGGTTAATTTTACAAAACCATAAATTAAAGAACAAAGGACGAAAGTCCAAATGTCAGCAGTGCTGTGAATATTGTGATTCTGGTTTGCAAGCCTCTAAACAAAGAGCCGGACAGGAATACGCTAAGAGTCTGTGTCTTGCCAGGGATTTATGAATGGCGTTTGTCTTATTTTACTTTCTGAATCTTGGTTGTGCTTTCTGAGTACCTAAGTTTGCCTTGCTTTCGTACTAACACGATAAAGAAGATAGACAATATTAAAGAAAAAGGTAGAGAAAAAGGAAAGGTCAGTCTACGTGGGTAGCAGTGTCTCTGTCAACATTGATAACAAAATAAAAAACCAGAGTTCTTAGGCCATCTAAATGGGACTAAAGTGGGCCCGTGGCCAAGGTGGCAGCGTTAAGGGGGGGGAGGGGTCATGGTTGTCCCTTATTTCATGGTCCTTAATGATGGGATGAGTGTTTTTCTCTTTACATATTAAAACGTGTTTGAACTAAACCTCCCCAAAGCACAACCTAATTCCTTCCAAAGCACAGCTTACTGTTTCTAGGAAATGCCTTGGGATTGTTTCCTGCATTAACAGCCAACATGAGCAGTGCCTTCCTGCTCTAGCTCCGGTCTAGAGTGTCTCCCGAAAGCCCACATGATAAAGGTTCTTCCCCAGAGTAGTGCTATTTGGGATTGGGGGAGGACTCAGATGTGTAGACCCTTCATGAGGTAGGGCTGAACAGGAGAACTCCTGATCACTAAGGATGTTTTTGAAGGGGACAGTGAGACCCTGGTCCCTTCTTCTTCCTCTCTTTCAGCTTCCTGGTCATAAGGAGCATAACACTCCTCTTCCATGCATTCTTGACATGATATGCTGCCACTGGTCCAAAGCAACACAGCCAATAGTCATGACTAAAACTTCTGAACTATGAGCCAAAATAAACTTTTCCTGACTATACATCCATTTTTATTTGTTATTTATTACAGCAGTGGGTGGGTGACGTCTTCAGATCTCCTTGACCTTGGGCTTAGCTTCTTCCAGTGTCTCTCAGCTTCTCTGCCTCCAGTTTGGGCTGGGACAGGTAGCATACTCTGGGCACCCCTTAAAAGGGGAGAAGCAGGGCTGGAGAGATGGCTCAGTGGTTAAGAACACTGGTTGCTCTTCCAAAGACTCACGTTTGATTCCCAGCACCCACACAGAGGCTTACAACCATCTGGCACTCCAGTTCCAAAGGATCCAGTGCCATCTTCTGACCTTTAAAGGTACTGCATGAATATGGTGATCAAAAACACATGCAGACAGAACACCTACACAAATTAAGAGAATGGAGAAGCAATGGGTAAATGGCCCAGCCTGTAATGGGTAAATGGCCCAGCCTGTAGGCCTCGGAATGATGGCACAGAGGATATCTTTCGTATCTTTCCCCCTCCCTTGCTCTCCCTACCTCTTTGCCATGCTGCTAGGGAATCTCCTCCCATATGAACTTGCAACACTAAGACATTGTTTCAGGCTTTTTCTCGCCTTCAGAATTCAAACCGAGACTGTTCAAAACACAGCACAGAAGTCCAGAAAGATGTCATAGATGGCATCAAATAGAGCCCATTGATCTACAGGACACAGTATTCATTCTACAACTGTTTATCAGACGTCTTCACTAAGTCACACGCACGTTGATTATGTAAGAGCTATAAAGACAGAGACGATAACACACAGTGTCTAATGGTGACTGTGCAGGCTGTTCTGTGAAAGCACCTGAGATTCAGCTTCTCTGAATTTTTTTTCCTCTGGGTCCTCACATAGGTGTGAGCTAAACCACTGAAGGGTTATACCGCCACATACAAAGGCTGAACGAGGAGATGGGCATTGCTGGGCTGCCTAACCATACAACAAGGTCTGAAAACTTGAAAAAGCGCATAGCCAGCAAATATTCTCCCCTCTCAGCTCACATGTATTAAATATCCCAGGAGCTGAACAAATGCATGGCTACCTGCAGGGTATTAATTACTGAGAGGCCCAAAGCTGCCATTAACATTTAAACATGGCCTAGAGAAACACCGTTGCAACCAGAGGCATCGCTTGACGGATTCCATTCTTGCTGTCTAGAGATCGGTGTGGCACTAAAAGCAATCTAACATCTTTCAAAGCACAAAGCTTCGAGTTCACAAAGACGTCACTAAAACTGCTTTAAGAGCACCTGCCTGCGCATTCGCCCTGAAGTAGCTTCAGAAGGGTCTGACGATGCTAGGCTTACTCAGTAAAGCACTTGCCTTGCAAACACGAGGTCCTGAGTTCAAGCCCCAGAGCCCATGTACCAAAGCTGGTCTCAGCGAGCCATGCTTGCAGCAACAGCCAGATGGAGGGCTGAGAAAGGCAGGTCTCTGGAGACTTGCTGGCCAGGTATAGCCTGCTTGGCAAAGTTCTAGGCCAACAAGAGACTCTGTCTCAAACCAAAAAAGCGAAAAGCACCCGAGGAATGACATTCACAAAGCTTTAGGGCACATACACATTTCTCGATACTTTGAATTAGTTCAACCGAGTTTAACGTCTTCCTCCGCACGCACACTTCTGCACAATCTGGCCATGCCAATAAATTACGCCATAACGTCTGCGCTCATGATCAATGGCCCTTTTTGCCTGCAGCGATCATGTACAAGTTTTGCTTCATATTTTTTATTATTCTCGCTGCATACTAATTCTTCAAACATTTTAGTAAATTATGGCTCCCTGGTCCTCCTTCAGAATTGTTTAACGGATTTAATGAGCTCAGTCTCATTTTTGCATTTCACCTTTGCGTTCGCGTAGAGCAGCATTTGAGCTGGCTGGTGCAGCTCAAACACGGAAGAGGGAAACATAATGAGGACAGGTAATGCAGGACCCAGTGCAGTTAGTTTTCTATTAGATATTATTCATAAGAAAACATGGATATAGAGATATCCATATTGTAATTAATTCACTCACTCATCATTCAGTACTATGCTTATGAAGCGCTTGCATAAGCCAGCCCCTGTGAAAGAGAGGAGGGCAGCTTAAATACATCTCCTGAGAACAGCATTCCGCCCCCCCCAACCCCTACTGGGTCATGGAACACAAAGGACTCAGATGGCCTGCCCTGCTGCCCTTCAGTATCTCCAGGACCAGTTTTTAGAACCTGTAAGGCCAAACTTCGATGCTAACCCTATTATACGAAATGGCAGAGTATTCACAGGCGGTCTGCACACGTCCTTCATACACCTCTCACTTATTTATTTAGATACCCTCTTCTTGTGTTGGCTACGCTGGTCTTAAACTACTTGGCTGACGTGATTTCCCTGCCTCAGTCTGCCAAGCAGCTGGGACTGTTAGCATGTTCCATTGAGCCTTACTTCTCTCTGCCCAATGCTTCAAATCCTCCATATTCGGTGCCCCATACAGTGTCAGTGCTGTGGACACAGTTTGTTACTGTATCGTTCAAGGAGTGGAGACTAGAACAAAAGTCCACCTACCTGCAGAGCTCTAACGGTGACTTCTCATTTGTTCTGTGTTTGGCTCGATGCAGGAATTCAGAGCCTGTGTTCATGAAGTGCTCACTGTATACATTTAAACTCAGGTTTCATGACTTCTTACCCCTGTGATGTGGGGCATGCCCATTAACCAATTCATTTCCCCTCGTTGACCATGTAGATTAAGATAGCACTGACCCCCTATAGGCCTGGTGAGGATGTAAAATGTGTCAGTACAGGTAAAACATGCAAGAGATCATCTGGGGCACAGCAGGCATCTGGTAACTGTTGCCTGTGTGTGTCAGGGTCGTGTTGTACTTATCTACAACAACTCACGGCAGTCCCAACCGTCTCTCTCCCATCAACCTGTCTATTTAGTTACCCAACAGATATCACTATTTACTGTGGCTTTCTTCATCGAAGTATAATGCACCTGAAGACATGCTCGGTGCCTGGCCTTGTACTTGGCTTTCAGTAACACGCCAGTAAACGTTTGCTGAATGATGAACAAGTGAGTCTGTGATCCCCTATCAAGACGTATGGCCCCTTTCACTCTCCTCTCCTCTAGCCTTTCTCTGCAAAGAGTTCCATCATACATGTCCATCAAACACCATTTGTTGGAAACTCTGCACAGTTTTATGTCCAGATGGTACTACGACAAAGGAAAGACGTGCTGGCATGCCTGAGATTTACAGTGCCAGATGACAAGCCAATTTGCTGTATTATTCATCATAACATGTCACTGGCCAGCAACACTGACTGCTGTCAGCAAGCTTCATGCTGGTCAAGTGGAGAGGCTGTTTCAACAGAAGCCAGGGGCATCGCTACAGGAAGAGGGAGACATGGCAGGAGGCTGAGAGACAGCCAGTAAGGCATTTCTCATCGCGCCTTTGGCTTTGCAACCCTGGACAGAAGCACTTTACCCTCTGTGCCTCTTGGCTTATTGTTCATGTAAACAGAACCCACATAATTGTCTTCCATCATTGCCAGCCCTAATCACACACCAGAATCTTCTGGTGAGCTTTTAGCAACTGATTCTTGCAGGCCTGTATGTTTGCAAGCTTTTCCAAAGATGGTCCAGAGACCTTTTGTAATGTTGTAGGCTATGTAATCTGTCACAGGCACTCACACTAGGCTCCGCTACTATGCTGCCAATGCAGCAGCAATCCTGCAAAGTGGAGCCGGTCAGAACCAGCCAGACTGCTGACGGACTAGGCCAGAGTTGGCTGACCACTGCTCTAGACCCTCACTGCCTCCTAGCCTACCAATCAGCTTTCTGATTTTTATATCCAAAATCTGTGGCCAGTGCCTGGGGAACTCTCAGGTTAGAGGGTGGATAAGATTCTTCCAGGAATGAGAAACTTTCCCACTCAATGTGGTCTACATGGTTGCTTTGACAGTCTTCCAAATAAATCGCTTTGAGATATGATTTTTTTTTTTAAAGTTCTGAAATGTTTACTCTCAAAATTCAACCCTTTCCTCTAAAAAAAACTGAAATAGCATTTTCATCATGTTTGTCTTTGAAGGACTTCGGTTGTATGTTATCCCATTGGCTCTTTGTAAGTGACAATTATATCACTCAGTCACAACGTTTAAATTCCATGTTATTCTCTGTCAAGAAATAAAATAACACAATACAGATGAGTCTTTGCCTTAAGAAAAGGGAATACAGGACCTAGGGAGACTGGTTGGTAAATACTTGCTGTGCTACTGAAAGGCCCTGAGTTTCAGTCCTAAGAATGCACATGAAGAAGCTAGGCATGGTGGCACATGCTTACAGTCCCAGTGTTGACCAGAAGGAGGAAGCAGGCATACCCTTGGGATGTGCCAGCCAGCCAGCCTAGCTTTCTTGGCAAACCCTAGGCCAGTGAGAGGACCTGTTTCGTTAAACAGACAGTGCCTAGGAAATTGTACTCAATCTGACCTCTGGCCTACACACACACACACACACACACACACACAGACTAAAAAGAAAGGAGAATGCAAAAACAAACAAACAAACACGTGCAATTCTAAAATAGATTGAGGGTTGTTTGTTTTGTTTTGTTTTTAGCATAATATAGTGTTTGGGCTGTGAATTCTTGTCATTGTATAGAGGGCTTCTGTATTTCTGAAAACCAAAACTCTTGGGTATAGTACAATCTGATTTTCCAGAACAGCCAAAGTTTTTGCCTATTGTCTATCTGTACTCTCATGTAGGAGAGTGTCTCATGTATTAGCTCTGGAGATGGTTCGAAGGGTAAAGTCATGTGAGCATGAAGACCTGCATTCGGTACCACAGAACCCACACAAAGCTAAGAGTGGTAGCACACTTCAAAATCTCACTGTTGCTGGGGAAAGATGGAAGGCAAAGACAGGAGAAATTCCAGAAGCCAGCAGTCCAGCCAGCCTCGAAGAGTACAGCAGTGAATAACAAAGACTTTGCTTTATACAAGGAGTGACATCTGAGCTTGTCTGTGACTTCCACATGTGCAAGATGGCTCACGAATGCCCACACTCAGGCACATTCACATGCACGCATGAGCACACATATCCTAAACACACACCGAGGTATCATTACGAGTCTCATTTGGATAATGAATACCACGGCCATCTTTCTCACAGGTGATGGGAAAGTCAAGGTGATGCTCCGCTTGGTTTATGTTTAGGGAGGAGTATGTCCCGCTCTTAGGCTTTTCCTCTATTATCTCAATTAACCCTTACAACATTTGGATGACAGATGATGGCCTTAGGTTGGGTTTTCCCTGAGACAAAGAATTAAGGATAAGTATCCTGGGGCCATGTTCTCATATAGCCCGGGTAGGGGACTGAAGAGCTGAGACAGGAAGCTTCAGCGTGGCACATTCTTACGTAGCCTGCCATTGTGAGTGACTGGTATCCGACTCACAGGGACCCCTCCGGACACACAGTGTGACCAGGCCTTGGGAATTCCCACAGAAGGACCAGGAGGCTGCAATCTTTATATACAGTTCAGTCCCTCCGCAATTAAGCTCCCTCCTGGGTCCATTTGCCCTCTCTCAGGAGTGTCTGGCCCATTCTCCCTTCAAAGGGGACTTGTTGCTGTAGATAGAAGGCCCAGTGGGTTAGCAGTGTGCACGAGAATTGTCGAGAGACAGCCTCCTCTGGGGAAGGCCTGGGTGCTCCTTCGGTCAGCTCCAGGGAGACTGAGGTTTAGACGGGTGAGGTCACCATCCTGGGGCTGCTTAACTAGTGAGTAGTGGAGACGGACTGCGGTGGAGCCCTTCTAGCTTTTCAGGGGTTGACCTTAGACACAGCACAGCTCTGCTAAAGCCCGCACCTGAGCCAGGTGTGGCCCACCCAGATCTGAGCACAGGTTTTGCCTTCTTGCCTGAGGGACTTTGATAATGTCTTGCTGCACAGCCAGGTCACCACGGCCTCAGCCTGAGCCGCCAACAGAGGTCCCTGGAGCAGGAGAGCCCTCCTGACCTCTGAAGATAGGACGGGTAAGTATTGCTCCAGCACCTCCAGGCCCCACCCGAGCCCTCTTTAGAGCACAGCGATTTCACAAAGCAAAGTACTTCTCTGAGACCACGCCATCTGCTTGTCACTACGCCACGGCTGGCTTCCTTACCCATTCCACACCTGCCTATATTCACCGACTTACTTTCCCTGCTCATTCTGTCCTTCACCTTCACTCCTGTTCGCCTGGGATTCAACTTCGCAGCGAACTGACAGCAATGACATTTTTATTTTGTAACAAAACATAATTTGCAGGCAGTTAAGTTTTGGTAAGGGCTGACACCAACACCTGCATTCAGACCTAGAGTAAGAGCAGCGGTCACCAAAGGGCCTCTTCCTATGTCATCCTACTCTTCTTAACAGGACCACCAAACTCCCTTCACCATTAAGGGTTACCCATCCTAGAACATGTAAGTGAAATCAGAGTCTAGCATATAAGCCTTGGCCAGGGCTGTACATCAGAGGACCTAGACGAGGCCCTCCCCTTACTGGATACATTTTAAGGTTTTCTCATACTTCTGGTCCACAGAAGAGGAGGGAGCCAAAAGAAGGGCAAATATTAGACTTTAAGGTTCATTGCCAAAATGCCTTTCTTCCTGTGACACGTGAGACGTGACATAAGTGCATTCTACACTGTGACGTCTTCCCTCCCGTAAGGAGTCTAGGGGGTCAGATGCCCTCAGGTCACAGCCAAGAAGCTCTGTTTAGGTTGAGTGGTCGCTGAGGTTTGAACTCGGCAGCATCTAACCTCACTCTTGGCTCTTTCACAGAATATTCTGTGAAAATGATTCTGAGGAAACCCCCAAAGCAAATATTGGCTCATGAATGAAGCTTGGGTCAGAAGGGTAAGAAAATGGGTCTGGGAGGGCTCTCCTCACAAGGAGATGACTGGCCTGGAAAAAAAAGGTGGGGGGGTACGCCAGAAAATCCAATCACTCTGCACAGGAGGCAGGCTGCTGGAACACTACACTGGAAGGAAGAGGGAGAGCCTGGCAAACAGACAAAGCCTCACCTTGAAGTCATTTGGAAATGTAAAAAAGTGTTCTACTCACTCACGTAAAAATATTTATGGGGCAGCTATTACAAACAGGCTGAGCGGCCAAACAAATGCTTAGTTGATGTCACTATATTTGAGGCTCATACTATTTATTTTTTTTGAGCCTTGATCTCAGTGTGTAGCCCAGGCCTGCCTTAAACTCATGATCCTTCTACCTGAGCTTCCCAAGGGCGGTGATTACAGGCAGACACCACTACGACGGGTACAGCTTACTGTAAAGATGCATTTACTGTCTTTTCTGGCCTTAGGTACCCATTTTGATGGAAATGGAAAGTTTTCTGGCCACACAGCATGAGTATTTACTGACCCCTCTGGGCATAGCTTGACCACCCACCGGCTTGATCCGTGAATGTGGGTGTGTCACAGTATTGCTGCTCCACAAAGACTGTCCAGGGGAGCAGAAAGCAAATGCCACCTGGGTCTGATTATTAAACTGATGAGAGCTGGGGAAAGGGTTTTCTTTTATACAAAATGTGAAAGCAAGAAGGTGTGGGGTGTGCTGAGTCGGTAAAGTGCTTGCCTTGCGAGCATAAAGCCTTAAGTTCTAGTCCCAGAGGCCAAGTGTGAGAGAAAAACACAGACGCAAACTGAAAAATCCCGTGTGTATTTGTAATCCCAGCACTGGTGAGGCAGGGACAGGCGGATCCCGGGTTTCCCGGGCTGGCAAGCCTAACCTAGTTGATGAGTTCCAGGGAGAGACCAGACAAAGCGAACGGCACCTGAGGTTGCCCTCTGGCCCTCAGGGGCACATGTATACATGCACACTTGCATACACATGAGCAGATATAGTCATGTACACACATGTACAGAACCCATGAAACTAGGACTAGCAAGTAACTAAGTCTGCAAACATTTTAAATACAGAGATGCCTCATAGAATTTTTCTGTTAATACATAAGAAGGAGAGATAAAAGTAAAGTTAGAATGTCACTAGCTGGCAACTGTTAATGAGGTAATGGACCCATGTCTGTCTGCTGATACCGTGGACCAACCATCTCATACAATGGTCCTCCTGAGAGAACAACACAACATTCTTACAAATTAGGCTCAAAGACAAAAGGCTGACTATGAATTTGCGCAAAACCCTGGTTCTATTTACCAAAACCTAACAAATAGAAGAACAGAGGGAATTATACTATGAGGATGGCATTAGCTAAATCCAGACAGTGGGAAATTCGTCAGGCCAATTTAGATACTGGAGGAATATCTAACCTGCAAAGAGAAAAGAACCAAAACAAGTGGAACAGAAACTTCTAGAGTGAAGAGACTTTACGGGCATATCCATACTGCCAGTAGATTGACAGTATTTGAACCTCAACTCGATATGCAGAAAAAATATGAATCTGCTACATTATATATATATTACTCTTTCTACATATTGTTTGAATAAATAATTTGTGCATCTATTACTAGAGACATTAAAGTTTAATATTGAATGGTTTCATCTTTATACATGTGAGATTATCTTTGTGGGAAGTCGATCTTTCAGAGATATTTGCTCACGATTGAATTGACACGTTGACTGAGATGCGATTCTGAATAAGAGGAGGAGTGAGGGTACCATAGCATGGTTGGTTGGTTACAAGTTCACTGCCGAAGCTAGGCTAGCCACAGGAATGAGCACCATATTTACTTTGCCTTTTAACAATGTGTTTAAGCGTCTGCAACAAAGCTTAAATGGAAAGCAGAGAAAACAGTGAGATTTCAAAGAGAATGCCAGTCATTAAAAATTCTTGGCTTCTTTGAATAAAGCGGAAGCTAGGGACCTGGGCCTGGCTTGTGTGTTTCTGTCTGTCTCACCGGGGTTAGACTCCTCTCTGACATTGAAGAAACAAGTCTGCCTGGAGCTGCTGGACACCTGCGTGCTGAGTTAGGCAATGCAAAGAAAACCGGTTATCCAGGCGCAAATCCGTCCCTACAGGTTCCAGTCATAGCACAGTCTCCATGGTCTAAGCCACTCTGAGCACAGGGCAGAGTTTCTGATGAAGAGCCGCTGCTCTGTGCATGCTAGCTGGTGTCAACACTTACACAAAAAGGACCAGTGTTCTCTGCTTAGGAATTCTTTACTTTTATTTTATATGTGGGAACATTTTTTTTTCTCGTCATGTATGTCTGTGTACCTGGTGTCCTCAAAGGCCAGAAAAGGGGATTGGGTCCTCTGGAAATGGAGTTACAGATGGCTGTGAGCTGCCATGTGGATGCTGAAAACCAAATCCAGTTCCTCTGCAGGAACAGCAAGTGCTCTTAGCCATTGAGCCACCTCTCCAGCTCCCTCCACCTACTTTCCCTTCTGTTGACTTGAATTGTTTTTCTGTTTAAAGTTGTTCAAAATTACAGACGATTTCAAATACATGCAAAAAAAAAAGAAGAGAAACCCATAATGAACTCTACCAATTTTCATTTCCTACACGGTTATGTTTTGTTCGTCCCTGCTGCCACAGTTTGCATTCTGTTGCTGTGATAAACCACTGGCCAAAGGCAATTAGAAGAGAGAAGGATTTATTTGGCATATAATTCATCACCAAAGAAAGCCTAGGCAGGCACTTGGAGGTAGAGATGGAAGCAGGTGCCCTGAAAAAAAAAAAAAGAAGCTGTTTTCTGGTGTGCTTTGTTATCTTTCCTATACAGCCCAGGTCTACCTGCTCAGGGATGGTATCTCTCAGAGTCAGTTGAGCCCTCCTCCATCCATTAGTAACTAAGAAGATGTCCCACAGACATGCCCATGGGCCAATTTGGTGGAGGCGGTTCCTCAATCGAAATTCCTTCTTCCAAGTTATGCCATATTGACAACTAATGCTGTGACACCAAATACTGCTTCCTATTTCCACTCTTCTGAGGCAAATCCACGATAGATGACTTTTTCCTTCACAATTTTTTTTTCCGGGCCCTTTCATAATTTTTTTTTTTAATCTTGTGTAGAAGACATGGTGGTGGCTTGTCCATTATTCATGTCCTCGGCTGCTGTATCTGCTGATGCTAGTTTCTTAGTCCTTCCCCCTTGCAGCCCAAGAGATGGATCCAGAGGCGAGCCTGTCTGCTCATGGTTAACTTAATTTCCCTGGCCAGTAACACAGTCAGGAATACTATTTAATAATGGCCGCTACAATACATTATCGGTGAAGGCAGAAACTTCTGGGTAATTTTCTGCTCCTTTTAAGTGGCAACCACAAAAAAACGGGTCTCCCTGGATATGCTGCTCAGAACCAGAATGGCTCTATTCAAGTAGCCAGAACAGTGTGCTGTTAGCAATAAGAACATACTTGTCAGTCTGTCTTAGCCCAAGGATCTGTTACTTCTGCTGAATGTATTTTCCTTTATTGCCACGAAGTCTAACAGACGTTTGGTCTGAGTTTCAAAAGCTAAGGAGTCACAGGGCTGGTGAGATGGTTTATCAGGTGAAGGCATTTGAGTCACGAGCCTCGCCACCTGGGTTGATCTGTGGAACCTATGTAAAGGTGGGAGGGGAGAACTGACTCCCCAGAGTTGTCCTCTGGTTTCCATACACATGCCATGGCATGCGTGTCCACACATGTGTACAAATGAGCACACAAGAATAACAATAAAATGGGGGGGGCACAGGAATCAGATTTGGATGCTGTGACAAATAAGATGCAACAGCTTAGACCGATCAGAAGGGGGAACATGGGTTGCGTGCACAGGCCTGAGCAGGCTAAAGGAGCTTTACAGTCACCACACAGTTTTCTCTCCTCCCGGAGCACCAGGACAGACAGCTGGTCCCCCTCCCACCAGCACACACACATTCCCACACTAGAAGGGACGTACGAGGTCATGGTCACTCAGACCCTTCAAGGTTAAAACCCAGGCAGGAATTTACACACATCTCATCTCACTGGCCAGATGTTAGTCACATGGCCACAAATGCCTGCAGGGGAGGCTGGAAAATACAGTAGTTCTTTCTTGGAAGTCATGCCAGTTCTGAATCTTTGAAGAAAGAGGGAAAATAAGTATGGATATAACAAGCAAGGTTGGCTGGGGAAAAAACAAACAAACAAAAAAAAAAACATGAAGGGGTAATGCAATTTGGTTCAATTCAGATTGTAAAGGAAACTTTAAATAACTGTTCTTCAGAATCCCCCAAACGATTCGGCAAAATCAGCTAACACGGGAGTAGGTGCCTAATGTCATTGTGTCACTTCTTTCTGGGCAAGTTCTAGAAGGGTCCCAATAGTTGGTATTACATTGTTAGCCTAGTTTATTATCTAGTTGGTGTCAAATTAACAACTGAACGTTTCCAGTTTCACTTCAAATGTCTTCTTTAGTCATGGCCCAAGGATGGTTTAATTATATCCGGCTGGCTAATCACCAGAGGCCCATAGGGAGGTGCTACATCACAAGATTCTTATTAATCAGGGTAATCCAACTTATGGGAAGATAAAGATGAAGAAAGAGAACTGACAAAATCAGCTGGCACGGTATTCTATAGGCTGACTGGCTGTGGATGAAGGGTGTATATTATAGAGGTCTAAGCAAGACTTGGGTGTATTGGCAGCAGGCTCTAAAAGATGCATGAGGAGCCACCAAAGCAAATCTCCTTTTCCATGGTCCCCTCAGGGTCGAGTACCACGTTTCAATTACAATTTCTCCAAATTGCTACACTGTCGTGCATGCTTTCAAATTAATAGCCATATAGCCCAGTTCTTCGTGGGACACAGTCAGAAAATCTAGTTCATAGATTTGTTGAAAGATGTCCTCAAGATACCCAGCTGCAAAACACATTAAAGACTCCAAGATGATGGGAATATTCTGATCAGTATTCCCCACAGTGGCTACTTTCGGAGAAAACAACTTTATTATTTATAGTAGCAAATATGATTTCTCGGCTCAGCCAAGGCAGCATCTTGCACTTTCATCTGGAAGGCACCATTGTGCAGACCATTATGGAAATCATATTTACATTCACAGGCAAGTGTGGGAATTGGTCAAGACACATATTTCTTCTTAGAGCCTACTCCTGACTGAGCCTGCAAGGAGATACCAGAACGTGTCTTTTCAATTTGATTAGTGCTAGTCACTAGAAAAAAAAAATAGTTTACATATAAAGTCGCCCTTTGCAAGTCACACTTCAAGTGACTAGTCCATCTTCAAGAGGAGGTGTCAAAAGGACTTGCCATAGGTCAAACCATGGCATGACCACAGCCATGGTATGACCAAACTGGGAGCAGAGAGTTCCACTGACTACAAGTCTTATTAAGACTGATGGTGAGAGAACTGAAGAATGGGGAGAGAAAACGTGGTACTTTAACACAGTGGAATACCAGTCAGCTATTATAAACAAGGAAATCGTGCAATTTTCGGGCAGATGGTGGGAACTAGAAAAGATCATGCCAAGTGAGGTAACCCAGACCCAGAAAGACTCACATGGTATAGTCTCACTTAGAGGTGGATGTTAACCATATAGTACAGGGTAACCATACTATAATCCACAGACCTAAAGAAGCTAAGTAACAGGGATGGCCCCAGGGAGGATGCTTGAATCCCAGAAGGGAAAATAGAATGGGCAGAGAAAGTGGTTGAAGAGAGGGAACTAGTTGGAAGAAGGTGTGGGGAGGGGGATGATGTGGGTATCAGATGTGAGAAGAGGTGGGTAATAGAAGGGAAACCAAGGGGGAAGAACATTTTTGAGATAAGCTAGAAACCTAAGACAGAGTAGGCTCCTGGGAGGATATGGGGGTGACTCTAGCTGAGATGCTTAGCTGTGGGGTACATGGAGACTGAAGTGGCCACCTCCTAGCCAGGCAGGACTTCCAGTGGAGGGAGGGGGACACCAACCCACACACAAAACCTTGGACCCCAAAATGTACCCTGCCTGTAGGATGTGCAGGGGTAACGATGGAGCAGAGAATGAGGGAATGGCCAACCAATGTCTGGCTCAACCCGAGACCCACCCCAAAGGAGAAAGGCAACCCCTGACACTATTAATGATGCTCAGCTATGCTTTCAGACAAGAGCCTAGTATGACTGTCCTCAGACATGCTCTATCCAACAGCAGATTGAAACAGATACTGAGACCAACAGCCAAACATGAGGCAGAGCTTGTAAGTTTTGTGGAAGAGTGTGTAGGTGGGGGAAGAGAGATGGTTCTGGAGGGGACAAGAACTCCATAAGAAAATCAACAGTATCAATTAACCTAGGCCCGTAGGGGCTTACAGAGACTGGAGCACCAACCAGAGAGCATGCATAGGCTGAACCCAGGCTTACGACATATATGTCACTAATGGGCAGCTTTGTCTCCATGTGGGTGCCCTAGAAAGTGAAGTGGAGGTCATATCTGGCATGGACTCTGTTGCCTGCTTTTGGATCACTTTCCCCTAGCTGGGCTACTTTTTCTGGCCTCAGTGGAAGAGGATGCACTTAATCCTGATGCGACTTGATGTGCTGGGGAGGTTTTTAAGGGGGAGTGCTCCCCTTTTCTGAGGAGAAGTAGAGGGAGGAAAGGGGAAAGAGGATGGGAGGGTAGGACTGGGAGGGGAGAAGTCTGTGTTAAGGACGTAAAATGACTAAATGTAATAAAGTTTAGGAAAATGAATATTTTTACAGAAGATGGCCTCCTATGGATATCAACGTGTCTTGGCATATCAAGTTGTAGTAAGACTAAGCACATCTCCTATTGTGGCTAGACCAGGCAGCCCAGTCAGGGGAAAGGAAGATGGGAAGTAGGCAGGGAAGGGGAGTAAGAGGGAGGGACTCAGAGGAGAATTAATTAAATTTTTAAAAGGACTGATGACTGCACTGTTGAATGTGGGAGAGGGTCTATCTTTTTGCTGGAAATTTGTATATTTGTCAGTGCCCTCCATAATTATTTTTCTAAAGATGCAAGAGCAATTTGGCATCCAAACTTCCAAACTGGGGTTGGAGTTACACTCTCAGATTCCATGTCCTGTGATTCTAAACAGAAGTCAAAGGACATTCCCATAAAGGGTTGGAAGTGGGTGGAAAACCTGTAGCCCTTCTCTCTGGACATAAAAGAGCAGTAGTTAAGACATGACCTCTGCTTTCTTTGTTCTGTCTCTTCCTGTCCTCTACACAACAGAAACGAAAATTCCTTGTCCTATTCTTGGTCGTTTCACAGGCAGAAGAGAAAACTGTCTAACTGGAAGCTAAGGGTCCATTTGACCTGGTTTAGTCTTTTCTAATGTGGGCCTCAAGCTCCACTTTCAGAGTTGGAATATACTAAAGACCATTCTGACATTAAGTTAAAGCTGTATTAATTTAGATTTCTCACAGCAAACTTCTCCCCTCAAATCAAATCATGAGAAAGGGCATGAAGGCATACACCTTTGGTTCAAGCATTCAGCAGGCAGAAGTAGGTGGCGCTCCATGAGTTCAAGGTCAGCCTGAACTGCAGAGTAAATTTCAGGCTACCTAGGGTTGCTTTATTAGGCTCTGTCTAAAAAAAAAAAAAAAAAAACCAAACCAAAACAAAACAAAACAAAAACCTCACAAACAAAAATCGACCCAAACAGAATACACACATGCATGCACTTCAATAAAACCATGACAAAGCCACAAAGAACTGAACGAAGATAATCCTACAATGCCAGAGTTCAACTGTTTTAGACTTTAGTTTGCTTTCTCACGTGGAGGGAAGAGGTTGGGAAGGGGTGATAAATGCTGCAGAATGACAATATTTTTGAAACATTCTAAACAGGCTGGAGGTGTGACACGGTAGCAAAACACACTTGCCTCGAATTTATGAGGAGGCTCTACTTTCAATCCTCAACACTGCAAGTGAGTGAGTGAGTGAGTGAGTGAGTGAGTGGATAAATAAACAAATAAATACGCCATGAAAGCACCATTGCTGAGAGCTTCCCTGCAGCCCTAAGAATATCCCAGAACTAGGTGAGCTGGGAATCATGGGCCGTAGCCCCGGAGACAGCTGGAGTGTGTCTGCTCTGCACTTAATGATCAAAATACTCCCACAGGTACGGACAGGGAAGATGATTAATGGGGAGTGTGAAGGGGGAGAGAGAGGGAAGGAAAGGACAGACGGAAGGAAGGAGTGGGGACAGTGAGGCAGGGAGTCAAGCAAATGAAGGATTTCTGACATGGGCACAGCTTTAGGTCTTTTTTGAAAAGGCAGGATTCGTGCAAACATTTCACACATCAAGATTTCTCTTTTTCCTGAAAGCTTCCTTATTCCAGACCTGGTCTACCAGGAACATAAGAAGCCAGGCTTTTATTTATTTCTGTGTTTGTTTGTCTTGAGATAGGTGTGTGTGTCCCAGGCTGGCCATGGACTTGGGATCTTCCTTCCTCAACCTCCCAAGTACTGGGATTGATCGTAGGCGTGTGTTATCACAGCCAGCTAAGAAACTTGGCATCAACATTTCCTGACATGTATGAATCGCAAGAGGCCTATCTTTTGCCCAAGAACTGTCAATATATGGAGCCGCCGCCTGAGATGACCTCAAAGATGATCTCACAAAGACCCTAAATACGAGTGTATTTAGGAGTGTAATCCCTGCTCCAGTCTCATAATCCTTAAGAAGAGATTGCAGAGGCCTTCGCTTGGTATTGTTATGATCACAGCACCCACTGAACAGCGGCTCTAGCGCTGCTATACAGAAAGCAGGGCCCCAGGCAGGCCGTGGGAACCCCCCCCCCCCCACTGTGCTTCACTGCAGTGAGCCGCCTAGGGTGCTCAGTTTTCGGCTGCATGTGTCAGATGCCTTTGACAGTAGGCACATGTAAAGGTACCTTTTGAAACACTTGTTTTACTCTATGAAAGACAGTAAACTTCAAGAACAATAGCAAGAGTGGTAGTACCAGCGGCAAGTAAAAGGATAAAGGACGGACTCTGTGTCAAGCTCGCTTAGGAAGTCCCTGGATCAAAAAGGAGACCCCATGTTCCCAACTCCTCGACAGTATGAAAGGGCCAGGCAGGTCTTTCAGGTGGGAAAAGTACCTATGAATTCCAAGACCTTTGCCAGAGATTTGGGGGAAGGGGGAGGAGGGGAGTTATTGCTTTTGTTTAAGTGTTGGGAATCAAAGCCTTGTATATGACTTACCCACGCTGTGTAAACACTCTCCCACTGAGGACCGAGGCAAGTTCCAGCCTCTCTCACTTTCTCTCTCTCTCTTAATTATTTTGAGACAGGGTCTCGTAAAATAGCCAAGCTAGCCAGAAACTCTTGATCCTCCTGCCACGGCCCCTAGGAACCAGGGTTACATGTATGTGCTTCCACACCTGGCTTTCATGTTTTAGAAATGAGTCTTAAGGTAAGTAAACACCTAGACCTCTCACGGTGGGATGAAAACTGTTTTGTTTGGCTGTGGGAAGCTTGACATTTATTGTATGTAGAACTACCTTCCTTTCTATGTAAGAAGAGAAAATGCTGAAAGATATGAGCCACGATGGGAAAGGGTCACCAAAGGGACATCTCCCCACGTTTCATGCTGGGAAACTTTGTGAGGAGAAGACACGGGAACCTGGAAACTGCTGGTAGAAGAGGAATGATGGATCACTTTGCCAAGTGCTAAAAATAAAAAGCAAGAAATATTAACCAACCATGGAGCCATATAGTTATTTTTAAAAACGACAGAAATAATATGGAAGACTTATTTTCCATGGTATGACCTTATTAGAGGCCCTGACTTTTACTTGAGAGAAATTTTATTTATTTTAAAGTAAAAACCAGCATGAAAAGTCACAATAGAACCCATTATTTTGTACAACCAACATAGGCTAATTAAAATAAAAGCAATACTATCCGACGCATGAAACAATGAGACAGGAACACTGCTCAGTGAGGTTTCTGCCCAGTTGGCTCATCATTTCGATCTGCTGGAAGTAACACTAACGCTAACCTTCTTTCCCATTTACACAGACCAGACAATCGTGGCAGCTATATTTATCACTTATGCTTCACTTCCTCGGCTCCATTTTTCACGTGAATACCTTTTCTTCTTCCTGGTGGAACAGGTCTTGAGAAATGATTATATGGAAACTCTCTGAGCAACAGGAACCTAGGAAGTGTCTCATTTAGCTCTGTGAGCACAGGCTCGCACGGATGGTGTATTAGGGAGGACATCGATTTTCATGGCGACGGAAGACTCACACAAGTGTGAAGCAACGGTGAGTCGCTGGTTCAAGGCAACAAAGCGGTCTCTGTAGGCCTCTACAACATGGCTGCCAGTCAGATTCCCACGAGGCTGTTGGGGAATGTGCGTGAAAGAGCGGCGTCATGAATGCGCACCTATCTGTGCCTCAACTTCTGCAGCTTAGCCGTGAATTCATGTTTTGTTGTCCCTTGTTTGGTCATTAGTATCAAACTTCGGCTTTCTAATTGTTGGCAGCTACTTTTCCAAAATCACCTAAGGGCCAGTGAGATGGCGCAGTGGGTAAAAAGCCCTTGCTGCCGGGTCTGATGAAGCTGAGTTCCACTCCTGGCTCCCATCAGGTAGGAGCAGAGAACCAAATCCCTCAGGTTTGTTCTCTCACCTCCACACACAGGCAGCAGCGTGTGTACATTACACGGCTACACAGAAACACACACTAAATACACAAATGCAATTAAAGATGGAGTTGTTTAAAACACCACGTGGACAAAGAAAACATTTCCGCAAGCTCGGGACTTGAACTCAGAACTTCACCTTGGACTGAGCACTAATAAAAGGATTTATGCAGGTTCCTAATTCATAAATGGAGGAGGGTTACATAAGGAGATGAGAGAGGGAGGGGGTGGCATAAATGAATATGCCAACATAAATGAAGCCAGAGTTCTCAAGAACTATCCAGGAAACACTTGACCACTTGATTCATTAGAAAACTCATATCGACCCAGGCATGATATTACATCCCTGTAATGCCAGCACCTGGGAGACTGAGACACAATTAGGAGTTTAAGGCTGGTCTGGGCTGCAGATCCTGTCTCAAAAAAAAAACCAAAACCTCAAACAGCCCTTCCTATTCTGACATTATACAGAAGGCTTGATAAAACAAGCAGACATGACAATAAAGATCGGAAGTGGTTAGCTAACATACCTGTGCCTCATATCATAGCTTACAGGGACTTAGAGGTCTCGAAATTGATGTGACGCCAGAAGCCAGATGAGGTCATCAGATCCCCTGGAACTAGAGTTACAGACAGTTCCTGTTGCTGTGAGGAAATACACCAAAGAATTTAAGGGCAAACGTGTTTTTCCGGCTCACAGTTCTAGGCTGAAGTCCGTTACTGTAGAGAAATGAAGGCAGGAAGAACGTGGAGTAACTAGTCATACTATGTCCACAGTCAAGAGCTGAGATTGACTGATTAAATAATTTATGCATACTTTGGCAGTTTGAATAGGAATGGCCCCCATAGACCCAGGTGTTTGAATGTTTGAACTCAGGGAGTGGCACAGTTAGGAGGTTTGGCCTTGCTGGAGTAGGCGTGGCCTTGTTGGAGGAAGTGTGTCACTGGAGGGGACAAGCTTTGAGGTTTCAAAAACTCAAGCTAGTTCGCCTCCTGCTGCCTGTGGATCCATAGGTAGGGTTCTCAGCTCCTTCTCCCGCACCATGTCTGCCTGCACGATGCCATCCTTCCCGCCATGAGGAGAAAACCTCCGAACTGTAGCCCAGCCCTAATTAAATATTTTTCTTTATAAAAATTGCTGTGGTCATGGTGTCTCTTCACAGCAACGAAACACTAACTAAGACACATATCAATCCTCAGATCACCCTTTTCTACTCATTCAAGGTCTGGATCCCTTGCTGGCAAATGTGCCACCCACAATGGGCAGGCAGGCCTTCCCACCCCAATGTAATCAAGACACACCTCCATAGAAATACTAACAGGCCATCTCACTAATTCTTCTTTGGGATTCCTTTCCCACGTCATTTTAGATTGTTTCAAGGTGACAGCCAGCACTAGCCATCACACATAGTAAAGATGAAGGAGAAAAGAGCATTATAGTAGGTGATTGCTTTGCCAAGGATAGTTAAATAAATAAAGCTCATTAATTGTCTAAAAAATGTTCAGTACCCAGAATGGGCATCCTAAAGGTTTTATACCATGTCAGAAAGACACCAATTAAAAACACATTCACCTGACACATTAACTTTCATGATCAGTGATTTTGTCCAAAATGGGCCAGAATGTTGGACGAGGAAAGAAGAATCCTTTCAGCAAAGCCTGCTGCAATGATTGGATAGACAGATACGTGAAAATTCTGAGCTGGACCCTCCCCCATCTCATGCCACACAATGCAACGCTAACAACAAATGGGCCCCCACAGACCTAACTACAGAATGAAACATGAAATGCTCAGAAGGAAAGACGGTGGCAAATTTTGTGAGTTTGGGTTGGGCAACAATTCCTTGAATAGTACATCAAAAGTTCAAGCGGGGAAAGAGAAAATGCAAATATGACTCCAGGTGAACTTCAAAACTTTTGTGCTTCAGAAGACACCATAAACAATGTAAACAAACAAACACACAAACAAAAAAACCCTAACCTGGAAGAATATTTACCAACCCAGCTGCTAAGGAACTCTTGGGCTGTAAGGATAAAAACTGTCCCAAAGATTTGAATAAACATGCTTCAAATAAAGCATAAAAATTACTAAACATTTGAAAAGAGGGGTTCAGTATCTTTAGGGAAACAGGCCCAAATCATAATGAGTCGGCACCCTGTTTTGTTTTGTTTCAGAGGGACTCACTAATGTAAATCTGGCTGGCCTGGAACTACGTAGACCAGGTTAGGCTTGAACTTACAGAGATCCATCTGCCTCTGCCTCCTGAGTGCTGGGATTAAAGGTGTGTGTCTCTACAGCAGGCCAAGATGACAATTTTAATATAACGGAATGGAAATACTAAAAAGGCAAACAATATCAAGTGTTGGCAAAGATGTGGTTAGAACTAGAACCTTCACCCATTGCTGGTGCAAGTACAAGATGATAGAAGGACGCTGGAAATCACTTTGTTAGGTTTTGAAACATTAACCCTAGAGCTCCCCATGACCCCAAAATTTCACTTCTACCAGTAAAGGAAGAAAGTGTATGTCTTCAGAGAGACCTGAACAAAAACCACAGAAGCATTTCTCATAAAAGAGAAAGAAAACCATGAAAGTAGTCCAAAATGGCCATCAGCTGACAAATGGATAAATACGAAGAGAAATACCCATACATCATATTATCAGAATACAGGAAGTCTGAGAGCTGCTGAAAGCATTGTGGATCTGTTCAGCAGTTTGTCCCTGTGATTCAAGTTCCCCCAGGTGGCTCACTCCTGCAGGCCGAATTCACATTTCATTTTAAAATAATTTTATTTCTGAGGAAATTTTTATTTCACATCTCTAAAGGGGTAGACGGTTGCTTCTGGATATGGCACAGCCTAGTACTGTCAATAATTCACACTTCCCGGTTATTGATAGCTAGGACATGAAACAACCTCTTTTTGCAAGAGCCACCACTTCCATGAAAACACGGCTTCATGCTTTGCTCTTGTGGAAGGGAGAAATCACAGAAAAGGTAGAGACTCTCAGTGGAATTTCAGCCTGTACTCTGTGAGCAGCAACAGTTTCTGTACAGAAATACGCAAGCACTACCTAGCACTAGTTGGTGGTTCCGATCATTATGTACAAATGAGAAGGCCTGTTTCAACCACAAAATTGTGTGTATTTCACTGGAGACAGAAATACAGGCCTCTGGCATCAGACATGCTGACCTACCAACCATTTACATGGACATTATCTGGAAGTCACGGGCAATCCTCTGTCTGAACATGACTGCAGATTTTGCAACACCTACTTGAGGCTGGCTCTCCTAGTTACTCTGATTCATGGGTTGTGTTTAAGAATTACAGCTTCCTCAAGTGTCTGACATGCTCAGGTTAACCAATTTAGGCTTCACAGGACCTCTTGGCATGCATTCCCAAAACACCAAGTCCTAATGCAGCAAATAGAAAGTCAAATGCAAGACTATGAGAGGAGTTTGTAGCACCTTGTAGGACTTATATTTACGCACGTGTGTGTGGCCGGTTTATGCGGTTGGTAAGTGCTCTAACTTTTGTTTGTTTTGTTTTGTTTTTGAGATAGGTCTCACTGGGTGGCACAGATGACTTAGAACACCAGATCCTCCTGCTTTGCTCCCTGAGTGCTGAGGTCGAAGGGAAGTGCCACCACAGCTGTCTCTAATGATGTTACAATATCCGAGGACAAGGTTTTCAACTAAGTGTGTCTGAGAAGCAGATTGCGAAGTTAATTTCATATTTTCAAATGGATTTATTTGGATGGCTGTCACCATATAAACACACTGAAAGCCACTGAGTTGTGTCTTAAATGGGGAACATTTTAAATGGAACAATATTCTTGTGGTTTAAATATGAAATTTTCCAGAGAGGCGAAAGTGTTTGAATACTTGGTCCCCAGTCTGCAGCACTTTTTGTGAAGGTTCTGGAACTTTTAGGTGGATCTTTGCTGGGGGAATGGGTCACTGGGTTTATAGCCCCACCTGCTTCCTGCGCTCTCTCTCTCTCTCTCTCTCTCTCTCTCTCTCTCTCTCTCTCTTGCTTCCTTACTGCTGATGCAATGCAACCAGATGCTGCCCCCTTCTGCAGCCATGCCTGCACTGCCATGGTGGTCTGTATCCCCTCAAACTGTGAGCCCAAACAAACCCTTCCCTATTTAAGTTACTTCTTGCTGGTTGGTAATTTTGATCACTTCTACGAAGAAAAATATCAGATATAAGTGATATTCAATTTTTTTTTTACAATTTATTCATTATATATCCTGACTGAAGCCCCTTCCCTCAACTCCTCCCAGTCTACCCTCCCTCACTCTTTCCCCCCATCCCCTTCCCCTAGTCCACTGAAAGGGGGAGTTCTCCTCCTCTGCCATCTGCCCATAGCTTATCAAGTCTCATTAGCACTGCCCTGATCCTTGTTCTCTGTGGCCTGGTAAGGCCATATTGCCAGGGGCAAATGATCAAGAGCAGACAACCAAATTCATGACAGAGGCAGTCCCTGCTCCCCTTACTTGGAGAATGAGCTGCGTTGGGCTACATCTGAGCAGGGTATCCAGGTCCTCTTCATACATGGTCCTTGGTTGGTGCATCAGTCTCTGCAGGGCCATCTGGGCTCAGACTTTTTAGCTTTGTTGGTCTCCTTGTGGGGCTTCTGTCTCCTCCATGTCCTTCTATCCCCTCTTCTTCCATAAGACTCCCTGCGCTCTACCCAAAACCTTTAAGAATCCATGCCCCATGTGTTTCCTGCAGCCCTGGTTAGAGCCACCCTCCCTAGCGCCCCCCTGTAGGACCTTTGCGCCGGTTCTTCCCTTTGACAGAAACACCTTGACTCTGTATCACACTGTGGCTTCTGCCTGTCAGAGCAGCTTACGCTCCTGCCTCGAGCAGCCAGGGTCTGGTTACCTACCCCTCAAGTGTTTGCCCTGGTGCTCCTACCCCTTGGAAAACTCCCCTCCCTGCCACCACTGCCTCCTCTTCCCCACTGATGTGCAACTCCAGAGAGAGAATCTGGGATTTGCTCACACAGCCCACAGCCACCACCTGTCACCCATTGTATCTGTCTGTGGTATGTCAATATCTACTGGTAGCCTCCGTACGCATTCCCTGACTCACATCTGCGTAACGTGTATGTTTTCTTGCTTAAATGCGGGCGTACTGTCTGTCTTCCCCACCACAACAAAAACTCTCTGCGATGGGAGCTCTGTCATAGATAGCCCACAGCACTGGGCCTGGAAAGAGAAGTTGTTGACTAACTTTCTTTTAGGTTGACTAAAGAACAACAACAACAAAAAAAATATGATTGCTTCTGTCCTTGGGCTAGTGGTGTAGGGGTGGGGGTGGGAAGGAAAGCTTGGACCTGAGGGCGTGGCTTTAGGGGAAAAGCACTTGCCTAGCACGTATAAGATCCTGGGTTCTACCCCCAGCAACATCACACAGACAAAACAGTATTTATTCTTCTTCAGAAAGCTACCCCCATTCACCACCACCAAGTCCAAGAGCAAGTACGATTTTCCTCAAGGACCCTGACGTTGGCATTGAAAAGCTCTCAAGAACCCAATTTCAGAAAAGCATTCCTCTTCATCGATGGCTCAGCCCAGATCAATGAAAACTGTTTCATGAAAGCTACAGTCTCAAGGAGAAAAGCAAGGGACAAAGGCTAGCTGGCACTTATAATCAGTGAGAATCAAAGCAGAGCCAGTCCCAGAGGAGCTGAGACAATGGGTGTCTAGGAGCCACACAGCGTTGGTCTATTCCACAATGAGGTGTCTCCAGCCAGCCCATCCCCCTGACAAAAGGAGGAGCCCTCGGACAAAGAGGAGAGCAGCAGAGCTCACTGTGTGTGGAGCTGGTCCTAAGATTTATAGCAGACTCTGTGACAGGAGCTGCAGAGCACTGGGTCCCTTCAATATTAAATTAGTGTGAGAGGGAAGAGGAGAAAGAAAAGGAGGAGGAGGAGGAGGAGGAGGAGGGAAGGAAGAAAAGAAGGGAAATACACATTCTTTAAAAATAAGAAAAACAAGAATATTTCTTCACCTAATACTTTTCTTTGCATACAGGAGCTAATGAGAAGGATGCTTGTCTGGGGTTCAAGAAACCCTGGGTTCAGTCTCCCGCACTGAATAAAGCAGGATAGTGATGCACACCAATGACCCTAGCACTTCGGTGGTGGAAGTGCTACCTCTGCTACCTAGCCAGTCTGAGTCCGGTCCAGTCTATATGAGACCCCACCCCAGTATGAAGAGCTAACGAATGAGTCTAAAGCATGCTGCTGGTTGATCCCCATTTGACAAATTTAATTTGGAATTAAAGAAAAGTTTATATAAAGCTACAAATCTGTTCTTTTAATTTCTTCTACATAAGAACAAAGATAGAGGCAGAAAGAGACAGAGACAGAGAGAGGACCCAGAGGAGTGCCATTATGAGCATGAAGCCATTTGATTAATGTTCAGTTTCTTTGACACTAACTAAGACATTGATAGCATAAGTAAATAGCAGGAAATAAGACAAGCGTCAAAAGGCTCTGCTAATTTACCTGTTAGACCTCGGGAGGCATCAGATCGAGAGCCCTGGATGACACGCAAGTCTGCAGCCAGCTTCACGGGAGGAATGAAGATTAAGGTCAGGGGCAGCAGGGACAGTGACTGCTGTGACCGGGTCTGCGGCACAGGCAGCAAAGACCAGCATTGTATCTCAGAGGCCACTAAATATTTAGGACCAAGAATGTCCTCATGTTCAAACAGGCGGACATGTGGGCTTACAGAAGGCCTCTTGCACCTAAGCTACCACTTCCCCCTCCTCCACTCTAAAAAGTTCTGCCAAGAACAAGTGCGATATCAGCTGATGGTAGGCTCCTTTCTTATCCTTCCAATTACATCCTACCCTGGCAGGAGATGAACCTGGCAATCAAGGCTCTCTTTCATCTCTGTCCTCTGCATCTGGCATGTCTGAGGACTCGGAGCACGGGGGAGGACCGCATGCAGAAGTGAGAGACTGCAAGGCCTGCATGGAACCCCAATTTTGGCACTTACCTCGTGTGAGCTTGGCAGGTGAACTGGGGCCAGTGGTTCTGATTCCACAATAAAGAAATATGAACATCTAACTTACCTATTCTTGGCATCAGCTGCCCAGTGAGTGTCAGTCCCCTTTATTTAAGGTTTCTGAGATGCCCCAGTAGGAAAGGAGCTTACCCAGCCTCTGAGAAAATGTAGGTGACCAGATGTCTGCAGGGCTAGACTCAATTTAGGCCTGCATTTCTGGTCCAGATCCTGTTGACAGGTGACTAGGTGCCCCCATCACTTAGGCTTTACCTAAGTTTACCTCGGCACAAAGAAAGAATCAGAAACTCGTCACCATAAGATGTCGCCAAGAACATCCCTAGCCATGCCATGTCTTCCTATTTCAGACCAGTCTGGGGGTGGCTTATGTCTATGGAGAGAGCTAAATGTAAATCCTGCTTCACATTTGCGGTGACACGTGGTGACGAGGCTACTTATCACAAACTGGCCTCAAATGAGGACACAGAGCTGTGATTAGATGTCACTCCAGGTGACATCACTTTTGTCCCAGGAAAGGTGAGGAGACAGTCAGATCTCCTTCGCTTATTTATCCCATCTGTCACTACGCTTTTGGCCTGGAGAGAGATGACAGCTTTGAGGTGGGGCTGCTGAGATACAGGAGAGAGGGACCGCCCCCAACCCCCCACCCCCAACACAGAGACAGAGGTTATGGACAGTTCAGAGAATGTGACAAAACCTGTCTTTGATAACTGGGTATGTTTTTTGTTTAAAGACTTATTTGTTTTATGTATATGAGTGCTCTCTCTGAGGTACACCTGCACGCCAGAAGAGGGCATCAGATCATATTATAGATGGTTGTGAGGCACCATGTGGTTCCTGGGAATTGAACTCAGGACCTCTGGAAGAACAAACAGTGTTCTTAACCACTGAGGCATCTCTCCAGCCTTGCTGAGTATGTTTTATGCATTAAAAAGAATTTCAAACTGACCCCAGAGAAGGAAGCCAACTTAGATTTGGGCACAGCTTTTGAATGATATCTGCAAATTCCATCTAGTTCTCTGACATCGTCACTGGGGGCCCTTGAGGAAGTTACTTCATTGTCCAGTCTGTCAGCGTCCCTTAGGCGGTGTGGGGAGAACAGCGGTACCCATCACACAGATGCTTGTGAATATATAACGCTGCTGTACGTAAAGTCCCTGAGCCAGACTGGTGGTGTCTACTGTGGCTCTGACATATTGCTCTACCCTACACCAAAGGAGCATCAGGCAAGGCGAAACATGCCTGCTTCTACATTATTGACACAACGGAAAACTGCTCTCCAGGATAAATTCCCGCTATTTACCAAACTATGGAGAGATTAATTTCTATCACTTCACCCTGGAACTTTACCTAGATACCTATCTCTTAGTGACAAAGAAAATCTGGTGTTTTAGTGAATAAAAACTATCCCACCTCCTTCTCAAGGCTCAGAGGTCACAGAAGAAGAAGGAGGGGAAAGAGTTTAAGATCCAGAGGCTCTGGATGACTACAAGGAAAGAGTTGTCTTCCGGACACAGCAGGGATGCTACGTCTATGACCTCACGTGGTTGTGACTGCAAAGAAAGGACCAGTGAAAGCCCAAGAAAGAGCAAATCCTAGCATAGAAAGGGGAGACGCCACAAAGTTCACCCCCAGACACAGAGCTATTGGCAGTTGTTAGCTGCTAGGAGAAAGAGACACCGTTTTCCCTAAGAGTGAAGTCCCTGCTAGGTAAACCACCATCCACACCACCAAGAATACTTGGGACAGCACAAACTGGTCCTGATACACTTTTTAAAGGATACACAGTGACCCAAGTGAGGTAGGGAAATGGGGATGAAGCTTGACGAGTTGGGGAGGAGAGAGGTGAATAAGATCAAATCACGTTGTACAAAGACTCAAAGAACTAATAAAAAGATTTAAGGCAACAGTTAGAAAAAACTGGTAACAGTTTTTCTCAGAGCTTCAAACTACTTTTTTAACTGTAGGCCTGCATGAACAACTGGACAGCCATTTCACACATGAAGTTAAGCACTCATGTGAACTTAAGCATGAATGTGAGATATATCCCAGAGCTAAGCCAGACACAGTCCCTGCGTGGAGAGTGGGGTAGGCATGAGGTCCCACACTCCAGGGGAGGAGTTATTGGCAACTGGCAGCTGCTGGGGGAAGGAAAGGCAGTTTTGAGAGCAGAGCCATTGATAAGTTGGCCATTCTCCAGTGGAAGAGGCCACACATCTAAGGACATATGAGCAGTACACATTGGCCCATAATGGTTTAAGATTGGGAGTGGGGTGGCATGAAGTTGGGTGGGTAGGGAAGGGGTGTGGATATGAGAGGAGCTGGGCAGGAATGAATACGATCAAAACACACTGAATGAAATTCCCAAAGAACGACAGAAATATCCCTAAGACACACAAAAAGTGGCTCATATTATTTGTTTATATTCAGCACTCAAAGCAGAAGAGATATGTTCAAGACAGATTGCTCAGGAGCGACTCTTTAAGGTCCGACAGCTAAATGTTATTTGGCAGAAATCAAATACAGTACGAGAGGAAAAGGAAGCAGAACCGGGGCTTCTGACCCCGGGTGAACTGAGCAGTTTGCTTCAAGTAGGAGAAAGGGTATTTATGTGGGAGGTCCGCTTCCTAGAGGCTCCAGGCCTTCTGTTTCAGTTTATTAAACTGAGGAAGGTATACATAGTCATTCATCTGAAGATCTGAATTTCCTTCATGAAGCAGGACTTTTTGAAAAAAAAAAAAAATCTTACATTACAAACTCCTTTTTCTCACTGTTCTAAGTAATCTTTGGGCACATTTTTCCAGGACTTGGGTCTATGACTCCCCAGATTTCTTCTCTCTCCTGGATTAAAACAGTCATTAGCAGACCGTAAACATGGATTGTTCCTGGCTTTGAAGGGCTGTATCGTATCCTTTTCCCTTTGTTTTGCTTTTGTGTGTGTGTGTTTTGCTTGTGTTATGGTACTGTGGTGTGTACCCAGGGGCTTGTGCTGTTGAGGTAGGGGCTCTTCCACTAAGCCCTAGCCAGCCCTTACCCATGCTTTAAATTAAGAGCGGACAGAAGACACACCATGGTAACAAAGACACATGCATAAAAGCGCCACTGCAGCTTTCTGTATAGTAGCAAGAGGTTAGGAATACTCTAAAAGTCTATCAGTATGATACTAGATAAATGGACCGGACACATCCATTTTACAGAATTGTGTGTAGATTTCAAAACAAATGATACAGCCTTTTTTTTTTACAGCAATGGTAGGATTTAAAAAAAAAAAATATCTATTGACAAAACAAGAACAGTATATGTGTTCCCCAGAACTGAAAGGCACACATGTTTACACATACACATAGACAGCCACACACATACATTATCTCAGAACTTAGAATCCACACTCATTTCCTAAGAGAGAACCTCAGTGGCAGAGGCTTGAGGGAGATATATTTTCTGCTAAATAGACAATTCATCATATGAACCTCACCCATTAAAAAAAAAAAGCCCAAAAGCACGGCTGTTACACAATTCATTTTTGTTGTGGATATTAAAAAATAGAACTTTAACACTCAAAACGGTATTCCAACAACAACAAAATGGGACTGATTCCTTTCTGTTCTTAGTGTCTTGGAGTCTCCCAGAAAATGGGCAATCAGGAATCCTTTGGAACTAAATTTCCCAACAGTTCCCGAGTTTCCTAATCAATGACCTTTCTTCTGCTGCAGGATGTTTGCTCTGATGCCACCTTGCAAAAGGTGGGTGGGCTGCGGGACTCTCTGGCAGTGTGGGGAGGGTGGAGGGGCTACAGCAGGGGGATGGGATCCTGCAGCATTCCTTGCATAGGGCGTGGTCACCACAGTGCCTATACTCCCAGCCCAGATACAAATGTCCAGAAGGAATATCACCTTCTTTTGCTCTTAGACATGGATGCATTTTCTAAATGCATTCATCAGAAGTCTGCTCATCTCTTTGTCTCTTGTTTGTTTGTTTGTTTGTTTGTTTCTGCAGTACTAGGGATTGGAACCCAGAGCCCCAGGTGTGGTAGGCAACCTACCACAATCCCAGCCTTAGGGGTTTGTATTCATTGGAAGTTTTTGTTTTGTTCTGTTTCATTTTTACATTTTTAGCATGACTGTGTCTCGACTTTCTCATCCATTAAAACGGACATGATAGCATCTATGGTGAAGTTCATAGTTTAAAACTAGATGTCCTAGGGTTGTGGGGGAGGGGCAACTGTTGCTAAAGTCCTTCTTTTGTAAATATGGGGACCTGAGCTTGAGGCCTACAGCCCACATTAAAAACAAACAAACAAAATGACAGCCAGGCATGGTGGTGCACATCCTTAATCCCAGGATTTGGGAGACAAAACCAGGCACATCACTGTGAGTTCGAGGCCAGCCTATTCTCAAAGCAAGTTCTAGGACAGCCAGGGATCCTATACAGAGAGATACTGTCTCAAAACAAACAAGCAAAAACAGATGTGGGTGTCCGTGCTTCTTTCAATCCCTAGTCTGAGGCAGTACAATGGGCAGCTCCCTGGGACTCACCTTCCAGCCAGTCTAACGTACTTGGTAAATTCCAGGCAAGTAAGAGACCCTATCTCCAGAAAGATAAATCAAAATAAAAAAACCAGAGTGAACAGCATCTAGGAAACACACACACAGGTTGTCCTGTGGCCTCCATCACACACCCACACAGGTACCTGCATGAGCACCCCAACACAAAACCCAACCCAAAGAAGCAAGAAACTAGATACAGTCTATCACTGTGCCACTTGAAAGTTAAGCGTGAAGGAAAGAGCGCTTATTCACAGGCTCCAGAATTTCTTCCTGATGAGCTGATGCTCCCAAGATGAAGGAGAGATCAAGGCAAGCCCCATTGGCACTGAGGACATCCGGAGCCAGGTGGAGCCAGGTGTGTGGTCTTTCTCTCAAGAGAAGCTGGGCATGCCAGTCAGACCGGTTGTCTGTGACCAGAAAGGCCAGTGGAGGAAGAGCAGAGGTCAGGGGCAAGGAAGACAAAAGCAGCCATCCTAGTCACCACAGCCCAGGAATGTTTTTCAGGCTTGGGAAAGATTTGAGGCAGCTGTCAAGGAGGCGGCTCTTATCTATGGCTCCCTGGTTGCTGCAGAGACCACTCTGTTTGTAAACATTGCAGGACTTCCAGAGACTGCTGCTTAAGTTGGCTGGTCATCTACCAGCTGCCCGCCCCACAGCATCCTCTCACGTAATGAAGAAGAAGTGTGAGGAGATTGTACCCAGGAGGCCTCCACAAGAGTTTAACAGCTACGTCAGGTTAAAAACCACAGCATGTGGAAAGCAAATTTCAAATTTCCTAAGGTGGGAAAAAGTCAGTTCATCCATAACACATTTGCAAATAGATACTTCAATTGGGAGCCTAATGACACTTAGTGTCCCCTGTGTATGAAACCTTGGGTCAAAAGTCCACTGTTCTAAGAAGTGATCCCTGTGGACACTAACTCACCTTGGGGAGGTTGGTAGTGGAAACATTAGTTAACAAACACACAGACAAATAAACAAACAGGAGACACAGGGCATGTTGGCACACGCCATTGGTCCCAGCACTCAGAAGGTAGAGGCTAGATCTCTACCTAGCAAGGTTTACAGGCCAGTCAGAGCTACACAGTGAGACTGGGAGACAGAGAGACAGAGAGAAAGAAGGGGGGAGGAGAGGAGACACACACCTGGTGTGGGAGGGTATTCAAAGAATCTATTAACCACTTAGAAGTCTCCAAACATTTTCACTTGCACCAGACTGCACGCCGTTAACAGAAAATGGTGTCTGCCCATGTAAGTCCTATTTGTTTCTGTAGGCATGTCATTGTTCATCAGAACCTATGACATCGCAAAAAGGACAGAGTACTGAAAAGTAGTGCTCCAGAAGATGTCTATTGCAAGTAACTCCATGTATGGGGGAGAGACACAGCATTTTGTAGTTCATTCGCCATCCAGCAGGGACCCCTCAGACAACAAAGGACCCTTCAGGTGACAAAGAGTAGATGAGACATGCTCTATATTCAGAAGCCTAGAAAGTGGGCTCATAACCTCTGACCTAGTATTCCAAAGTCTAGGAATGCATCTGAAGAAGCTGAGTTAGATGTGTGAAAAGATTAACTTATAAAGATAACTGATCTTGGAAACTACCCAAGCATCCAGAACTGTTTGGAATAAACAGCATGTAGTCAGGGCTGGGGAAGCAGCTGAGTTGATGGAGAGCTTTCCTGGCATACACGAAGTCCTGGGTGTAATGGCCACTTCCTGAAATCCCAGCATCCTGGGGAGGTAGAAGCAGGAGGATTAGAAGGACAAGGGCATATTCAGCTACATAGAAAATTTGAGGCCAGCATGGGGTAGAGGCCTTGTTTAAAAAAAAGAAGTGGCTGCTCTATATTATGGAATGCCCAGCAGCAAATTCTGAGTGCCCTAAACGGGTGAACCCCCTTTTTGTTTTATAGTAAATGAAATAGGACAGATACCAAAGCCCATATACTGTAGAATTCAATTTACCTGATATACCTAGAAGGGGGAGACACACAGAAACAAAATGTTGTCTGGATTTGGCAAGGGGTGGGGATCAGACCAGTTATGATGGCTACATGTTTCCTTTGGAAGCAGCAAAATGTTCTAATATGAGGTAATGGTGGTTGCATTGCTTAGAATACAATGAAAATTGCTGAACTGTACACGTTATATGGATGAATCTTATGATCTGTAAATTACATGTCAATAAAGCTGCTATAAAAAATCATTCATCTCATTATAGGTTTAAATGTGGAGAAAAACCATAAAAGGCCAGTAACAGAATTGGGCAAGGCGCTATCATCTTACAGATGAGGACAAAAGGTTGGAAGTGGGCACTTGACCCAGGGGAAACACAGGGGGTCGGCTGTTCAGCAGAAAACATTGTCTCCTTAGCTGGAGGTCTCAAACGTGGGAAGCGGCTACCCTGTGAGAGCTAGGCATCATGGGAATGAGGAAACCCTTCAACTCCCATTGCTGTCTTGGATATCAGACTTGTAAAACTTCTGTTGGGAGTGTGTTCATACTACAATCTCTTTCTCTCTCTCTCTTTTTCTCTCTCTCATTTCCTGCTTACTTCTTCTAAGGCTTCTACAGACAAATGTATAATTCTCACAACAACCCTCTGAACAGGCTAAGAAAGAGCCTATGGTTTATAAATTCTCTGATACCCTCCCTGGATACAGTATACCAGAACAGTAATGCACACGCACACACAGCTTACAAATCCAGTCACCTGTCACTTAAGGACAAGGATACAGATGCTCTCTTACTGTGCAAACATCAGAGAATATTTACACAGACTTAGAGGGCAATTAAATCACTAGGTGCTGACATCTTATGAGACCACTGTTACACTTATAGCCAGTTGCTGGCTGGAACAACATTAAGCAGCACATGGCAATAAAAATGCAAATTTCCTGTTGTCTGCGTTCTTTTTATACCAGTAGGACACAGGATCAAAACTCTAACTGTAACTTAGTCATATACAACATCACCTCCAGAATAATATTACAGCAAACAAAATTGATCTTTGTGGGGACTAACTCATATGTATGAGTGTGTGTGTGTGTGTGTGTGTGTGTGTGTGTGTGTGTGTGTTTGTTTGCCGTGTATATCTGTCCTTTTAGAAACAATGCCAGTCGTTTGGCTGGAGACAATGACACCCACCCCAACCCCGTGCTGGCAATTCTTTCTGCTGCTGCTGACTCACCCTCCTTCCCGTGGGAGGTGACAGGAGAAGGGATGAATATCCCTTCCGTGCCCTCTCCCACTGCTGGGCTATGTCCCTGGGTCAGGAGAAGGCATGAGTGTCCTTTCCATGCTCTCTCCCACTGCTGGGCCACATCCCTGGCAGAAACTCCTTCCTGTGTGATTCAGCGTGACAGAGATGCCTAATCTGTGGATCCAGCTGTGGCCTGGTACAGGCAAGCTCTGTTCCTCCCTTTGTCCCCTCTGCCCTCCGGATGCTAAAAAATTGCCCTTATTGCTGGCCTTAGATGGTTCTTTCTATTTTACGTTAGTTCCCCGAGCCACACCCACACCTCTTTGATTCGCTTATTTGAACGATCCGTGACGAGACTGTTTTGTGCTGAGATCCACACTGACCAATATTCTGCTTTAATTCCAAATGAGAGAGTAGCATTTCCGGGAGTGAGGAATACCCAGGCAGCATGGAGAAAAGAAAAACAACCTTAGAGATCCTCCTGGCATCTTCAAGCAGGAGATTGCACTGCCAAAAATCAGCTGAAGTTATAAGACCTATTTTTCCTAAATCCTAATATGACTTTTGCCAGAGGCACATGTGTAATCTCAACCACATGCCTGACCTTAGTCTCTTGTCTGAAGCCAACTCTGGAGCAGCCTGCAGGACAGCTACACCCTGCTGTGCTCTCTATCCAAACCACAGTGGTGACCCAGCTCCAGTCCTGGCTTCTGGAGCTTAGCTTGCTTTGGTTGCAGAAGGCAGGGAGCCAAAGGGGCCAGGCTGTCATCTAGTGGCCTCTGGAGACCTTCTAGCACCCTTGACCTCAGAGAAGACCATTCTCTTGAAGCCCAGTCTCTTATCACGTGTTCTTGGAGCATAGACATGTAATCTTAGCCAAGTCACAAAGCCAGATCCAGGAAGTGGGCTGCAGACTAAAGCTAGCAGTGGGCAACAAGGCCACATAGCTAATCCTCTTAGTCTCCCTGTCCTCCTTAAATTAAGGGACATGGGGACTGGAAAATGAGCTCAGCAGATAAGAGCCTTTGCTGCTCTTGCAAAGGAAATGAGTTCAGTCCCCAGTGCTCACAAGGGGTGGCTCACAAACACCTGGAACTCCAGATCCAGGGGACCTGACACCTCTTCTCGCCTCCTAGGGCACCTGCGTATATATTCATATATATACATATATATTCATATATATTCTTGGGCACATGTGCATATACTTTTGTAATGTTAAGTTATGGACAGGACACTAAAATGGATGCTACCATGGCACGCACTCACGATTGACCGCACCCCCTTCCTTTCCTCCTGTTTTCTGAAGACAGAACAAGAAAGCAACACTTTAATGAGGAAACCTTTTCATTGGTCAGGAAGTTATCCATCTGCCTCTCATGAGAAACTGATAGACTGTAGGGAACTGGGTTGACTCTTTCCTACACAGCTTCAATATTTTAATACTTCAGTCAAAAACCCTTGCTCCTGTTTTATGTGAGCACTCTTCATCTAGTCTGCCAGAAAACCCTGTCAGCTCATTTCCAAAAGGCAGCTGCAACTCAGCCATCTCTCTATTCCTCCCTTAAAGCACTGGCCTAAAGCCTGCTGATGTCTTCCTTAAAAGCAGCATACCTATCCTGTCAATTCTCTACCAAGGAGCTAGAACCATCTTAAATACTGCTGACATCAAGAGAATGTCCTGCTCAATGGTTTCTTCCTACACTTAGAATAACCCCGAAGTCCACTGTAACTCAAGAATCAGAGCTGTAGGTCTTCAACTGTGCCCCTCTTTTCTGGCCTTGGGGTACCTCACATATAACCAGCTTTCTTCTGCTGGAAAGCCACCAAGCTGTTCTCTACCTCAAGACTCTTGTGCCCTGCTGTTCTCTCGCCTGGCTGTTCTTCCCTCCCAGGATCCCTCCTCATGAATCTTGCCCCAGCGCAAGTATCTTCTTATAAAGGAATTATTTAATTCAGTGGTCTTTCTTCATGGTTGGAGCCATTACTTTTCTGTTGTTACGAAGAAAAACTTGACATGAACAACTCAAGAAGAAGGGTTTGTTTCTGTGGTTTGGGGGATGCCAGTCCATCAGTGTAAGGAGAAAATGGTAGAGTGGAGCAGCCAGGATAAAAGAGAGCAATAAAAGAAATTCTTGTGCTGTCTGTCTGTCACTTTCTGCTTTTATTCCTTCCAGGGCTTTCAGCTTATCCAATGGAGCTGACAATTCAAGGTAAGTCTGCTCCCCAGTTGCTCTTTCCTGTGACAAGCTACTCTGGAAACATCTCCTCAGACACACCTAACAGCATGCTTTAGAATACCTCTGGGTGTGGGAGGAAATGGCCCAGTGAGTAAAGCTCTTGCTGTATAAGCCTGACACCCTGAGTCCTGTTTTGAATGAGGACTAGGTCCCTAGTTGGTGGAACTGTTTGAGAAGGATCAGGAGGTATGGCTTTAGAGAATGTATGTCACTGTGGGTAGGATTTAAGGTTTCCAAAGCCCATGCCAGGTCCAGTCTTTCTCTCTCTGCCTCCTTTTGGATTAAGATGTAAGACCTTTGCTATTGCCCAAGCACCATCCCTGCCTATCTGCTGCCATGCTCCTCACCATGATGATCATGAACTCACCTTCTGAAACTGTAAGCACACTCCCAACTAAATGTTTTTCTTTTAGAAGCTGCCTTGGTCATTGGTGTCTCTTCACAGCAGAAGTAACTAAGACACCATGTAAAAGCCAGTCATAGCAGCACCTTAAGTCTATAATCCCAGTGTGTCTCTGTGGAGAGATGGGAGGTGAAACTGGAAAAATCACTGGACACTCAAAGGCCAGCCAGCCTTTAAGTTGAAAGCTTAAGACACAGAGACTCTGTCTCAAACAAGGTAGAAGGAGAAAACCAACTGAGCTCTTCCTCTGACCAGTATACACATATTGCAGCATCCAAGCATACTCTCTCTATCTCTCTCCCTTCCTCTCTCCCTTCTTCCCTCCTTCTCTCCCTTTCTATCTCTCTTCCTTCCCTTCCCTCCCTCCCTCTATCCATCTTTCTCTCCCTCCCTCAGGAACGTCTCAAAGTGGCCAAGTTTACATTGACCATTGTAATCAACCATCACAGTTGTATTAAATGACCTGCTGCTTGCTTTTACTTCCCTTCTCAATAGGACATAAGCATCCTGAGGTCAGGAAGCTCATCAGATCATTCCATCACCTCTCAGAATACCTTGAATTCTCAACAAATACCCATTGAAAGATGTTCTGGGTATCAATACGAGCTTTTGACAATGTGAGTTTAGTATCAACCTAGTTAATATTTATTACCTTTGTTTTCTTTTCAACAAGAGATACTGAGAAGTATTTACCACTTGCTCACAACAAAAACCTATCATGAATTTAGAAGCTATAGAGGGTGTATGAATATAACCCTACCTAAGACATTCCTATGATTTGACACATAAGAAACACTAAATGTAGGTAAAGTCATACAAGTTTTTATTTCTTAAGCTACAAGGCCCATTCCTTGAAACACACACCATTACCTGACATATCTCAGGCTTCTCCAACAGCTCTGAAGAGTAGGGACCCTTGAAAGGGCACAAGGACAAGGGAAAACTCAACAACACTTTGATATCACAGTTAGACTGGCTCCCAGGCTGGGTGTTTCAAGTGGCATATATGGTACTTGGCATGCTGGTGAGAACTTTGATCACTAATTATGCACTAAATATTTTACAGTCTGATCTTCACACACTGGTACACAGGGAATTCTGCACAAGGGTTAGCAATGGGACATTTTCTCAAGTTCTTTTCTCTGCCTGCATTTTGCTTATTGTTCGGCATATGCATTTTGGTTTTTTGTTGGTGGTGAATTTTGACAGATCTAGAAAACAGGTAAAGTGTTCTAAACTCCATTATTTCATTCTTGATATCATGTTCCTCCCCACACCCATCTGAATTAACCAAACCAAAGATTTCTGTCTTCCTTATCACCCTCCTTTCTGTTCAGTAGACTTCTGTTCCTCTGTAAACAGTATCAACCTTGCCCAAAGTAATCCTTTCAAAACATCATGTGACCATACACAGCCTCCCTGACACCCCCAAATGTTCTATATCTTTGTTCAACAGTGTTAGGGTTCTTTATAACTTTCCTTAGCTCTACTCGTTGTAATTGTATATTCACAGGTAACTGTAATTGAATGTGGCAATTCAATCACCTCTGCGCCCTCTTAGACTGCAAACATTGAAATTGCTGCAGCCATGTCTGCATCACACCATCTTATCCAAACATCTTAGCGTAGAGTCTGAGATAGTCTTGTTAAGGCAACGAGCCTCTACAGTAGTGATTCTCAACCTTCCTAATGCTGCTTCCCTTTAATACAGTTCCTCATGTTGTGGTGACTCCAACCATAAAATTATTTTTGTTACTACGTCATAACTGTAATTTTGCTACTGTCATGCATTATAATGTAAATATATGTGTTTCCTAATGGTCTTAGGCAACCCCTGTGAAAGGGTTGTTCAACCCCCAAAAGGGGTCACTAGCTCAGCTGACAGCCCAGGAGCAAAAGGTCAAAAAACTCCAAGGCCAAAGGCTTGCTAGCTCAAAGCCCAAAAAGCCAGGGAGCTGAGTTGCTGAAGTCTAAGCTAAAGCCAGTTTGAGCTAATAGCCCTTTCTTCTCCTCCAGGCTGTCTTAAATATCTTTCAACTCGAAGTCCCCCCTACTCACTATTCCCTGTCAGCTGGTTTCTTGCTCCACCTCTTGACCTAGGATTAACTTTATTAAATCCTGCGTACAGAAAGCACTTGGATTAAAGCTGTGTGTTAGGGCTGGCTGAACCACACTATAATCACCTGTTAACAATAAACAGAAACTTCTTGGATTAAAGCTGTGTGATAGGGTTCAACCACACCAAATAAACAAGGTTTTATAGTTCACAGTTTTGGGTTTCACGATGGGATCAAATACTCTGCAATACCCTTCTCCTTCTCCTCTTCCTTCTCCTTCTCCTCCTCTTTCTCTCCCCTCCTGTCTCCTCCTCCTCTTCCCCTTCCTCCTCTTCCTCTTCTACTTCTTCTCTCACTGCTTTGATTTTCCACATTGCACCATAAAACAATGCCACAAGAAGATCTAAGCTAGAGTGTTTCCTCGATCCTTGGATTTCTCAGCCTCCTCTATAAAAGTAGGTCTCCAATCTGAAATTCTTCTTATTCACAAAATAAGTGAAGACTAAACTGTTTATTTGTAATGACATATTTTTGTCTTGCATTCTAGATAGTAAAAAACAAAAAAAGAGAGAGCAACACTTCGGTATGAAATGAGCGAGAAAGACTGGGCCATTTACAGTCCTTAGAACAGATATCTAAGCCCTGTGTCTACTTTTGAACTCTATAGTCTGATCTTTTACACACACACACACACACACACACACACACACACACACACACTTCTCTTGAACACATACCTACACACAGTCAGACACATATGTCTTCACAGAGAACTCAGTCTACTCAAATCACTCAGAAGGCTTCATTTTTTACAGCTATTTGTCTTAATGATATCCCTTTGCTATAGCCCTTATCATTTTTTTTTCAAGACTGAACAAGTTCAAACAGGAAAGCCTTTGCTGGGTAGCCAAAGTTGCCAAACGATTCTTGTCGCCGAAGAACGCTTGGCAACACCAATTAGATTTTGGCATCTTCGATTCTGACAAGATCCGAAACCACAGGCATCTTTCTGTTTTCACTCAGTTCATTATACAAGAAAATACCAAGGCTGAGCGGCCTCTCATGGAACTTTCTGGACAGCATTCTCCCCAGCTACTGTTTCCCAGAATGGTACAGATGCAATATTAGAAGTACCACCTTGGGGGCTGCCCCAGCATGCCATCTGCCAGGAAGCAGTGTTCAATATCAGTTAGGTGACCTTGGACCCCATCCAGGGCAGTTGGTTCTGGAAGAAACAGGAGTTCTGCGGGGCACTTTCCTCTAGAACAGCAAATGTTTCAGTTGAGTCGAAGAGCATTTTCCTATCTGCCCTCAGCTGTGTCGTATTCTACACGTTTTTAGACTCTACTGGATGAGCCTGGGCAAAAGATCCATTCTAAATGGATCAACACAGCTAGATGACTCAGTACCCTTCAGGTCTTATATAGACCAGAAATGGGCCCTCTGGAAATCCATACATTGAGAATGTCAAGACTTTTCCTTTAAAATTGCTGGAGAACCTCAAAATTCCTGAATGTCTCCAATAGGGACTGATTTTTAAAGCATTCACAGAAACTTGCATAAAGAGTGAAACAGATTTGAGCTTCTAGCATTTTTACAGCATTTACTAAAACCACCATCTGTAATAGTTTTTTTCTATTCCAATTTTATAAATCCAATTTGTCTTTATTACAAATAATAGCCACTAAGATAATGTGGAAAATGAACATTTACTTGACTAACCCAGAGGAAACAATGATGATATAAGATTTTTATTTGAATACCTGGTCTAGTTATTTAGGTCAGACCCACAATATTTTCTGCCCAGAATGCAAAGCAAGCCTTCAGAGTCCATTTCTACGCTATAGATTCTCTGCATACTGATTTGGGTGTGCCTTTAATTAGGGAAATCTGTGCTGTGAGTTACTGGTAAATTTCAAGGAATGAAACAACAGTCCTCAGCTTAAGTATACATTCCAGTCTCAGCAGACAGTTGTTAACTTACTTAGTGTGTGTCGTATGTCTGTGAGTGTGCCATGTGCGTTCAAGTCAGAGGCCCTCTGTCAGGAGTCAATTCTCTCCTTCCACCATGTGGTCCTTCACTGGCCTGCGGGCATGCCTGTGGGAAACTGTCTTAATTAATTTAATTGGTGCGTGAAGCCCCGGCCTCCTATGAGCAGCACTGCGCTCCAGACAGGGGTCCTCAACTGCAAATCAAGCCGGGTACCAGCAAGCATGATGTGTGCATTAATTTTCTCTACTCTTGGCTGTGCCTGTCAAGAGACCGTCTGCTTCATACCTCTGCCTCTGTGGCTCCCTGTACGGTGGACTGCCACCTGGAACTGTGAGCTGAAATAAACCTTTTCTTCCCTAAATTGATTTTTTTTTTCTTGTGAGCAACAGAAAGGAAACCGGGACCCTGGGGTTCTAGAAATTGGCAGAGCAGAAAGGGGAGGCATGCTTCCTTGGCAAAGTCATCTAGGCACGTCTGCTTTGTCTCTCGGTTTCCCCATGTTCAGTACAGGGTCCCAGGCCTCATACAGATGGTGTCTGTGTCACAGACTGAAGTAGGAGGAGCCCTCCTCTGGATGCTGCCCTTGGGGGAATTGATGGGACCATTCACTCCTGGTAAGTACGGCTGCCAAAAACAGCCGAGTGCTTTGCAGGCATCAAGCCCCATTCTAAGCACTTCACGTATATTTTCTCAATCGATCTCTTACAAGCATCTAAGAGGTCAGTGTTAGCGATGATGCTCATCTTGTAAATGAAGAATTTGTCAGGTCAAGGGGCAGAGTTGGGGTGCAATGACACCTAGGAAACTATTGATCTCATTTTAGCATGTTTTATACTGAGGCAGGAATTCATCTATAAAGTCCACGCTTAAGATCCATACAATTAAGTCCCCCCCCCCTTTTTTTTTTTGGCTAACTTCAGACTATTTTAAAAGTAAGTTTACAACTTTGGATTGCCTTCATAGTGTTCTAGGGTTGGGTTGGACACACCTATAGGCTATGTTGAGTCTCAGGGAAAGCCCACCTCTGACAGGCTAGAGTGAGGCTAACCACAGAGGCAACAGAACAGAGAGGCACAGGACAAGCGCAGTCTGGAGGGCAGCCATGCTCCTGCCTTGGCGTGCTGTGTTACTATAGCTAATTCCTTCCTCTCCCTCAGGGTAGATGAATGATCTTTCTGTTACTCTAATGATTGCTGAGACATGTGACAGCAGTAGCCCACACAGGTTCTCTCACTCTGGAAATAAAACATTTTAGGACTATTCTCAGGACCAAATACAAGACTTGGGTATTCCTCCTCTTCTCCCTCCCACCCCACCCCCACCCCCTGCATCCCGCCCAGTGGCTGAGGAGGATAACCTCAGCCCCTGGTTCCCATCAGAGACTTGCCAACTCCGCCTTGACCAACAGCAGTGCTAGTATGGGCCTGACTTGGGCCCCAGCGTAAACATTCTTTAGCCCATAAGTTAAGGCCAGGTTACCCCTTCTGGAAGTATAAAATCATAAAGCCAACTCTGGCTGCCCAGATGCATTCCTAGCAGTTCCACTGTTGATGACTCTCTGCCCCACATCCCTCTTCAGCATGTCTGTGAACTCAGCCTTTAGTTCCAATGGCTTTAGCTCTAGTATCAGTTGCTTACCACAGGCAGACCCATGGACCCTTCCTGGATTCCCTATTTTTAGTTCTTGTAGGACAGCTCTGATCCCAGCACCTTGCCTAGATCACTGACCGTATATCATTAGTGTCCATAAAGCTGGTTATTTTCTGTCTTTCTGGGCTTCCTCTCGCATTTGTCTCCTGTCCAGGCATCTCCCTGGCACTTCTATTTCTAGACTGTAGCCACGCCCGATGGAAACCACCTCCCTGCGGCTAACCACTGTGGTGGACCATAATCACCAATCTCATCCAAGACATACTCATCTTAATTACTATTGTATGTAGAGCCGATGGCGCAGAGATGAATAACATATGCCAGCGGATGACAAGACAGAGCACCATCCTTGCTTCCTACATGCAGCAGTTTTTATGAGGACTGGTTATGTGCTCAGCCCGAGCCAGCACTAGTGATTACAATCACAAGAAAAGCAAACACATACTAAAGAAGGCATGTTTGATTTGCAAACTAGAATTTAAGTTTGCAGGACTCCAGTCTTGATGATGACTCAGGTCATCATTCAGGAATCCTAATGGAGCTCTTGAACCCAAGGATGCAGAAGAGCTTGCTCAGAAACACCCCTCCCCTTAGAAACAGATGTAAAACACAAAACGGATGCCATAGTTGGAGGCTCAAGAGCACTCAAATGTAGCTTGGACGATTTGCCAGCCAGTGGGGAAAGAGCTACTTAGAAGCAGCTAAGCGGCACTAGGAGGCCTGTAGTGGTCATGGAAGAAGAGGTTGTGGGCATCATGATCTGACTGAAGAAAGCACCCAGCGTAATTACAGTGGAGCGCTCACACCTGAAACCCTGTAATTACAAACCAGGTAAATTACGGAGGAGCGGATCCTTAACAAAATGGTTTCTTCCAGGGTCACAGAAGGGCAGGCCCCACTGTCAACATAGAAAGCAATACCCTCAAGCACGCATGTTTGCATGGCGTATGCCTGACACTTTATTCCAGAAGCACCTGCAAGCAGCCCATCATGCTCCATTAAAGAGACTATGATGATTCAAAATAAGGCTATTCCTTCCTTTCAAACCAGAGCCCTGCCATGGTGTTTAGCAAAAAGCTACCCATTAAAAGATTTCCATTTTTCTCTGGGCTATTCTTGCAGAAAAAAAAAAAAAATGCTTACTCCAAGAATCATTATAGGATTAAATTGCCTCTCCATAAAACAGTACACCGATGGGAATAATGCTAACAGCTACCTTTGTAATTAGACCAAAACCCTTACTTAAAGCATTAGGCAGAAACCAGCGTCATAACTTCAAAATGATAGTGTCAAAAGCCATGGCTCAATACAAATTCAAAGTGAGGTCAGCTCAGAAATCTTCACAATAGAAGCCAGCGGGACGGCACAGCTGGTAAAGGCAACTACCACCAAGCCTGACTTGAGTTTGTTTGCCAGGTCCAACATGGCAGAAGGACAGAACCAATTCTTCCATGTTGTCCTCCACACGCACACCATGAGGTTCATGCACGCACGCACACACGCACACACACACAAACAAAATGAAATAAAAAAAATCTACACAGATCACATACAAAATAGTAAGCCATCTGTCTCATGTTGATAATCTGCAGATGTTTTATTTTTCTTCACATGTTTTTTTTTTTTTTTTCCATTTTGGCTAACAGAGAGAACAATAAAGCCATCCTCATTTCAGAGAACAATAACTTTAGATAAAGCATAGGCGCTGCTCTGATCAGGAAACGTGGAAAAAGACAGATTTTACTTTCATCTGCTGGATTTCATGCCCCCTCCCTGGGAACACTGCCAGCACCCCAAATATCCCTGTAATTACTGACATAAATTTATATATCTAGGACTAAAGAGCTCAAAGAGGGCCAGCCAAGGTACTGATGACCACATCAGATAGAGTCATACTTGGTCCTCAGGGTTCTACACTCAAGAGACAGTGAGGGCAGAGAAAGGGGAAACAGAGAGTGTATATGTCCAGGAGGGAGAACAGGTGCATATGATTTCGGGCAACTTTGGCTGTCACTCTTCAAATGCTGATCTCTCTCTGTCTCTCTCCATGGCTTCTAACTGGCCTGGAAACCCCAGGAATCCACCTGTGTCTGTACCCTCAGCGCTAGGATTAGAGATGTGCATTGCCACACTCGATTTATTTGACGTGGATTCTGGGACTGAACTCAGGATCCTGCACTTTCTAAGTTGTCTCCCCAGCCCTTTAAGGCAGCTTTGACGGACCAGGCCAGGAACCTCATATAACCCTTCCGCCACATTCCACTGCCTGGACCAGCCTCCTGACCCACCCTCTGAACTTCAGCGAGAGGTGCTGCTCATGTACTCCAGCTGTATAAAACCCAGGAAGTAACCACGGCGCCATGTGATCCAAACCTCCTTCTTCTGCTCCAGATGCCTTTGTTCTCTGGGCCTGGGGTCAGTCTTAACCCTCAGGCTTGTGTTTCCGAGCTGTAGCTTCAGAAAGCATGCTGCTGTTGGGGGGGAGGGGGCTCGCAGGGATCCCTCGTCCCTTCTTAGCACCTCCATCTCAGCGCCATTGTGAGAAGCCAGTCAGAAGGAGATTTGGCAGCATGGCTTGCAGATTTCTAGTCTGGGTTACAGCTCAGAGTAAGAAGGATGGGCCTGGGGCGACCTGCCAGCTAAGTGACCAGTACAGAATCAGAATTAACCACTCCCCAGTGAAGGCCCGGAGGCTGCAGACCTTTGGGCAGAGTGCAGGGAATCTTATGAAAGAAGGGGAAGATAGAAAGACCTGGAAAGGTCTGGAGCTCCACAAGGAGAACAACAGAACCAAAACATCTGGGCCCAGGGGTCTTTTCTGAGACCGAAGTTGTATTCTAAGACTGCTGGGATTGCATTACAGACAGATAGAGTGCTAGCCATAGACAGTAAGGGTGTGGCGTCAGGTTAGCCAGGAAAAGAAGTGACGGTGAACATTCTAGTTTCTCCTCTCATATACTGCCATCTACCTCACAAGCTGTCCCAACAATCCTCCCCAGGGCTTGGCTATGAGGGGGGTCAGAGGGAGCCAGGCTTTGGAGACTATCTATGGAATCACTAGGGGTCACCTTTACTCCACCTAGTGGTGCTATGTCCAATAACTGAGGCAGGGAGATGGTGCTGCAAGGGGGGTATGGTAGCTGAAAGACCAGCGGGGTTCCGTCCATCTGCTCACCTGCCGCGGAGACCCAACCTTCCTAGGATCTGTCGAAGCTAATTCTTAATGTCAGAGCAGCAGATTCTAATTTGATACTGCTGCTTACTAAGGCGGCTAATACTGCTGAGTTGGTCAGCAACAATTCAGTTCGAGGAATAATTAATGGTGGGCCGAATAACCATCAACCTATCTTCCACTGACCATGGACCAGGGGTCAAGCACTGCACTGGGCATGCTACACCAGCAGCCAGCTTATGAGGTCTGTGCAGTAGTTACTAACTGTGGCCATGTAGGTTCCCATATGGACAGGGCTAGGACCAGGGGCAGGTCTTCTGGACCACTGGAATGGCTCAGCAAGTAAAGGCATTTGCTCCTCAGTGATGCAAGCTTGATAACTGACAACCTGCATTCACACCCTAGAAGCCAGGTAAGGGTAGAAGGAGAGAACCAACTCTACAAAGCTGTCTTTTGATTCCTACACCGGTGCCATAGCACATATACATTTGCCACACACAACTAATTAAAGTCTTCTGACCCTCCCTACAATGAAATCATTTATTTTTTTAAGATTAAAAAAATTAATTACATGTAGGCCTGTGTGTCTAAGTGTGGGTTTATGTACATGAGCGCAGGTGCCCATGGGGGCCAGACTGAAGCTGGTGATACAAGCAGTTGTAAGCTGCCCTATGGATGTGCTTGGAAGTTAATGCCAAGCCCTGTGCAAGGCCAGTACATGCTCTCAACGTCTGAGCCATCTCCTCAACCCCTCAATGAGTATTTAAAGAGTGTGAAGTGACTGAGGCTCAGTCATGGGCTCAGACTCCATGCCTGTGGGAACATGGGTTCTTGGCTTTGGCAAGGAAAAGGGGAGAATGGTTTCTATTAGACCTGTTTCCATGTGGAGGCCAGTAGACTGCGAGCCAGGGGCTGCATGTCCAGCTCAGGCCCACACAAAGGCAGAGGTACTCTGCCCCTTGGTGTTCAGTAGCTGCTAGGTTATCATCCGTAATCCTTCTGCCTGAAGAGAGCTCACAGCCGCTTCCTTGCTCCAGCTCAGTGGAAATTAGGAGCCTGGGCAGAGCAGAGGGAGCAGGGAGAAGGTAATAAGTCAGAGGCTGCACATGTCACTTCTCCTTGCATTAAATGGAGTTTCGTGATACAGCAACGCCATACAAAAGGAAGTCCGGGAAATGTAGGCCCTGTATCAGAGCCTTTAAGGAGTGTGAATGGCTATTAGTGGACAAAACATTTCATGATACACTTTCACAGTGAATCCCACGAGGAGGAGCAGTTTGGAATTGCTGGATAAGAAGATGTGCATACATCTGCACAAGGGCCACACAGAATGGGGCGGGGGCTGGGGCAGCCTGAGACCGGCCTGGTATAGTGCTCTCTCATCCACAGCAAAATGGAAGAACAGGAGCAGGAAGAAAAACAGGCGAAAGTTCCTCCAGGTGGAGTGGCCCACGCCTATCATCCCAGAATTTATGAGGCGAGAGGATGAGGAGGAACTCGAGGCCAAACTAACCTATACTGTGAGTGTGAATCTAACCCGAGCTACATGAGACTCTATCTCACAAACACAAGCAAGCAAATAAAACTTCTTGCTGATCACACCACATATGCACTGGGCCTTGAGCTTGAGTCTGTGCCAAAACACCACGCTAGTTCCTTGCTCTAGACTCAAACCCTACATGGGTAAGCATCCAGATGGTCCATCAGATATGGAGATCCATGTGAAAAGCATCCTAGATAACAAACTCACAGAAGGGGCTGGACAAGCACTTGCCTGGGAGCAAGCAGTTCTGAGTGCAGCAAGAGTTTAAAAAGGCCCAAACTAAGCTCTCCGAAGTCCTTCCAATACCTGCAAAACCACAGTAGAGCTTCTGTGGACAGTGGTCCCAGCCTGCCACTGTCACGTGGTCTCTGATTCTTAGAGCCACCACGATAGGAACCATTGGTGCTGCTCCCACACTCCCTGAATCCCTGTTCCCTAGCATTTCCCTGCCGAGGACTTTCTCTTGCTGCTAGAAGTCACACTTAGCCAGACTCAGGACACAGGGTCAAGCCCAAGAGTGGAAGCTCCTCCCCCCGGAAGTCACCCTCAGTGGCAGACTCTGTAATGGTAGCCTCAGCCGCCCCACAGCTCAGTAGGACAGGCTGGCACATGTGCTCTCTGCTCCTGCTCGGCTCCCTCGGTGGAATTTACTTCTAGGTAGCCCACGGTGCAAGTGGGATGGTTTGGGGGGCTACCGTCACTCCTGTCTCATTTCCTAACGTCACTAGTGGAAGTTCCTGATTGCCAAATAATGACTTGAGCCCATTCTCTGGATCTGTTTCTGAACCCAAATAAGACATCACAGAAAAAAGAAAAAAAGCCATGATCCATGCTCAAAAGGGGAACAGGCTGATAGCTACACACACATACACATGCACACGCACACACACACACACGTGCACACACACACACACACACACACACACACACACACACACACACACACTACAGTTTTGGTGCCCACAAAACAGCACCGTTTATACCCATGCTGAAGGGCTGGGAAGTTCTAAGTGAAATGATCTCTTGTGTCTTTAGCTTTGTTCCTAGAACACAGGTGTTAAATAGAGTTGGCTTCCTTCCTTTATCTCATCTCCATTTTACAAATAAGGAAACTGAGGCTCAAGAAGCTCCCCCACCTGTAAGTGATGACGAAGGTGTTTCAGCGAGATAGCTCGATTCCAGCACAGTCTACTCACTAACTTCCCTGTCGGCCTCACGTATTTTTCCCTGGGGTCTTCATTTCCTGGGCTGATGCACAGAATCAGGTTAAACCTCACTCCCATGTCTCCTTCCAGCTGTGCTCCGCACCCCACACAGCTGGCTTCCAGTTCTCAGAGAGCCCCACGCTTGGGTGCCATTCACACCTGTGCTATCCACAACTCCCGTCCCACCGGTGGGAAACATGGATCTTGCTTTCTCTCATCTCAAATGCTAGGGACACACATATCTAAATTGGGGGCAAGGATTTTCACACATTCACCTCCAATGAAGACAGAATGTCACCCAAAATAGATGAACAGACAGCAGAAGGGTGACACGTCACCGAGGACAGAACTCATGTACATTATGTATTTTACCCAGAAACACAGATGACAACCCCTCTTCCTTTTCACCTTTAAAGGGAGGCTGAGGCCCTTTTAGAAAGGGGCTGTCTTAACTCGGGTTTCTAGTGCTTTGATAAAACACCATGACAAAAAGCAACTTGGGCAGGAGAGGGTCCATTTTGCCTCACAGCTGTGGTTCTCAATGTGTGGATTGTGTGACCCCTTTGGGAGGGGGTTCAAACAACCCTTTCACAGGGGTCGCCTGTCAGATTTCCTTCTCAGATATTTACATTACAATTCTGAACAGTAGCAAAATCACAGTTATGAAGTAGCAACAGAAACAATTTTATGGCGGTGGTCACCACAACATGAGGACCTGTATTAAAGGGGCGAAGCATTAGGAAGGTTGAGGACACTGACTTACAGCTTATAAGTCCGTTACTGAGGGAAGTCAGGGCAGGAACCTGGAGGCAGGAACCGGAACACAAGCCAGAGAGAAGTAAAGTGCTTCTGGTTTGCTCGTCGTGGCTTGCTCATCCTACTTTCTTCCACCTGGCCAGGGGAGGAGCCACCCCCATTCGGCACAGGCCCTCCTGCGCCAATCGTTAACCAAGACACTCCGCCCCAGAGGTGCCTACAGGCTAGTCTTATGGCGACATTTTCTCAGTTGTGGTTCCCTCTTCTCAGATGGCTCTAGCTTGTGGTGAGTTGACATAGAACTAGCCAGCACAGGGATGCAAATCTGACATGGGGACTGTGGAAAGAAAGAGGGATTCCCTGTCTTCCAATTCACTTGCTCAAGGGACAGTCCTGGGTTAACCCAAGTTCATCCAGCAGCAAGGCACAAGCATGGAAAAGAGAAAGCCCCCAAATCACACTTTGCAATTAGAAATTTAGAAAGGTGGCTGAGTAAATGGCTCAGTAGGTAAAATGCCTGCTATGCAAGCACGAAGTCCTGAGTTCAAATCCCTAGGACCCAAGTAAATAAACAAAACAAAACTGTTTAAAACTATATCTAAACACTCTATTATAGCGTTGTTGAATATGCAAAATGTATTTCTATTCACCTGACTCATGTCATAGAAGTGTCCCTTTTCTTGAACTCCCGTGGCCTAGCCTCTGATAACATCACTTCTTTCTTCTACAGCTTTCTAACCTTGGCTCAACCTTCAAGAATTGAAGACAGTGTTATCCTGGATTAGGCCTGAGCTAAGAGAGGATGTGATTGGCTTCATATTCTACCCAAACCGTGAACACTCTCTCCATTTCAACAATAAAAACATTTGCTCTCTTTTTTAAAAAGCATTTATTTATTTATTTTTGTTTTATGTGTAGATGGTATGGCTATCTGGCCTGCAGACATGCCTATGCAGAGTCTGGGAAGGTCAGGACACTGTGTTGGATTTCCTGGAGCTGGTCACAAGAACAGTATGCTCTGAACCACTGGACTGTCTCTCTCCATTACCCACCATTTGCTTCCTTATCATTTTTGTGTTTACAGGAAAAGGCTTTTATTCCCTCAAGAACTCCTTTGTTTTCCAGCTTGGTACCTGTTTGGTGCAAAAGAAGTAGCTTTTAGGCTTTTTCTGCTTGTGTGCTTGTGTTTGTTATCTGAAATAAGGTCTCACTCAGGAGCCCATGCTGACTTGGAACTACATAGTCCAGCCTGGCCTCAAACTCATGACAGTCCTTCTGCCTAAGTCACAAAGGTGCAAGGTTACAAGCTCAAGCCACCAAACCCAATTTCTTTTTCAGGTTTTGACATGGCTTGCTCATTAAGTGAAACCATTCTTAGCGTTTGATTTCAAGAGAACACCTGAAGAAGCCACGGTTGGGTTGTTAATTGGCCTTGTTTGAAGGTCGCAGCATCTTAGCAAGTAAAGAGACCCAGAGAGAGAGAGAGAGAGAAAGAAGAAGAGGGAGAGAGGTGAGAGAGAGAGCACTCACCTAGGAGGTGGATATTTGTCTGTCAAATCTGCAATCTCTTATCCAAATGGTTTATAGCACCAGGAGATAATTACAATAGAGATATCAGAGATCGCTGGTCACATACCTCCAAAGCAGACTCACACCCTGAGCAATGAGAACTACCCAAATGCACCACAGATGCTCATTGAGAATGCCTTCCTGGAATATATACCATGCTGAGTTGCTCAAGCCTTCAGCTTCTTAAAAAAAAAAAAAATCATCAATGTACAACAAAGCAAAGTGCTGTAAAACTCAGCCCCCCTGTCCGTGTCACCCAGTCAGGCAATGACAAACGACAAACCCAGTGACCATAGACAGTAGGTGCAACGGTAAGCCCATAGGTTGCAGCAGAACTGAAATTTTCCTTTTTTGTCTGGAGTCATCACAGACGTAAGGGAACATAGCAGCACAGTACCACATCCTGTGGCTTAGCATTGCTGACCCAAAACTATGACAGAATGCCATGGTGTAATGCCACCATGTACCACCGTGATGAAATGCCCTCACATAATAACCCTCACCACATAAAGAGCTGTGATGATGATCATAGGATCTGACAATGTATTCTCGTGTGCATGGTGATTCTGGGATAACCAAAGACTGTGGTGCCGGAGTAGCCCCTACACCTGTGTGCAGCACCTACGATTTGATCATGACAACACCTGTTACTGACTCAGGTGTTTGCTCTGTTGTATGTTTACTGCTATTTTTTTTTATTGTCATTTGGTTTTGATTTCCTTTTAAATTTGATTGTTTGTTAGCTTGTTTGACACAGGCTGGCCTCCAATTCACTATGTACCTGAGAGTGACTTTGAACTTCTTTGGATCCTCCTGTCTCCACCCCTAAGTGCTGTGATTACGAGTTTGCATGATCTTTTATTGTTATTTAGAATGCACTTTTTTATAGGTCATATCAAAGAGACCCTCGTGTTCTTGGGGCACTAGGGAAGGAGTTAAGCCCTGCCAGGCCCCGTTAAACACTGTTGAAGAGTTGTTGATGGTGATGATAGGCTTCTGGTATAAGTATCCCGAACCCCACTTAGTTTTATTTTTCATTTAATAGGTTAAGACACTGAAGGTCTTGAAGAATTTGATTCTCTGACAGCTGTTAGGCAGGCTGCCTTGAACCAAGCAGCCTGGCTGCTCTGAATACTGCATGGATACCTTGAGGAAGCTACATTTTAACTACAGCAACTTGCTGCTAAAACACAGCCCTGGCTTCAGAAGGCTTTGTCCCAGCCTGAATGTCTCAGACAGCTTGCACTGCTCTTTTTTTGTTTTGTTTTGTTTTTGTCACTACAAGCCTCAGTGGACTCTATTGTACATTTTCATCCATGCCAGTGAGGAAGCTCTTCCCTGATGGCTCTGGAGAAGACCTACAACTTGTTTAAAGACAATCCTTCATTTGCATGAAGGACAGTCCCGTGATTTGTGGGAACATCGTTTTTCCCAGCCCTCTGCCGACTACATAAGCAGGCTGGCTGTTCATTTCACTTCTATGTGGCGTCTGCCAGGGCTGGACCTCAGGAGTTGCCCTCAGTCACACAATTAGAACCAATAAAAGGCTTTTTTCTCCTACTTTTGATTTCTGTTGCAATCAGAGAAGGCTGAGGTGGTAAACACCGAGAAGGAACAGCAGCAACAGCAAATCCAGCAGCAGCACAGAGGGGACAGTACTGTCAAGAGGGGACAGAGACGCAGAGTGAGACGGCAGCAGGGGGGTCAAAGGACCATACAGAGAAGACTGTCAGGAACCGAAGTCGGGGCATGGCAAGATCTAGTTACTAGTGGAGATCCAGGCATTGGCCCAGCACTAAGGACTGAGAGTCAGGAACTGTGACACTAGCTGCTGTTAAGAGGCACGAGTGTGCCGCCTAAGGCCTGGGAACACCACGCTTGGGGCTGTGACACTAGCTGCCACTGTTGCTGCTGCTAAAAGCTGAGGACTTCACAAGCTGCCAAGTGCCAGGCTGCTGGCAATCAGTGACAGCGACTGACCTCGGCTAAACCTCTGGCCTCTGCAGTCTGGAGCCCAAGCCGACGCTGACACTGGGCCCCCACAGAACACTCACAGGCGCACTTGCTCTCCCGCACATGCACCCACATGCATGCACTCAAACACATGTGCACAAGCACCTACACAGAGGCCTCCTATGCAATAGTCTCACTCGTCTTGCGTTCACTGAACCCACTGCTTGCATTAAGAAGCCCTAACTGACCCGCACCGGGGAGGCGTGTGGAAGTGTACTCTGAGGCGTATCCAGGACAAATGCTCCTAATGACTCATTTCTCAGATCTCTTCACCGCTAAGTGGAAGTGTAAGCATAAATCAGTCAACTCCCAAAGCCACTAAGTGAGGTAAGGCCTGTCCTTTCTGCACTTGGAGACAGGAAACTGAGGTACAAGGTGCTTAAGGCACTTCACTCACTTAAAGTAGTGAGAACTGGGGATAGGCACAAACCCAGGCTGTCATCTCTCGCCTCCATGACTCAACAACATACCCACACAGACTTCAACACCCAGTGTGGTCCTTTTTGTCTGCTGAAGAGGGGCTGGCAAAATATAGCTCCCGGGTCCACCACTTCTCATTGCTTGATTTCTGTAAATAAAGGTTCTCCAGAATAAAAATGCATGTGTGTGTGTGTGTGTGTGAGACAGAGAGATAGACAGCCAGTGCATATGGAGGCAATCAGTGTCTTTCTCAATTGCTCTCTGCTTTGTCTTAATTATTTTAAGACTTACTTTATAATTTTTAATTGTGTGTGTAAATGTGGATCTGTGCAAGTGAGTCTTGGTGTCCTCAGAGGCCAGAGGCATCACTCTCCCTAGGGCCGGAGTTGGAGGTGGCTGGAACTTATGATATAGGAACTTATGATGTAGAACTCAGGTTCTCTGCAGGAGCAGTAGGTGCTCTTAACCACTGAGCCATCTCTCTAGCCTTCCACCTTACTTTTTTGAGACAGGCTTTCCACTGTCTTGGATCTCACCAACTCTAGGCCACATAGCCATAGGGATCTGCCTATCTTGGCCTCTCCAGCACTGAGATTACAGGCAGGCACTACCATGCCAGAGTTGTTTTGTTTTGTTTTTTCAAGGTGTCCTAGGGAGTTTTATGTCAACCTGACACAAAACTGGGTGAACTGGGAAGAACGAACTTAGCAGAGACAATGCCCTCACCAAATTGACCTACGGGCAAGAATTAGAGATTGATGCAGAAGGAGCCAGTCTAGTGTAGTCAGAGCTGCTCTTTGGTAGGTGGTCCTGGGGGAGTATAAGAAAGCAGGCTGAGCCAACCATGAGGCACAATCCTGTGTCAGCATTCCTCCATGGCCTCTGCATCAGCTCCTAACATCAGGTTTCTGCTCTAACTCCCCTCAGTGATGGACTATGCTGTAGAACTGTAATAAAGCTGAAATAAACTCTTTCCTTCCCAAGCTGATTTTGCTCAATGGTGTTTTGTTTTGTTTTGTTTTGTTTTGTTTTGTTTTGTTTTGTTTTCACAGTAATAGAAACCCAAACTAAGACCCATAGATTCTAAAGGAAACTCAGATCCTCATGCTTACAAGACAAGTACTTGCTGACTGAACTGTCTCCCCTTCATCTGCACCCCTCGTTTGATTTGCTGTCTGTCTGTCTAGCACTACAAAGGCAGAGTTACAAAGTAATTGCCTGAAAAGCCCAGTATATTTAAGAGCTGACCCTTTGCAAAAAAAAAAAAGTTTGCCAACTTCATCAAGCATTCTTCTGATTGCAGGTTTCTCAAAAATGCTACTTAATCATAATGTAGGAAATGCTAAAGTCCTTCCCAAAGCCCCAGGCTCTAGGGCTGAACTCATAAGTTTGACTTTGTGAAAGTGCAACTATGCAGATGATATCTAGGAACCCAGGAATCAGCAGAACTCCACCTGTGCAAAAAGATGTCCAAAATGCTGCCTCAAAGTCACACAGCTTTAATCTGAGGCCCTCACTCTCCCTGGGTGCTCTCAAAACGAAGGGAGAAGGAGGTGTACTCAAAAGGCAAAGAGGAGCAACTCAGCTCATGCTAATACATGAGGTGCCCTGGAGTTAGGGACCTGGCTTCAGGTTCAAATCCCAGCCCTGTCTGCTATACCTCCATCTTATCTCTGGTGGCAGAGGAGGAGTAACGGTGCTCATTTCCCAGGATGTTGGGCCACTTAGCCAAGATCCTAAGCATGAAGTTCTAAGCAAGCTGCCAGCCATTTGCCAACTAGTCTTCAGAGCTTTGTTGCCGGGAAGCAAAACCCGTGAATTTGTTTATATATTTGTTGACAGCGTCTCCTGAATTTCAGGCTGGTTTTAAACTCACTGTGTCTTGTGTGACAAAATTTTTTCTGGGGAGATGCAACACACATATCTCCTAACTCTACATAAGGAGCCCACAATAGACCAAAGTACAGATCACTACCAAAGGCCAATGAGGTTTCTTACAGGAGTAGAAATGATTCAAAGACAGCTGCCTCACCAAAGCTCACCCCAGCATGAATGACAGCTCACAAAGCAGGAGCACGTTGCACAGCATGCAGGCAGCTCAACCAGTTGAAGAGAGGGTCCTCCCCAGGTGCCTCAGTTGGTCTAACCTTTTTCTAGATAGTGCAGCTGGTTTCTGCTTCTTTATCTGGTCTCAGAGTCTTCCTTTCAGCTTGGATTGGCCGAGTCTTCCTTGCGGCTGCACTTCCCTCTTCTAATGAGCTCAGCTTTAATTGCTTACACTGGAAGAGAGGGATCTAGAGAATCTGGTCAGCCTCGGGAACTTCCAGAGCTAGTTTGAATTGTTTACCTTCCTGTTCAAGAAACTTCCTGAAGGAGGGAATATTTCCATCTAAGGGGAAACAGTTACACAACACTCAGAGAGGCAAAACTGCAGAAGAGATTGAGACCAAACCAGTTGCCTGGAAGAAGCAAAAAACTGCTTCATGGAAGAGGTTTAGGTCAGAGTCACTTGGAACAGACACTCTCCGAACTGTTGAGCTTCCTGCAGGCTTGCAGTGTGCTCCAGGTTCCCAGCTCTGTGAGCTGTCACCATCATGGGGTGGGCCTTAGCGATGCAGCCATCTTTGAGTCATTTCTGCTCCTGCAAGTAAACCCTTCCCCCACGCTCCTGTGAGCAGCCCAATAAAAGTCATTTGTTTACCAAATTGGACTTTGGTGATATCCACTGAAGGGACTCCATCCAGCTAGGGCATGGCAAACACGGCTCTGGTGGGCCTTGCCCTTATCCGCTATTCTCTCTGCCTTCCTAAAAACTGTTACATTACATTCCTAACGCTAGCCACCAAGGTCCATTCCCTTATTTGGCCGATTCCTCTCTCTGAGGCTGACTACCGAGGCCCAGCTATCAAAGTAGTGAAGTCCAGCAATCAAAAGTGTCCTTTCGGCTGCCCTAATAAACATGCCCAATCAAAATGAGACACCTCAGCCTAACACACGGTTTCCCATTTTACCTTTATAAACCTCCATTTGCCTATGGGCCATGTCTGTCTCCTCTCTATCCAGAGGCAGTCCTTTGTCGAGCCCACCCCCAAGAATCCCTTCCCCTCTCCCTTGTTCCCTTCCCCTTCTCTTTCACCCTCTATCTCCTATCTTTTTCTCTGTCCTTTGTCCTTTATGCTGAGAACTTGGTCTTGGGGTGTCTTATGCCAATACCAGTCCTTCATACCATGGTCTGTTGTGTGGGATCCCTGTTGGGATAAGTAGATGTGTGAGTTTTATCTCTCCAAGAAAAGTTCTGCTACACAACGATGGGTAGCAGAAAATGGCCTTAAATGTCTGATCTTCCTAGTTCTGTCTTCCAAGTGATGAGATTACAGGCCTGCACACTACTCTCAGTTTTATGTGGTGCTGAGAAATCCAACCCAGGGCTGCGTATATGCCGAGTAAACACTCTATATACTGAGCTTCATCAGTGGCCTCTTTCTTATCTTTGAGGCAGGATCCACAGATGTAGCAGAAGCTGCCCTGGAACTCACACTGAACTCCTGCCTCTGCCTCCCGAATGGAAGCTATTAGGGATGTGTACTGCCAGGCATGGCTCAAAATCACTGGCTGTTTTTGAAGAGGCACTGAATCCTATGCTATTCAGCTATCGAAGAACAGGATGAGGGCAAGGGACCATAAGTTGTATTTATCATGTTAAAGCCAAGCACAGGACACATTAATATTCTCCAAGTTAGAAAAGCAGTCCAACAGAACAAAGCATGTACCACGTTTCCATACTAGATAGTTCAAGTGAAAGATAATGTGATTATAAAGAGAAAGCTCTTAATCACCTGGAAAAGAATGTCCTCAGTGAAACTTATTGCTGATTCCTGGACATCAGTAATAGAAATGAAATCACATATGGAGCTGAAAAAAATCGCACTGTGCGGTCTGAAGGAAGTTGAACTTGTATTTCTCTCAGATGGTACAGCAAAAGCATCTATCAAGGCGCATGTGGCCTTATGACAAAGTGTCAACTTTAAAATGCCCTTTATCATTGACTATATTTGCAGCTTTTCTCTGAGGTCTACACAGAGCATTTTTCTGTATAAGCTCCCGAGGAAGATTAAGCTAGAGAATACAGTGAGACACACTCGTGATTAGAATTGTCTGCAGCAGCTAAATTGTTCCCAAAACAGTGCCTTACTTCGGCCATTTGAGTCAGACTCTGTCTACAGTAAACTGGATGCCCAACCCTTTCAGATGGTGAAAAGAGGGCAAGACTGCAGCCACAGAGGTAGACTGAAAACAACATGCCTCTTAATTTTTTTTTTCTCTCTTCAAAATACAAATTGAATTAATCTAACACAGTTGGAGCAAATAACTGTTATGTACTCAATTTAAGTCTTACAGCCTCACTGGGAAAAGGTTTTGTGTTCCCAGTCTGGGACACATGGCTTTCATTAGTTTATCAGGACCCTGGTTTTTCCTTTGCACATTTAAATGGAGCCAATTTGATCACGTGTGATGGCCTCAGATGCCCTTATCTCTCCTGATGTATTCAGAAGCCACACACTCCTGCTTTGAAATTTATCTAAACACAGAAAGGCTATTTGATACAACGAGTCACACCAAATGCCTTTTTTTTTTTAACTGAAGAGCAAGTAACTTTGCTAGAACAGTCATACTATAAAGAAACACGGCTTTAAAAAGAACATTTATCTTGGAACTTTAAAAAAAGGTTACCATTACAAAAGTTTACTGCTATAAAGCCCAGTCATTCAAAGATTTATAGGCTATAAGTGTCGCCACCTATTTGACAGACTAGAAAGCTAGTTAAGACTCTTCACGTCACCCTACTGCCAAGATGGAATATGAACACTGCCTTACTGATTTTCCCAGCACCGTTTTCTCTCTTGCGTTGCTGAGTCTAAAATCCGGGGCTCTGAGCATGCTAGGCAAGTGCTCTATTGAGCTGTATCCTCTGCCCTGATTCTCCAGCCACCGCCAACTCTAGGCCACAGCTCACCTCTTTTCTCCCCAGCTCTTCTTTCATCTGGCAGAATTCTGCCCCGGGATTTAAACTTGGCTAAATTAGCAGGATCAGAGCTAGCTGTTTAAGCTCTATGCCCGCGGGTGCCTGGCATTCCAGTCACATAAGGCCCCTTCTGCTCTCTTGAAATGACTGAATTGATGGGATGGGCTCAGTCAGGTGCAACCGAGAAAGGCGAAGAACAATTCCCGGGCCCCATCCATTGTTTGCTCCCCCACAGACACAGTTGGCTGTTGGGAGCACCAGCTGGAAGATGGATGCTGGTATTTCCAGAAAGACAGGAGATCTGTGATGGAGCTCCATGCTGTGGCAGAGGCATAATTATTTCCAATAACTGTCTAGGCTACTTGGTGAGTTTCAAAGCCAGGGGCCTTCTTACTGCAGCCAAATATTTAGGGCTGATCTGGGAGGGTTTTTTTTTTTTTCTTTTTAATTTACTGCTCATGTCAGACTGCATGGCTGAAAACTCTGCTCTGCTAAAGGATTATTCAGCAAGACAGAAAGGAGTATTTTCTTCTTGTTTCTTATCAATGTATCAGCAGTAGCATTTGTGGTCGTTTACACACCTCTGCTACCAAAGCAGAAAAATCTTTTTATAAACAACACTGAAGGAGAAAGCGTCCGACAAGCTGGTAGGTCTGTTTGGAGCTTTTTCTGGAGACATAGCCAGGCTCTTGGACTGTAAATGTTGGGACAGTAAGGAGAGGGGTCTTCTAGAGCAATGTGGCAGCGTTTGCCCACCCCCCCAAGCCTATGGCTCACTAGCTGTCGCAGACCTGGTGTCCACCTCTATGGGTAACGTTAGGGCTTTAGGGTTGGTGGGGGTGAAGGAAATCTTGCGGGGGAGGCACCTGGCAAGCTCAGGACGCTTGCAGCGGTTGCATAGAGCCGCTGCTGGCATCCCCAGGTGGGAGGCTCACGCTGTAGAGAGGAATGGTACTCTAAGCCAGGGGTCCAGACTGATGACGTTGAAACCCCTCCCCTGACCGTTGTCACCCGCTCCCCTCAGACCGCCATCTAACCCGGGGCCTCAAACATGCGAGGTAAGCCTTCTAGCACAGAGCTACATCCCGCCCTCAACTCGCTAGAGGTTCCATACATCAGCAAGATCAGGCAGCAGTTTGTCATTTGAACCTTACAGTAGCCAGCTACAGCAGAAACTCTGGTCACCTCCCTCTTGCAGAGGAGGAAACTGAGGTGTGGAGGCTAAGCCACTTGTTCAAAACACACATTTAATAAGCAACAGGGTTAGGTTTGGGAGCGGGTTGTATTACGCAAGGCGGCCATGTGACACAGGAACCAGTGTTCCTTCACACACACAAGCATTTGCTGTCTGCACTGAGGCCCTCATCGAAGGTAAGCCCAAGCCCACACAATACTTCTACCTCTAGAACTCTAAGCTGAGTCAACTTTTCTTTATACACTACCCAGCCTCTGGTATTTTGCTATAGTAACAGTGAACTGACTAAAAATGAGTGCAAAAGCTACGGGGTGTAAACATTTCACACCTGTAGCTGAGTAATTCTCAGTGCAGCTGAAGGTGAGTTGATATCATTGAGATTAGCTCTATCATTTCCAGTTATACCATCAGGCATCAGGAGTTTGGTCCTTCAGTTCTGGTGAACACATCCTGTTTAAAACTTATTTTTTGTTGTTTTTCATGTAAAAATATTAATAAATATATACAGCCTGATAATTATCTCAAAATGAATTCCCACATGGCATCACTTTTTTTTTCCTCACTTTTTCTCCACTGCAGTTCTTTTTCTGTTGCTTGCTCTGGCAAAAAAAAAAAAAAAAAAAAAAGCAACTTAAGAGAGAAAGGGTTTTCTTCCTGGCTCAGGGCTCAGATACATTCCATTACGTGAGGAAACTAGTTACATCACATTCACAACAAAGAAACAGAGAACAGTCCCGGTGTACAGCCTGTGCTCTCCTTTTCATTCAGCCTGGAACCCTTTCAATGAAATGGTGTTACTCACATTTAGGGTGGATTTTCCCACCTCAATTAACGTAATTTAGAAAATTCCTCACAGAAAGGCCATTGGCCAACCTCCCCAGGTGATTCTAGAGCCTTCCAGGCTGACAACTGAAAGCAACCATTCTATTCTTCCTCTCCTTCCAGGGTGACCAACCATAAACACTGGGGCTGGGCAGCTCTTTGGCATAAGGTGTCCAATGTACTGTGGACTTTTCTGAGAGCCCTGCCCTATACCCACTAGACCCCACTGGCATTGTTTCCAAATAGTGACAGCCAACAAATTTCTCGGACAACAACAAATGTCCCTTGGGGGTGGAATTATCCCTAGTACAAAACCGCTACAGCACTCTGTAGTGATGTTAGGTGTCCTTTCTCCATGGCCATATGACCATCCTTTAGCATAATCATTTAACTCTTCCTCGTAGAAGGAATGCTTTATCAAATAACTTAAACTATTACACAAACTCTAATCATAGCCCTCCAAAATGGCCTCCTAAGGCAGAGTGACCATATAATTTACTGTCCATACTGGAGGCACAGATATTAATCAGGACTGACCTGGGCAAGTCAGCAAGATCAACCTACTTCTGAGGACCCTCTGCTGTGAGCAAACATTATCCTAACAGCCAGGCACAATTAGGGCTCTCTTCCCACTGCTTTAATTGTATATGAAGTGGCAGGAGACAGTGAAAAGCAGTGCATTCCCCAGGGGCAAAGTAACACAGACCCAAATAAATAGCTCAAGGCTTAAGAGCCGCACAATGGAGGTCTGGTTTGGCCCTGGAAAGGGGTGCACTCGCCAAATAATCTCCACCAAGACCAACTTAAGTAACTTGCACCACATTAGAACAAGGTATTGATTTAAAATAAATGCCTTCCAAGATTTAACCATACATGCAGAAACGATCATGGTCATCCCTGATGAGAGGGTTTGGGACATGTTATGGCTATTTAATTGGTGTGTCTGCACCTTTCCTTCTTGGGTCTCACTGAAGGTAGCACACCTCTTACCAAGTTCACCTGCACTACATCTTGACTACATAAGCAGCGATACCGACCACGTTCAGAGGCTGCTGGGGTTTTCCTTATACACACGAGAAACTAGATTGCTAATGTATTTGCGGCAATACAAATAGCCTAGCTCAACTTGCATTATTCAGGACATCAAAGAACACAGGAATCAGCTATCTTCATTAGACCCTGTACTCTGCTCGTGTACCCACTCGTGACCTCAGCGTGTAATTCTCTTCCCTCAGCAACTGTATTCATGTGGCAGGCCGCGTGGTCTGCATGGTTCCCTATTCCAGAAGTCATTTAATACAGGAGCTTCCTTCAGAGAGAAGTCAACCAGACTGATTTTTTTTTCCTGGAAAACTTTACAAAGAAAGCTTGCAGTTTGGTGGACTAAAAGTTCAACAACCACGTGACCCCTTTTGTTGAGCCGATGTCAAGGTGGTTATGGTGGAAAGAGATCACACGGGTAAGGCAGGAAGGCAGATTCAGTGGCCACCTTCCTCTGGAACTGACCCAAGCCCTATAAATACTATGTCAATCTCTTCCTAAGCTGGTGCCCCTATGACCGGAGTCCTTCACTTCTCCACATGGCCACACTGGGAACCAGGCTTCTGGTCCATGAAACTTCAGAGGACATACTCAAACCATGCCCGTCTAAGCCTGCAATAGCCATACTATTCATCCTATCCAGTTTTCTTACCATGCAAAAAAGAACCCAGTCGACAGGACAGAAAAGGAGGGCTTTTAAAAAGTGAGAAGAAACCAGTCCTTGAAGTTGTTGTTTGGCTCTAAGCAAAACACTCCCCCCTGCCTGTTAGTGATGCAAAGCAACACACAGGAGAAGACGCGGTGGTTTGGAGGTGTCTGTGAAGCATCCCAAGTCCACTCAAAACCGTGTTTGCCATGTATGAAAACAGCGCTAATAGGCGCACACCCTCTGCAGCAGCGCACTTTGAGCTTCTGGCAGCGACCCACAGTGAAAGGGTGGGTTAGGCCCCAAGTGTATCCCTCACTCCCACCCCCTAAACCTGACTCAAAGGTCCACAAAGCCGCAGAACTCTTACCAACTTATCCTGGCACCAGCCTCTCATCACACAGTCTTCCAATATTGGTCGTGAACAGAAAATAGAGTTCACGAACTTCGTTTTGAAAAGCACTGTCCCGTGAGATAAGGTTTAGAAACTGATTTCATTGGGAAGGATGCAGTGGTTGTTGTTTAGTGGCATTATAATTTCAGGAAGGCAGTTTACAAAAGAAAATAAGTTTGGACTCCGAATTTACCAAGATGGCTTTTTTTTCAAGCATCCAGCAACAGAAAAAAATGCCATCTCAGGATCTTTTTTATAGCCCAGGACCCACATTAACTAGATGGGGGAATAGGAAAAGCCTTAAAGATCTAGAAATGAATTCATTACCCCCCCCCATAAAAAGTCATCTAAAGCAAAATAAAAATGGTAAGAGAAAGGAAGGGAGGGATCAAGAGAAAAGGGGGTGAGGCCGACGAAAAAAGAGAAAGTGGTCATTTGTAGTAAAAGCTCCAAGCCTTCACTTATGTGTGCAAAGATAACTATGCGATTCTAGAAAATTATCACAGATGGATATAGCAGCCGTGTATTTTTAACTGCCTTCTATGCACCCTGTTTGTATTGTCAGTTAGCCAAAATTTCCTTTCTCTCCCTCAAAGGCACTGCAAAGCCTGTATTAAATCTGTGCCATCAAATGGGCAACCGGGAGTCCTGGGTTTTGCTAGAAACAGAGGCTAGAAATGGTAACTACTTCCTAGACCCAGGAAGCTCTTCCTTCCCACACTCTTGACTGGCTGTGAAAAGTTAGCTCCTCCCACACTTTTCTAGACTCTTTAAGTTCTAGTACCTGTATGAGAGGCCCCTTAACTTAACCGTAGCTAACAGGGAAAGCTGTGACTCTGCAAACAGAGTGACATTTAGGGCAAGCACTTACAGGCCCTAAAGAATGATCTTCTGCAAACTTTGTGGACAACCACAACAACAAAAATCAAAACCCATCGTCAGTGTGTTCATTTTCCACCATTGTCTTTTTCAAATGCTTTCCGTCTGAATTAACAAATATAAGCAAACAAAGTGTTTGGTGAATACATGTGTAGCGTCCTGAGGAAATGACAGATCTCTATCCCAAGAAAGGTTTTTCTTGACCTCCTCTGGGAGATATATGCACCACTCCAAGACAAGGGTATATATGTGTGTGTGTCATTGTTGACAGAATAACCTGCTGGCTCTTTTGTAACATTGAACTTGGGAACGACAAAAACAAGAACATAAAAAAACCCCACAGAACTCTTGACTCTTGATTCTCCATCAGCTCTTACATATCAACTTATAAAATTTATGAGGGGGAAAAAGGCAAGGTAGCTATTATTGTTGATGTGTTTGTTTTTCTGCATAATCAATAATAGCACATGACTGGGGTCCTTTATAGAGAGATCCTGCTCTGCTAGGCGCTGAACACGAAATTGTTAGTAAGCCTATGGCACCGTCCTTAACCTCCCTCTAGGGTTTGCCTTACCATCTTGTATTCATGAAGCCTGCAAACTGCCTGCCGGGCTGCCTGACACAGATCTCAGCGAGTCCTTTTCAGCACGCTTATGACAGATCAAAGAGCGGCTTGCAAGGGTTAAGTAAGGGGAAGAGGCTCTTCTTCCTTTCCAGACACTGGATTTGGAAGCTCTACACATCGACTCCCTTTGGGACATGAATCAGCATGTCAGGGATTGCCCTATAATCTTGAATACATCCTCTGAGTTGGCTGGTGCGTTTCTGGGGCAAGCTCGGGCTAACCCTGAAGAATCATGCAGCCTTTTCCCTCAGAGACTGCGGCTGTCAGCACCGCGGCGGCGGCGGCGGCGGCGGCGGCGGCGGCTTCCTTTCCCAAGGGGCCACCTTGCAGACGCGGCCCTCTGGGTACCAGCAAACACATCAAGTCAACCCGCAAAGTTCAGAGGAGTTGGCTCTGGTATGTTTACAAGTCCTAGCAGATCTCAGGAATGTTCAGGATAATTATTACCGCACCCAGAAGCGCCCAGCCCAACCCTCTCACATCTGGAAGGAAGGAAGCGGCCACACAAAGGAGAGCGAGACAGACCTCCTCCTGCCGCTGAATTCTCAGACCAGGGGAAGACTGGAGCCCAGCTCTTCCCCCTTTGTAAAAGGACCCAGCTCTAATCGGGAGCATCTTTAAGAGTGCAGGATACCCTATGCAAAGGAAGACCTCTACTCCAAACGAAATAGCACTTCTCCAATTAGGGCTAAACGTGCCTCCTCCGGGTGAAGATGAAAAGTGAAATACTCCAGAAAATTGACAGGGAGTGGTTCACACGCACACAGCCGCTCCAATACAGGCGCGCCTAGGATGTGACACGCCTATTTACAAAGGGTAGCCAAGCCAAGCCCTGAGTGTCCTCGGCTAACGCCAGGGACCCCTCAGCTCCTTCCACCGCCGTCGCCTTCGGCGGGGAGGCTGGGATTTCAAAGGTCCTTCTCCCTACCTCCCACCAAAGCAAAAAAGCGCAGGGTCCCAGGCAGCGCGTTTGCAGACCCCACCAGCATCAAAGCCCCGAACCCGCCAAACTTCCTGTCACCGCACCGCCAGAGCCACCAAAGCCTGGCGCCAAGTGCCTAGGAACTCCAGTCCAGGCTGCACCAGCCCCGGAGCGGTGGGGCGGGGCTTCCCAGAGGCAGGCGATTGGGAACCTTCTCTGCGGGTCCTCAACCTGCTAAGCCGCACCGGGGGCGCACTCCGCGCTCCTGAGGTGGAACCTCGGCCTCCCTCCTCCAACGACAGCGCGCTCCGACAACCCCCGGGAAAGTCGCCTACCTACCTGCTCAGCAGCCTCCTCCCTCTGGCAAGCGGGGCTGTCGCCTTGCTACTTTATTGTCTGCGCTGCGCCCCGCGCGGGACCCGGGGAAGCCGCTCCGCGCCAGTCCCGCAACTCCACGGCGCGTGGCGCCTTCCCCAGCGGCGGCTGTCTTCCTCTCGGTCCTCCTCCTCTCGGCCCAGGCTTCGGTTCAGCGTCGGAGCCGCACAGCCCAACTCCGTGGAGGCTAGCCTGGCAGGCAGAGCCCGCAGCATCCCCCGGCCCACCGTCCTCACCAGGATCCCCCACACTCCGCGGAGGAGCCCGGAGCCGCCTTCCGAGCGCCTCCGAGTCCCTCCGTCCAGCCTCTGGTCGCTGTCAGCCCTAGCTTCTCCACCGCTCTCTCTGCGCTGCCCCCGCCCGTCGCCTCTCCGGGGGCCGGGGCGGCCCTGCCAATGAGGCTCGGCGGATGCGCTGTTCCGGCCCAGTCATTGTATCGGGAGGAGGAGGGGGAGAGGAGCAGGGAGGGGGCGCTCGGCCCCGCCGTTGCAGCTTGCCTGGCCTTCTGCGCGCGCACGGGCGGCGGGCACCGGGAACGAGCGAGTCCTAGGGTGCAGCTAGGAGGCGGGAAAGAGAGCTCTTCCCTGTATCTGCCTGACTTCGAAAAGCTGTAGGACTCTCAGTTGCGCTTTCCCAGGACCTTAGAATAAAGAGAGACGGTAGGAGATTCAAGGTGTGGGCATGAAGAGATGAGTGCATCCGAGACTCCTGCAATCTGATGGCTCTTCGTGAAAGAAGAAAGGGAGGGGGGGCAGGGGGGTGATACTGTCCCACGCTAGACATGTTTGCTATGGCGTTTAATTCACTCAGACTCGGGGTTGCTGTGTTGCGCTTCCTCTGAAGGCTCTCTGAAGAGAGATTCCCTCCAAACGCTAATAGTGACAGAGCAGAGGTCTCGGTCTGTGCAGATGCTGAGCTTAAAGCAGTGATGACTGGGAGAAAGAAAAAAGAGGACCATTCATGAAAGACCCCTCCTAAGACATTTTCTCTGTTTTGTCCATATGAATAGACAGGTAGAAAGCCAAAGCTGCAATTGCTGGGCCGGACGAAGCACGTCCTACCTAAAGTCTTTTAAATGCTCCCTGCCCTCACCCCCAACCACACACACACACACCTCATTTCTCTACATACTTTCAAGTCAGTTCATTTTTCAAAGTAAATCCATTACAAAGCGAATTATCTCCAACCACACAACTCTATAGCTCTGCGTTTTGTTGAACTGTGAGTTGACTTATCGCTTGTATTTAATGTTTCAGCAATAGAGGGTTTTGACTTTCTCCTCCTTTTTCTTCTCTTCTCACACTCTTCTGTTCCTGCTTCTTTGCCATCTCTTTCTTCTTAACAGACCACAGTCCTACAGAGTTTGAGGCGGAGAGGACCTTGGTTTTCCTGGCCCTGATATCCCTCCCCTCACTGCTGTTGATGAGAAAGGAGCAAGCAGGGAGAAGACAGACGAGATCTGAAGTGACAGACACTTGAGGTGGCTTGACATGTGATAGAGATTGTGCGTGCCTGGTGTAAGTTTTAATTAGATTTTCTTCTGGTGCTGAATGGACT